>NC_142506.1:51418257-51721287 GCF_057876585.1 Rhinolophus sinicus
CACATTTCTTCAATTGTACTCTCATTTCTTGCACCATTCATCTTAGGAAGGTTATTTTTCATTTCTTAGAAATGAGCTAACAAGGTCACTTGACCCTAATTAGAAGAGAAACAAGCCTAAGAATATAAGACATGTAAAGGAAAGTATAGGACTGGAAAAGTAGAAAATGTTATTAGAGGCCAGATAGTTCAGCAAAAAAGCTGTTTTTTTAAGGGTAATTTAATTATTTTTTTATAATTTATGTTGACACAGAGTGAAATAAATTGACTATTTTTCTTCAAGTAGTATTTTTTCCTTTTACTGTTTTAGCCTGTCCAATCAAGAAGTCATAGTTGGAATGACAAAACATGTCAAAAGTCATCAAATAGTATTTGGTATAAGAATTATTGTCCTAGAACTAAGCTGGATATTGCTCCAAATGCTACAAGATCAAAGGAAAATCCACATACTCTGGGCATTGAACAAGTAATTAGTACTAAAGGGTTAAATCTTCCAAGGAAGTCGTCCATTGTGAAAAGACCAAGAAGTGGTATGTATTTCGTTTTTGTGAAGTGCTAGTGAGTATCAGTCACATTTAAGAAATCTTTGCCAAACCCAAGGTCTCTAAGATTTTCTCCCGTTTTCTTCTAGAAGTTTTTTAGTTTTAACTCTTACATTTAGGCCTATGATCCATTTTGATTGAGCTTTTTATATGGTATGAGGTAAGGATCAAGGTTGCCTTTTTTTGTGTATGGCAATTAAGTTGCCCCAGCACCGATTGTTTCAAAGATAATCCTTTCCCTATTGAATTGCCTTGGCACGCTTGTTGACAATCATTTGACCCTGTATGTGTGGGTCTGTTTCTGAAGTGTTATTCTGTATCATTGGTCTCTTTTCTTTATGCCAGACACACTATCTTGATTACTGTAGCTTTATAGTCAATCTTGAAATCGAGTAGTGTAAGTCCCCTAAGTTCTTTTGAAAAGTTGTTTTGCCTATTCTGTGTTCTTTACATTTCTATATAAATCTCAGAATCAACTGTCAATTTCTTTAAAAAAAAGAAAAAAAGCCTGCTGTGATTTTGATCGGGACTTAGTTGAATGTGTCGGGTATTATGGGGAGAATTGAGATCTGAACAATATTGAGTTTTCTCATCTACTTACTTAAGTCTTCAGCAGTGCTTTGTAGTTTTCACTGCACCAGGCTTGCACAGCTATTGTCAAATTTATCCCTAAATGTCAGAGTTTTGATGCTATTGTAAATGATAGTTTTACTTTGATTTCTAGTTGGTCATTACTAGTATATAGAAACATCATTGATTTTTGTATATTAATCTTGTATTCTGCAACCTTGCTAAATTCATGTATTAGTTTTAGTATCTCTTTTGTAGACCCCATAGGATTTTTTCTATAAACAATTATATCACCTGCAAGTTAAGACCTTCTTGCTTCTCCTTTTTCAGCCTGGATGCCTTTTATTTCTTTTTCTTGCCTGCTGGAACCTCCAGTATAATGTTGAACAGAAGTGCTGATAATGAAATACTAGGTATTGGGAAAAGTTTTGTTTTGTTTTCACCATAGAACATGTTTAGAAATAGAAAGAATAATTATAATCTATTCCTTTTCTCTACTTTCCCTCAAACATCTACATGAATGAACAAAAGACTAAAGCAAAAACAAAACAAAACCCTTTGCAAACTTTTTAGTTCATGCTTTTATTTTTTTATATTTAGGTATAGGTTATACATGTTTGGCCAAAATGCCCTGATTCCTTATGAACCTAAATAATTCTCATCATGCTATCTCTGAGCCTTTGTTTCCTCTTCTGAGATGGGAACAACATTGCTTCTTTCACAAATTTTTGTATAAGATGACATAAAAGCCCCTGGTCCATAGCAGTATGCCATATGTTTAGTTCCTTCCTTCCCTTCTGCTACCATCAAGATAGACTATTCTTTTTAAGTAGAGTGCTCATTATTATATTAAAGTTCTCTATGTCAGACTAAGTCAGCTTATGTAAACTACAACTTATCAATGAATGTTGTCCCCTGGGTATACACACAAACACAAAAACAAGAAAACAGAGTATATTGAACCCCTCTTTTATGTGAGAGCCCTTCATATATTTAGAGACAGCCATTGTGACCTTCCTAAATTTCTTTTCTAAGCTAAAAGTTCCTTGTCTATTCCAGGTTCTGCTTTGGCTACAAAGGTTTTTAATAATTGTATAACTATTACAGTGAGTGAGTGTTGAGATGTGATCTGCTTACCATAGAGCACAGTAAATTTTTAGAATGGTGGCACCATTTCAGTGTGTCATCCAAAGACTGTGCTTTTATCGTGGTAGCTTTTATTGGCATTCTTATCATTTTGCTACTGAGTTCATGATCAAAATACCAGTTATTGTAATGGTACAGTTAATACTTTAAACTTAAACGTGGGCTAAATTATTCCTGTTGAAGTAATCTGAATTCATTTTAATCCATTGTTCTGCCCACTAATTTTATTTTTCTTTTTTGAATCTTTATCTTTTAATATATGGGTGTTGTCTGTGTTAGCTGGAAATTTGAGAAGTATGTTTCCATGTGTCTTAAAGTCAAACACATTTGGTTAAAATGTGTTTGCTTAATTTAACATGTAACCGAATCAGTGAGTGCAGAAATTTAAAGCACTAGATAGAGGCAGACCTCCTTTCAGACTAATTGCCAATAGTCTTTCAGGGCTGTTCAGCTTGCTGTAAACCCACGTAACTAATATACGATACATTTTGTTATATATTGCCCACTCAGATAATATGAGAGACACTGAAGTGTCTTGCTCAGTTCAAAGTGTGATAAATCGATAGAATTCCCCTGCCTAGCTGGGCTAGAGCTTCTCACAAAAAGAAAATGAGGTTAGTCTGGCAGGGCTTCTTGGAGAAGCCTTGTTGGGGTTCCTGCAATATTTGTTTTTTTCCTCTTCTGTAAGGGCTCACAATTCCCTGCATAATAAAAAGATTTAGGCTTTTTCCAGGAGCCAAAATTAAGTTTACTGATCGATAGCTTTTTAAAAATATATAC
The DNA here is from genome assembly GCF_057876585.1 of Rhinolophus sinicus. NCBI lineage: Eukaryota > Metazoa > Chordata > Mammalia > Chiroptera > Rhinolophidae > Rhinolophus > Rhinolophus sinicus. The sequence continues at coordinate 51,421,295 of NC_142506.1, forward strand.
ATTTTAAAATTTGAGGTGTCGTCTTCTTGTCTCTAGTATTTTGATGCCCCCAACCATTTCACTGGCTTCTTAGAGTAATGAGCATTTATTCCTACATGAGTGGAAGCTGTTCAGACTGAGAATTAGTTGAACTAATTTAAAACTCCTTAGTGCTATCTCTGTCCTTGCCTATCTCAGCCTTTTTCATTATTTAGTCTTATGATTTGTTCTAATACCATAGAATACATTTGCCACCCAGCAGTCTAGCAGGGCTCCATAGCTAGGAGATAAGGATCAGAGCTACAGCACAAACTACTTCTGACTACATGACAATCACATATACCTCAAAAACCCTGTCACATAAATTGTGTGTATAGGTAGCTTCTGGTTTTACCGGAACGTTTTTTAAATCAAACATTAAATTAATGATACATTTACATGTCAAAATGCCTTTTTTTTTTTTTTTTTTTTAACAGTCAAAATTAAACCTTTTGTATAATGAGTATATAGCCTTGCAGAATTTGTTGTGTCCTGGAATTTCGGTTTGGGTAATTTCACATAAAATCGTACAAATAATTGACATTAAGTCTTAGCTAATTTGTGAAATTGTAAAGTACAGCTAAGAGAATTGTGGGTTTTTTTGTTTGTTTATGTTTGTTTGTTTGTTTGTTTGTTTAAGTTATCCTTGGATTTCCTTTTCTGAGGCATAGTTAAAAAAAAAAAAAAAAGACTTCATTCTTAGGACAATGGGACATGGACTGTGAGTTAAGGCCAAATCTCTAACTATATATGAAATAAAGATTTAGCGGTTGTTTTGTTTTTATTTAGAAGAGCTGTCAGAAGATGATCTGTTGAGTCAATATTCTCTTTCATTGACAAAGAAGACCAAGAAAAATAGCTGTGAAGGTAGTAAATCATTGAACTCTTCCGAAATATTTACTCCTGGCCTGGTAGAGGGAACTACTGTTAAAAACAGCTTAAACACACCACCTACGACAAGAAACAAATTTGCAACGTTTTTACAGAGGAAAAATAAAGAAAGTGGTGCAGTTGTGGTTCCAGGGACCAGAAGCAGGTATAGTTACATATCTACAGAGTGTTGTTTGTCTATTGTATTATGTACTCTATTGATATTTATTTTAATTGTCTTAATCATTTAATCTAGTGGGGGTAGAACCTTGCTAATCCAATTACAGTTTTTATCATGTATTGCCTTAGTTCAGACCTAAATAATGAGCATTTCCCTTGAATTTCTATTACTTTTGTAATATCTTTCTACAGAACCAAAATAAGAATTGTAGACCTTATTACCTTTTGCATTAGGGAAATTCTGTTCTTTTGGGGAGTCCCTACTTCTTTGTACTTTTTTGTTTCTTTGAAAGCTAAATATAATTTTGCAAAGTATTGCTAGAAATGTATTTAAATACAGATGACTAAGATGAGAACTTGATAAAGTGCTAGGTGTTGGGTTACCAAAATGAGAGACATAGTTTTTATTGTTGAGAAACTGATAGTGTAGTTGGAAAAATAGGTCCATAAACAAAATCTTTTCATACAGTGTGGTAAGTGCAATGAAAAAAGCATGTGTAAGGTGTTTTGAGGGCATTAAAGGAGCACCTAATGCTAAGTCGGGTTGGGAAGGGTAAGAGGGAAGGGACAAGTGTTGGGTGCCGTTACCTCAGTTTAAATGACTGATGGGGTGAAGCAGACCAAGAATGAGTCAGACACCTTCCCAGTGGGCAGAGGCATGGCGGTGAGCAGCATGTAGGGCACAGGAGCAGAGCCTTATCACTGGGCTGGCAAAGGATGATGGAGGGGCAGAAATAGGTAGCAGGCCAGTTCTTGGAAGGCCTGTAAACCCAGCTCAGGAACTTTTAGCCTTTAGAGGTGATGGGAGCTTTTAGCCTTTAGAGGGTTTTAGTCACGGAAGGGTGTGACCCAATTCCTGCTTTAGACAGACCACTCTGAGCACACAAAAATGGATTCTAGAGGGCCAGAGCAGGGTGGGAAAATTGGGTAGGCTGCAGCGATGATAGGAATTTGAAGAGTTGGTATAACTTCAGGTGAGGAATTGGGGCCCTGGGGTTAGACTACCTGAATTTGAATCCTGTCCTCTTTAGTCATAGGATGTTTGATTTGGACAAGTTAACTTCTGGGTGCTTTGGTTCCTCTTGTTAAAAAATGGGGCTAACAACTAAAACAACCTCAGGGTCTTTGAGGGGATTAAATTATTACCATAACGGAAGTGCCTGAAACAGTTCCTGATACATGATAAACATCAATGGAAAACTTATTTTATTGCCTGGATGGTGGTACCAAACCAGAAACAGGAAATTTAAGTGTCAGATGTTATTTTGGCATGATATACTAACTCTAAGAAAATTTATCGGCTCCTGCATTCTTCTAGAAGACTTTGAATATGTTTTATTTTCCAAGTTGAACGAACCAGGCTGCAGCCAGTTTTGTCTAACCATGATGGTGGTTGTTGACAATGAAAGAATGAACTTCTGGTAACCCCTAAGTCTCGCTGTAGGTGATGTTTCAAGCCCTTCTCCCATCAACTCTTCTCAAGGAAACATTCCGAATACAATTACATGATCATTTTGGTTCTTCCTTTGCTAGTTACCCTCATTAAAGGTGCTTGTTAGCAGTAGAATGATGAAAAAGTAGGCGTGGAAGATGAAAAAGAGGGTTCTAGATGATTTATGCTGATTAATAAGTTCTAGAGAATTGACTTTTCACTTGGAGAAATTTCTGGAACTTGTGTTTCATTTTTCCACTTGGGTGAAACTAGAATTTCCCTTTCCTGCCTCTTAGTGTTTAACTCTTCCCTGGAGACAGCTAATGAGAGTCGTGCTTATGTGTCTCTGCAGGGCTCTTCTGTTTAGTCCTTGTAGAAGCTTCATGAAATCTCCATTTGAAGCTGTACATAGCTGCTTTATGTAGTTTAGTTAGATGTGTCACTAATAAATTGTTCAGAGGGTGCATTAAATGCTTGGAGAAGTAGTTTTTCCTCCATCAGCTTTCTGTGAAATATAATTGGGAGTAAGTCTTTGATGTGTAATTTTCTGATCTGGGTTATGTAGCAACATCTAATAATAACGAGATATTATTAAATTAACCTTCTTAGCTGATTTTCAAGCTTATTTTATATGTTCTCTTATTCCTCACAACAGTGTGAGATATTCAGGGTTGGTGTTATGTTCTTCGGAGTAAGAAATTGAGGCTCAGAGAGGTTAAGAAAGTCCCAGGGCTGTGGCTGTGTAGTTAGCACTGATGAGCGGAAAGATTTCTAAACATAGTTGACATGGTGGAGTGAAAGGAGCACACGATTTGGTAACCCTGGACTGGGAGTCTCACTGTCACCTATGCGTAATTAGTTGTGTGATCTTTCACATCCCATTTAACTTCCCTGACCCCATTTCTTTGTGTATAAACTGTGGGTGATCGTATACGTAGGGCTGTTCCTAAGACTGGTGGAAGCTACGTGTGTCTAATGCCCGGCGCAGTGCCCAGCATTAATGTATTTGCAAGTATTCACTACCACTCCGTTCTTCTTAATGTAATGCAACAGGAGGAATTAAATATGCAAAAGATTGTCTCCAATCCGCCCACTTTTTTGGAAGTCTGTTTTAATCTTCTTTTACATTATCATATAGATACTTTAGAAACATGACATTTTATCTTTTGAGACTTAGAAATATAAATATCAGTGAATTAATACCATAGGCTAATATCAGTGAATTAATACCATAGGCTAATTGGGAAGAAGCAGCCATGACCTGGGAGAGGTTCTGGGTTTTCATCCTGTTTTCTAGCTTATTAGTTTTGTAAACTTGGGCACTGTCAATTCTCTTCCCCATGAAATAATACATGAAAGAATATTTGGATACCATAAAGGTTATTGTTTACTTAAAAATGAATTACGTGATCAGATCTAGGAGCTGATCAATGAAAAACCTAGTAAGACGTTTCCTTCCATATACTGCTTCTTTCTGACCTGTACCCACATACCTCAGCTTAAGGATTTGATGAAAGAATAGAGAGGATTTTTACTCTCCAGCATTTGGTAAATATTCTGCTTATATCTTGGGCTTGAACTCAATAATGCTTATAGAGGAGGTAAATTCTCTTTAAGTTTCGTATTTATTTGATCATGTACTCTAAGATTTTATTTTTAAACCTCAAAACTCTTGAATACATCCTCTCCAATAATGATACTGATCTTTCTTTCCTTTGTATTAAAGCTGCTACATGAGTAATAACTCTTTAATAATGTAGAATTTAATGATAGATTTGAAACTTTTAACCTTAACATTTAAAATAGTATAGAAGTTTATAGGGTATATTAAAAAAAAAACTGCTACGAGTTCCTAGATGGTTTGCTACTAGGAATTAAGCTAAGATGAGGGTTAAATTACTAATTTTTTTTCATTTTGCTTTCTACAAAATATGAAACCATAATTGTAAATTGTCCTTTCTGTTGCATATTTCCATATTTATTCAAGTATTTGGCTGTCAGCCATGTGTTAGCCACTGTTTCAGGTGCTATGGAAGATACAAAGGCATGGACAGTAGCTGTCCTCAAGGAGCTTAGAGTCTTGGAATTCAAAAACTTAGGGGAAAGACTAGGAATGGATAAAATACCCAAGTTCCAAATATGTGGATATGTAGACGACTGCTTTTAGAAAACCCAAAAAATTAATCGTATAAATAAATTTCGAAATGTGTGGGTGTTGGCATCATCAAAATTGAACTTTCAAAATCAATTTTGCCTTTATTTGTGAAATTATGTATTTATGAGACTTTTTTTGTTTTTAAGAAATTGGCCCAGCTATCTTCTGAATCTTATATCACCTTGTAAGCAAACTCTAAAGCATTTATGCATTCTTTCTGTTGTTTTTCCTGTTAGGTTTTTTTGCAATTCTCTGGATTCTGTGGACTGTGTATCAAAGAAAGCAAGCAGCCAGCCTCTAGATGAAACGGCTGTCCCCGATAAAGACACCAGTCTAAGTGAATCAGAGTGTCTAGGTGACAAGAAGCTGGTTGATATGAATGTAGCACATAATTCAAGTGATCATATTCTAGATGATGTAACTGTGACTGCTGATGAAGAGGCTCAGTCTTTTAAGACCAGCAAATTCACAAGGACCATTTCACCACCCACTCTGGGGACACTGAGAAGTTGTTTTAGTTGGTCTGGAAGTCTTGGAGATTTTTCAAGAACTCCGAGCCCCTCTCCAGGCACAGCACTGCAGCAGTTCCACAGGGAGGGTGATTCCCTCACCTCCGTGCCTGAGAATAAGGAGATAACTGATGGATCTCCGGTAAAAAGTGATGAGTCAGGTGATCAGACTCATCCATCACATGAAGTGGCTTGGTCTTCACAGTCTCAGGAGAGTGTGGAATTATCGCCACACAACTTAAGTGTACCCGAACTCTCTCAGCGCTCTAGTAAGGATTCTGATTCAGAGGTAAGTCATATTATGAAGCCTTTGTTTTCAAATTCACCTGCCAAAGAAGATAGGGTGTTTATCATACAATTGAGAAAAGTTTGCCTCCGTTATGGAAATAATTGGCTGATTAATTTTTCATTCTACACTTTACTGTGTAGAAAGTTCACATTTTATTCACCGGAAGGACTTATCTGTATCTTTTATATTTTAAAGTCTTGTACATTTAATCTAACTGTATATCCTGAATCATTATGTGTTCCATTGATAATGTTCTATTGATAGGTGTCTCAAGTTGTGGCACAGTTAAGACCTAAGCAGAATGATTAGCTATGAAATGAAAAGTTGTTATGAATTTAATATTTAAATCCTTAATACTCTTGAATTCAGATAACATTTGAAACCTTATAAGAAAATAGCCTTATTAATATGATGGTCTCATCTTAAATTTTAGTACTTCAGAAAGATATTTTCATTTACTCTTCTTGTCTTGCTAAACTTCCCTCTTGTAACAAAACGAAGTAGTAGTACAAGTGATTTTATGTTATTTTGTTTTAAATTAATGAAAGCATTCTAAATATTTTTTATTTATAAAATATCTTATTCTGACTTAAATGAAAACCCCAAATAACTTGTTCAGAAGACCCAATGACATTATATTTTAAAATCTGAGTTATCTCGTATTTATCAATATAACATACTTCATTTTATATCTACCAACTATAATTACCAAGTTGTAAGAACAACTCAGTAATATTTGACCAAGTTGTAAGAACAACTTGGTAATATTTGACAGAATTTTGATGTTCGATAATCCTGAATATTGGACAGCAATCTCATAAGTCAGTATATTTATCAAAAGGAAAATACTTTATTCAAGTTCCTAAAGGAAACTTGAGTTGCATTGTACTCAAATTGAAGAAAAGAGCCAACTTAAAATGTGGAAATAAATTGTTTTCATTTGGAGAAAGCAGAAATCAATATATTCAAATCCCAAATCTGTTCCATGTGGTATTTTCAAGTTGTAGGGTGTGCCAGACCCAATCCTCAGCTGCCTTACTTACGGCTTTCGCTTTTCTTTCCCTCCACTCCCTGCGCCTTTGGTCCATCCACACTGGTCCACAGGGCTCTGTTTCTTTTCATGGGCATCTCCACATTAATGTCATCTTTTTTATTTTTCACTTCATTCTGCATTTTCTCTTGGCACCATTCGGGTGCCGCCTCAGTAGCCGTCTCTTGAACAGCTTTCATAAAAACATTGCCATCTATTTGTCAGGATACTTCTAAGTCTGCTGAGCTCCTCTGGGGTGTTCTTTTTCCTTTTGCCAGCAGACGTCTTCCTGTTTAGCTCTGTAAGCAGTTAGCCATGTTTTACTAAGAAGCCTTACCAGCTCACATGCTGTGGACCAGTGATGCTGACGGAACTCTCCACACTTCTGTCTTCTGGGCTAACCATTTTTTGGACTGATGAGTCAGAGAAACACGAATCCTCTCCCCTCACCAAAATAACAAGCTAAACTAGAAATCATTCATTAAGTCATCTCTTGCCTCCAGATGTAGTAAATCGCTATTAGGATAAATCAATTGTTAATTCTCAAAGAACTGGAACATTGACAGTTAACATAAAAACGATATAATCTGTCTTTCAGAAAATATTTCAGAAAGCCACAGTGCCATTGGGGCTTCATTTGAACATCAATTTTTACTGTATGTTTTGAAGAAAATGTTTCTCTTTGGTGGTTCACTATGAAATGCACCAAAACCATACATTCTGTGTGTTTTGAGTTCATTGACCCTATATGAGGTGAATTAATCTTAGGATCTCACTATGTGATCTTTCAGAGATGGTTTAGCCCAGGATCACCACGACTACTGTTAGCTGTGAGTGAAGAATATTCGAGTTTCTATAAGTTACAGTCCAAGTTAATGGAGTATTTTTCACTTTGGTTTTCTTCTTTTTTTTTTTTTTTTAATGTATATAATACTGTGTAGAATCACAAGATAAATATATATTTTTTAAAAACCTTAAAAAATGCAGAAATGTAAAATCTTCTAAATTTCCATTTATTGTCTTTTTAAATTTAACGTTAGTGAGAATCCAGATAGTTCTGTTTTTGATGGAATGGGGGTAGAGGACAGGTCTTAAAGCCATTCATTGCTAAGGGTAACTGCATTCGATATAATACTACTCTACTTCTTAAAAGTAGATGCCTTCTTTTTCTTCGATACTGAACATGTTACACAAGTAAGAGATGTAGAACTATACTGGTTCAACTTTTTGTAGCTAGTGATTTATGAAAACTATTAGCCAAGCTTGCAATGAGACTTACAGTAAGACAGCAGGAGACTTCCCTTATCTGAGTTAGCATTTTGGCAGGCTCCTGAAATGATTCAGAAAAGCCTTCAATTTTAAATGTATACTTTATGTTGCAGAATTTATTCTCCAGCTAAACCATCTTGCTAGTTTCTTCAGTTTAATTTGAAGTGAAACTGGCAAACCTCAGTCTTTTCACATTAGATTCATTTTCTTTTATTCTACCCCAAGCTTTTTATACTTTTTCTGAGACATTACATTTTATTTATGACGATTTTCTCATTTTACTTGTACGTTTTGTTGGATATTGGTTAGTTGTAAAATAAAAAAAAATTCCATAGTAAAAATCTAACTTTCTTTTATTTTTTGATCTGGGGGATCTAGGAATCTGACTGCAATTTTAAGTCACTTGATAATCAAGGTGATCAGGAATCTAAGCTACGTTTATCTCAGTTCTCGAAAAAAGACACACCTCTCAGGCACAAGGTAAAACATTATTTTTTTAATTTCAGAAGCAGTGCATGATTATTACCAGAAAATAAGTATAAGCAAAATTTAAAAATTCAAATGCCCATATTTTTTTTACACAAAAATTTCTCCTTTCAAATCTTCTAGGACCATGTTTGTGCTTGATTGTAGGTGTTTTAAGTTGTGAAACCTGCCATTTTCTCTCGTGGTATAAAGATCTTTTTCTGTGGACTTCCTTAGCATTATTTGTAATAACTATAGTCATGTGCCACTTCACCAGGGGGATCCGTTCTGAGAAATGCATCATAAGATGATTGTCGTGCGAGCGTCACAGAGTGCACAGCCAGGCTATCTGGGGTGGCCTGTTGCTCCCAGGTCACCAACCTGCACAGCATGTTACGGCACAGAACACGAGATTAAATCAAGCACAGGAGAAAGCGATGCAATACAGGGGCTGTAAACATGGCATGTGTGAAACTGCCACCCACATAACACTGCTCGCTGTTTTACAGCAAATTTTTTTTCTAAGTAGAAAGAGTACATTCTAAAATACCAATAGAAGTATAGTAAATACGTAAACCAGTGACATAGTCATTTATTACTGTTAAGTTACAGCCAGGGGCATGTTCAGTGCTTAGTTAGGATGGAAAAGGCATGAAACTTTATCATAAGTATGTATGTATAGGAAAAACCACAGTATGTATCTGGTTTGGTACTAACTGCAGTTTCAGGCATACACTGGGTGTCTTGGAACATGTCCCCAGCGGATAAGGGAGTTCCGACTGTAAATGGATTCAGATAGGGATTGCCTAGAGACAGTGAGGGAGTAAGAAAGACTTTTCTCTCTATTCTTTTATAACTCATGAATTTAGTTCAAGGTGCATATATTACCTGTTAAAATTATTGTGATAATTTTGTAATAGATGTTTGTAAGTAGCACATTTTTACACATTGCTTATAGGTTATTTTTCTGTTCCAGCATATAAAGAATAGTTTGAAATTACTAAAGTTAATTGCTTTAACAGAATAGCATTAAAGTGGGCGTTTAATCTTTAGGTTCCTGGGCTGTATAAATCTAGTTCCATGGACAATCTTTCTACCACCAAGATCAAGCCTCTAGTACGCGCCAGAGTCAGCGGGCTCAGTAAGAAGCCAGCAAGCATTCAGAAGAGAAAACATCCCAATGCTGAGAACAAGCCAGGATTACAGATAAAGATCAATGAGCTCTGGAAAAATTTTGGATTTAAAAAGTGAGTTGCCGTGTTACTTATTCTAAAATAGAATACATTTAGTTTTTTTCTGTAATTTCAGTCCTTCTCCCAACTCTATGTATGTATGTATCAATTTCTCTTTCTCTTACCTAAGAAGACTGTAATATTCCTCTCTTTCTTTTAGCTGACTCTTTGTAAGTATAGTGAAACTTCAGTTTCTATCCCTTCTTTTGGTGAAAATGTGGCAAACTAAAAATCCTTGATTCTCAGCCTGGCTCTGGGTGGCGGCTCTCGCTGTTAAACAAATACTTTTCTTGGCCTTAAGTGTCTCAGCTTCCTTCTTGTCTCTCAGGACTGTAATGAGAATAAAGTTGTTTTAGACATGGGAGGTGGGAAGATAATGCTCCATCATACTTCTGAATTTAAAGCAATTTGTTTCCCTAAATTATCACGTCAACAATGGGGAGAGTCATTGAGTTTACATGATGAATTTGCCAGCTTTCTAATCTATGTGGCAAGCGTTGTTTTCAATGTTGACCCTCTAGATCTACGTTTTCTGAACTGCAGTACTTCCTCCTATTAGATTACAAAATTACCTACAGAGTAACATTAATTTATAATTAATCTATTTTCTTCTCCATAAAGCACATGTGCTCAGAATAAAAGTCAAAACAAAAATTACATGAGTGTGACAGGATTAAACCTTATCTAATGGAAATGCCATGTGAGTGGAAACACTGTATATCTAAGTGCTGGGCAATTATTATTATTATTTTTATTTATTTTTTTTTTTTACATCATATAAAGTCTGGGATTAAACCATATAGCAGCAATTCTCAAACTTTTTGCCTTCAGGAACTCTTTACACTCTTAAAAATTTTTGAGGGCTCCCAAATACTTTGTTTTATGTGTGTGTGATATCTGTCAACATTTAAACATCTTTAAAATGGACACTTTGAAAATATTTATTTATTTTTAAACAGTAACAAGCCCATTAAATATTAAAATCAATAGTATATTTTTACAAAAAATAGTTATGTTTTCCAAAACCAAAAAAAAATTGAGAAGTGAAATTGTTTTATATTTTTGCAAATCTTTACTGTCTGGTGTAACAGAACTGAGCTGGATTCTTGTATCTCTTATATCTGTTTCTGTATTTGATCTGTTATGTTGTTTTGATTGAAGTATATGAAGAAAATCTGGCCCCACACATATTTGTAGTTTGAAAATGTATCTTTCAATAGCCTTTTTATGTAAGTGTAAATTTTCTTCTTTAATAGTACATTAAAGGTCAACAAGCAGTTGGTTTTTAAGGCTAGTTGCAGTGTAGAATATGAAGCCCTACTAATTGACTCTTCATTCTCTGCTACACAGTCCATTGGTCCATAGTGCATCTTTTTACTTTACTTATGTATGATTTTATAACATCACACATTGGTCATTTGGAAAACAGACCTATCTTTCAAATAGTGACACATTTCATTATACAGTATTTAAAAAGCACAATCTTATCATCAAAGTCTGAGCTTGGGAAGCTGTCAAGTGGCAGATACAAGTTTTCCAAAATTCGAATTTTCACTTGAAAGCTTGAATTTTATCCTTGGCAATGAATACTGTTAGTTGCTTTGTTTGAAGTAACAGTCTCTCTGTTCATTTTAGAGAAGCCCTTTACCAAATACCCAAATTTGAATAACCATAGTGTTACGCATGCTTTTACTTGAGATAATTCATCATATTTCAGTATGCAACAAAAGTCAGTATTCAACAAAAGTGCATTCCGTGTGTTTCCCTTTTTTTGTCACAGAATATTAAGAAGTTGAGATGGTTGAGATTTAATGAAATTAATGGTTTTTACTACTTCATCAAGAATGTTCTTAAGTGAGACTAGCTTTTTATTTTAACTATAAATATGTAGAGGTGGAGAATACCAGTACCTTTTCCAGCAAAAAAAAAAAAAAATACTTGAGTAAAAGGAAGGGCTAAAACGTTTGTTCACACCTCACTTATGTTGGCTCGTAGCCAGACCTGAGAAGGGCGCTAAGGAGGAAAGAAATAACGTTTCTTTACTGGAATCATTCTGCCTCAGCTAGTATAATATATCTGGTAGTGACCTAGCACCTACTGTGAAAGGTAATTTAGAAAGTGGGAAGGGGCACTCTGAGGAAAACTCAGATTTTATTGGACATCATACTCAGAGGAGAACCTGAGTGTGCAGGTAATGAATTAGGGCAAATTATCCAATGAAGGGTCTTGTCTTCTTTATCTACCTCTATTTTATTGAGATAGATGATTCTTTAGTAATCCCTACCCTAAAAACACTAAATTTACCTTACTCTATTCTATTTTGCAGAGATTCTGAAAAGCTTCCTTCTTGTAAGAAGCCCGATCCCCTGTCTCCAGTTAAAGATAATATCCAACTAACTCCAGAAACAGAAGAAGATATATTTAACAAACCTGAGTGTACACGTGTTCAGAGAGCAATATTCCCATGAACACAGGCAGATGGGAGCCTATTGCCTGTAAGAGACTTTATCAATTTGAAATCCTGCTTAGGAATGAGACCATTGTTACCAGTCTGAAAGACTCATTCTTAGATTTATGCCATTTTTAACACTTAAGAGTACATTTTGTATATTAACTGTGTAATTGTTTTATTTTTGTATATTAACTGTGTAATTGTTTCTTTTGTTCAGCTTTTTATATTTTTTCATAAGGAGCTAATGAGAGAAAGAATTTTATTTTTGACAATTTGGGGAAGTTTTAATGTTAACTGGGCAAGTCTGGAATTTATAAAAATCAACTAAAGAGTTCTGCAATATTGAATATAAGGATGGTAAATGGAAAACCACCATCCTGGCATCATTTTTATCCCAAAGGAAATCATTGTATTTCTCCACGCTTTTGAGTTTTCCCACCTGCTCTTCCTGTCTATCTTTCAGTATTGAATTGAAAATAAACTTACTGGGCTGGGAGGGGTCGTTGGAAGGCTTTAAGATCATTGCTCAAACGGGACAGTGCTCTTTTATCCCTAAAGAGACTGGGTTACAGATTGACAGTGAAAGAAAGTTCCTTTTAGCTTTATGTGAAAGGAAGTACTTCTTTTATCATTTATATTCTTCAAAATAGCCTGTTTTTCTTAATACGTCTTTTTTGAAGTATGGGCTAAAAATTCCTTAACATATATTTAAAACTAGTGTCCTAGGTGCAATATAAGATACTAACATTGCAAAGTCTATATACTATATACACTCTACAAAGTAATAGGCAGATACCTGGAAAGACAGCCAGAGCTGTACAAGTGAAGATCGGACATGAAGTAAAGCAATTTAATAAAAGTATCTAAGATATAGAATATAAAGGATAGGGACCCAGAGTATTTTAAATTTTAAATGAGTTTTAGTAGAAGACTTTTGAATAAAGCGGTCTGAATAGAGCAAAAACACAAGCTAAGAAACAGAATAAAATTTTACAAAGGAAACAGAAATAAAACCAATCTGAAAAAGACCAAATTCAAAGAACAGAAGCAAATTTGAATTTTCTATGAATGTTTCCTGCTAGAGAATAAATTAAGAATCTGAATCAAACATTGTCTACAAATGTTTATCTTCTCACCCATTTAAAATGTCACTTAAATAACAAAAGGAAGAAAACATACTATCAACACAAAGGTTAACAGAAGAAGACGAGACATCAGGCAAAGAAACTGAGTTAGCAACAAAATCTTTTCTGCAGTGGCAGAAACTACAAGAGGTAAAAGTTGAGATGGGTTCAGTGAACGGAAATGTTATGCAGGGTCCTCAGAAGCAGGGGCTTGAAGTCAGGCTGTACCTGGGATTGGCTGAAAACATTTACAGTTAGTGTGGGAGAAGGGGAAATGGCAGCAGTGCCATCATCGTTCAATCTTCAAATCCCCGCAACTGGATAACAAAAATGCATGAACAACATTACAACAAGTTTAGGTGACATGATGTCCTTAAGTCCCAAAATATAAGTAGGTGAAGACAAGCCACCAACAGCCACAAGATGGACTGGAATCAATTCAGAAGTAGGGAAAGGGAAGAGGACTTGAGAAAAACGCACAGTGGAGCAAGGTGGAAACAGCATTTGAAATGGAGAGGCTTTGCCCGCTCCAGTGGTGTGTGAGTGCAAGAGGTCTGCAGTAATGTCTGAAGGACTGGAGCAAAAACTGATATGCCACAGTACCCTTCTACAATAGGGTCCCCCACAGAAGAGAAACAGAAGTTAAACCAAAATTGAGCAGGGGAGAGGAGACATGAAGACAGGTGAAAATAGAAGTGGAAGAAACAACCAAGAAAGCTCAGCAGAATACCCTGTTTTTGAACACTTAAAAAACTTAAGTTCCAGAAGCTCCCATGAGCCATGCTTCCTTCTCAAAGTTTAAGAAAACTAATTATACTTCCAAAGAAACCACAGAAAAGTTTTTAGATCAATCTATCTCTTACAAAGTTAATATTAAAAAAAAAATTGAGCAGAATAACGTCTTTTTAGATAATGAAAATCTACCAGAAAGGCCCACAGAGCAGATCAAAACTAGTTCATTTGAAAATGTGTTAAAAGTTGTTAAAATAGTATAGGATATAAAGGAAATTTAGAATTTGGAAAACTCAGAAACAAGACAAACTCAGGAAAGCATTAAAAATAAGCATTTCAGAAATGAAGACTGAACACAAGCAAACACTACAGATAAGAAAGACTTAAGGATAGGAAGTTACAAATATTGACAATAAATAGAGACAGAAAGCCCAATATACAGATAACAAGAGTCTCTGAAGAAGAAAAAAACTATAATTTTAGAAAACTTCCCTAATTTGATTTAAAACTATCTTTAAAGTGCACTCTTGTACTTAAGATTATTGATTCAAGGCAGCCAACACCAAGACATAGTACAAAGGTACTTTAAAGAAAAAATCCTTTGGATAGGCAAAAAAGCAAGTGACATGTAGGAAAAAAAAGAATGAGTTGACCAGACATTCCCACAATTATTCTTTATGCCTAAAGAAAATGTAGTAACTCTTTAAATAGATACTCAAGGAAAAGTATAAGCAAAGGATTTTGTATCCAACAAAATTGACTCAAATATGAAGAACACAGACAAACATCCAACATACAAGAATTTGGGAGTATTGTTCCCTTAAGCTTGAACTGAGGAATCTTCAGCAAATGAGCTCCAATAGGTAACCAAAACAACTGGAGAAACAGCATCATAAAGACTGGTGGTAGACATTAAACATAGTTACATGCACAATTAAAAATTAGAGTTAAGAGGGAGGAAGTATAGTGTGCAGAGGCTATATGCCCAGGTGACATGGGTAGACCACAGAAAAGGGGAACACATGGGCAGAAACACTGTTTAGCTAGTGGCAGCCTGGTAGTGTTATTTTAGGACTTGCGTGTATAACATAGATAGAATAAATGAATATGGGATGTTTTAACTCATCCCATCTTGAGAATCGGGGTTCTTGATGTGGAAAAAAGGAGATACAGACAGGTTAGTTAAAATCAAAGTTTGTAGCTATGAATTTGAATTGGAAGTGCTGATAGAAACTTAAGAATACATAAAAATTTATATGTATGTATACACACAGTATGTGCATACGTATATACTGCACACACTGAAGAAACCTAGAAAAAAAATCAATCCAGTACCAATGAAGTGCTGATAGAAACTTAAGAATACATAAAAATTTATATGTATGTATACACACAGTATGTGCATACATATACACTGCACACACTGAAGAAACCTAGAAAAAAAATCAATCCTATTATTCAGCTTATAGTTTTAAAACACCATTTTTTACCAAAAGAAACCAGAGCTTCTTAGGAAAACAGTATGGGAAGACATGTAAGAAGATACGCCTGCAATATCTTGTTAAAACAGTACTCATCACAAGCTACTATATAATTTCAAAATGATTTAGGAGCTAACTTGAAGAGCCTCCCACTGTGCAAACATGGGAAAATTTAATCTTAAAAAAGCATGATTGCAATTTATGGAAACCCATCACAAATCATTGGTCACCTGCATTGGGATGAAAGAGTCCCAATTCATTATGTTGAAAATGAAAAAAACAAAGGAGAAATATTAAGCATTTTTCCTGTCCCACTGGGTAACCAAACAGCAGATGAAGGAGAAAAAATCCCATTTTAGTGTTCTAATAATGAACAAGACATGAGATCACCATTTTGTAACCCCCACTGGATTAGAGGTTTTAGACTTTGAGCATCAGCCACTGCTAGTATCACAAAGATAGACAACCAGACATGCTCTTCCTCTTAATGAAAGCACTCACCATCCTCTATCATCGTGCCATGCCTCGAGATGAGTGTGCGCCTCTGGGTCCGCTGACGGAAGTGCGGGAGATATGACAGGAGTGTGAGGGATGGCAGCACAAGTGTACAGTGTGCTAAATCCAGAGTGAGAAGGTACGGGTTAAATGCCCTGGGAATTTCAACAGATAAATTGTAAAAAAAAAAAAAATGAGGGGGGCGGGATAGAGAGGGAAATTCCATATTTAAAAAATGGTCAAAACTAAACTAGGTCATTTAGAGACATACACTTTGGTGATAAAACTAGACATACAAAAAAGTGATAACTAAAATTCAGGATAGTGGTTATGCTGGGGAGGGGAAGGGCACTGATTGGTAGAACAAAGCACGTGGAGGGGATTTTGGGAGTGGCTGGCAAAGTTTTATTTGGTGGCCTTATGACAGGCTTTGTCTTCTAATAACATAATAGCAATATTATTAAGCTATCCATATCATAAGGTAAGCTGTTTGCCTTATAATAATTAAGCAATTTAGCTGTTTTATGTGGTTTTCCCTATTTTCTGTTTTACAACAATTTTCTTTTTAAAAATAGCATTATTTTATCAAACTGAAGATGTAATTGATTGTATTAGGTTGGTGCAAAATTAATTGCGGTTTAAAAGGTTAAAAATAATTGCAAAAACCACAATTACTTTTGCGCGAAACTAATAAATGACTTCTAGCTCCCAGACACTACATATCTGAAGTCTTTTTAAACACATTTTGGTGTTGGACACTTGTTGACTCATGGATTATGGGAGGCAGAAGAATAATTGAAAGAATTCCATTAGGAATCAGAAGTCTTGGTCTGTAATTCTGACTTACCTAAAACTCTTAAGTGATTTTGGGTAAATCACTGAACTTTTGTTTTCCTTTTTTCTCACAGGACAGACATGACGGGTTGACCTATAACTCAGAAACTGCAACTCCAAAATCCTGTGGACCACACACTCAATTCTTTGATGTACGAATAACTATTTAAAGACTATTCCAAAAGCTCCACAAGATGGCAGCTCCCCCACACTGCTTAATGTCTGAAGACAAATTCCAGACATTTTCTAGCAGCTTTGTCTATTTTTTAAAAGTAATCCACCCTCTTCCACATTGTTTTTTATTTATTTTAATTACACAAGTGGGGCACAAATACATTCCCATTTATAAAAATTTCAACATTACAGACCAACTTCAAGACTTTTGATTATTTCATTCTAATTCCCGCCCCATATCAGGTTGGTGGGTATTTTATTCTTTATAAAGTTGTTTCCTGTGCTTTTTAAAAATATAATTTCTGCAACTAACTTTTTTTAATCCACATGATTTTGACATCTTTTAATATGCATTACTATGTTAACTTTAATTACTCTTTAACTCCATAAAGTGCATGTCATAATTTACTTATTTCTTAATGATTTAAATTAATTTTTTTAGTATTTAAACAGTGTTCCATTGAATACTTGTGTTGCATTTTGAAAAAAGTGAAGACTTTCACAACATTTCATGGTAATTAAGATTTTGAAGCGAATTTGTTAAACCAAAGTATGATCTTTAAATGATTGATTAGCCACAAAGATATATAGTCAATTCACAGAAAAGGGACTGAAAGAAAGAAAACGACTTGACAGTCTTCCTTGGAAGCATTCAGGTTTACTCCATTCCATGATGTAAACTATTTGAGATACCTTTCCTTTTAGGGCATTTGACAGGTATGTTTTTGTCTTAGACTGGATTAGATCTAAGCAGCAAATGGCCCAGTTGATGCAGAGAATGGAAGCAAAAAAGAGGAATGGTTAAGTGTGGCCACCTCAGTGAGGGTGGGTACTGTGCCTTGGTTACCTCTGTATCCTCTACAATGGGAAGGAAATATTTGCTGGGGATAAGCCAGAGCTCATAGTTCATGTACACGAGAAAAGTTAAGTATAAATGTGTTTGATGATATTAATGTAAAATGAGTTGTACCTACAGCAAATATTCCTGAAGAAAAGTATAGGCCCCTCTTTGGGATGTTGGTAGGATTTGGAACCTGCCTGGGCTTGAATAGGATGGAGATAGATAAGAGGCAGGGACTTGATGTGCTGAAAACTTAGAGAAGGGAATGCACAGAGTAAGTTTGCAGAAAAGACTAGCCCAGCCAGATCCAAGCGCTTGCATTGGGGGAATGAGACAAGGGTTTGATTTTCAGGGTGTGAATGAGGCTGTGAAGGGTCTTAAAGGGAGTTTGGACTCAACTTCCAGGCAGCAGAGTCATGACGGTTTCTGAGTGGCCTGTTTCTGTTCTTATCTCCATTCTTAGTTCTGAAGTCCAGTGAGCAATCCTTGTGTGCAATTGGTTAGGAAAGGGAAGAGGTATGTAGCCAAGTAGTAGAAGCTGGACTATAATTCCAGTCAGAATACCAACCCCCAACCCCAAATTCACTCTTATTTACATATCACACTTGCGATCTTACTTTTTACTTGCGTCTTTATTATTGTCTGTCTCGTCAATAAGCTGTAAGTTCCATGAAGACAGGTAAACAATAAATACAGGACTACAATACTGGTATTTGCCCTTCATTGTACTCGCAGCACCTCCCGCAGTGTCTGTAATAGGGTAAGTATCTAATAAAGTTTTCGGAGTGAATGAACGAATGAATATCACTGTGAAGTCAAAATAATGATGACCATTTTTACAGAAGAGGAAACAGAAGCTCGGAAAAAATAACTCCCGTGGTAGCCATCCTTCAGGATGGCCCGTGATGGGCCCTGCCTCCTGGATTCACGCCCTTGCATAGCTCTTCCCACACTGAATAGGGCTCCTTTGTGGAAACAATAGGATGGTGTGGAAATGACAGTGTGTGACTTCTGAGCTAGGACGTAACATACTGTGTGATCTCACTTATATGTGGAGTCCTTGTTTTCCTCTCCCTTATGACTTTTTTTCCAATTACAGTTGACATACAATATTATATTAGTTTCAGGTGTACAACACAGCGATTAGACATTTACGTAACTTGTGAGGTGATCACCCCGATAAATCTCATTAGTACCCATCTGAACACCATATAGTTATTACAATATTATTGACTATATTCCTTATCCTATATTTTACATCCCTGTGACTATTTTGTAACCCTCGACAGGCGATAGTGGAGCACCACTCCTGGGAGAAGTTCTTGCCTCCAGCTGGACAAGACCAAGCTCCTGATCCCACAGGAGCTGGTCCCGCAGGAGCTGGTCCCGCAGGGGCTGACCATGACCCAGTTCCTGAGCGACATCTGGTAGGTGACAAGGTGCACATAGCAGGAGGCGGTGGGGTGCTGGATGGACCTGGGATTTTGGGAATAATGGAATCTGGCAGAGTGAGAGGGAGAAGAATTTATGCTTCACCTTTTCCCTTTAATTATGCCTTAAAAAAGAATGATCTCATGAATAGCCCTTTCCCACCAGGTTAGCTTTCTGTCTTCCTCCCCCTCTCCCCACGCCAGGAGCCACATGGTCCTCGGGGCCACTGAAGCCTTTTACTTGCTAGTGAACAACAAGAGTACAGTCAGCATGAGCATGACCATGGCCGAGATCTACCGGGATTACAGGGACGAGGACGGCTTCGTGTACATGACCTACGCCTCCCAGGAGATGTTCGGCTGAGGGGCCTGAGGCCCCAGGGATGGAGCAGCCTGCGGGGCGGACCCTGCCATCCTCTCCAGCTGCAGGACCAACCGACCGGCTTCCTCCTGCAAGCGGTGGACCCACGGGGAGCAGGGCCGCCCCGCAAGAGCGGCGCCCACGGGACAGGTAGGCCGGCCGCCCTGTCCCCTTTAGTGCGCATGCCCTGTGTTCTCTGGGAAAACGCGGTGCTCCCGGGAGTTTTGTAAATAATGATCTTCGGGGTAAGAGGTGGTTCCACATGCGGTGGTTCTGTGCGATGGCGAAGTGTCTTCCGTGGTGGAGGCCGCAGACCCTGGAATTTGGTGTCACCTGGTGCGGCCGGAGTCCGGTGGATGCTCCGTCATAGAGAACCTGGGCCTGCGCGTGGGACTGGCTCTGCGGCACTGAGGAGCCCCCGTGAGCCTGGGGCGGGCTCGTGGGGTGTGGGGGCGCTTATCTGAGTCATTAGATTATTGTTATATTCCTCTGCATTCACTCAACTCGGTTATTTCTTCTTTTGTTCTTGACTGTGCCACACAGGTTTATGCCAAGGTTTCACATAATGTCAATGATTAGCCTTCCTTAGAATAGAATTTTCAAAATTATTGATTGTACTTAAATCTTCATTATGAAGCAGGCTTTGTTCAAAGCATTCTATATGTATTAACTTCTAATAATCACCCTACATGTTAAGTGCTGTTATTCCCATTTTAAAGATGAGGAAATTGAGCCAGAGAAAAGTCAAGAAAAATAAGCCTGGAAGGAACTATGTCAAGGCATCACCAGCGAGTGTTACTGGGACAGACTCCATCCAAAACAATCTGATAATACCTGTTCAAATTGAAAATTCACATATCTTTTGATGCAGCAATTCCATTTCTAAGGGTATTTTATGATATGCTCACACATTTGCAAAATATATATGTGCAAGCTGACATAACATACTGTGGAAAAATAAAAATAAAACATCCATCAAGGAGAACTTGTTAAATAATTATGATATTTGACTGACCATTATGCAACTATCTGATAGAAAGATGAAACTTTATAAGCTCATGGAATAATCTCCAAGGTACATTTTAAATGAAAAGAACTTAGATACATATATATTAAATGGTTTGTATTTTCTGTTACTATTTGCTTTAAATAAAAGAAGGGAGAAGAATATGCATAGTTTTTAATGTATCTTATCGTATGTAGAATTTTGGTTGCTTTCAGGGAGAGAAAATGAGTGGAGACAGGGAATTTTTTATTAAGATTTTCTTTTTTTTTTTTTATAGCAGTTTTACATTTACAACAAAATTGAAAGAAATGTGCAGAGATTCCCCAGATACTCCCAGCTTCCACATACTCATAGCTTCCTCCAATTAACAACATCAACTACCCAAAGGTACATTTTTTCCAAGGATGAACCTACATTGATACCTCAAAATCAGTGAAAGTCCATAGTTGACATTAGGGTTCCCTCTTTGTTAGGCCATATTTAGGCCAGGAACAGGAACATTCTTATCTTAAAAGCCATCTAGTCTTGTTTTGTACCTTGTACCTGCTGGCTCGTGTTTGCCTTAGGCCTGGAGAAGCCGCCTGGAATGTAGAAACCATCTTATCCTGTCTTGCTTTGTACTTTGTTTGTCTCATAGGGACTTGTGATCAGAGGACCTGGGTCCAGACGGAGTCCTGGGGGCCAGGGTTTGGAACCGGAGGGCTTGGTCATGCCCCAAAACCCTTGGCTGCTAGAGACAAACAAGGAAAACCCCCTGAAGCATTGAAGAGGGAACAACCTCATTTACCCGCTCCGATAAAACTCCATACCCCTTTTTGGTCGGAGAGGTTATGGTCTTTTCTAGCCTGACCTCCCGCAGCTCAAACACGCCAAATAAATTCTAATAGGCCAATTTTGGTCTCCCGTGACTCATTCCTCTGGCCGTGCCTACCACTCTTGGTGGTGTACAGTCTTTGGGTTTGGAAAAATATATAATCACATGTATGGATCATTATATTATACAAATTATTTTCATTGCCCTAAAAAGGAATTTTTTCACTCTGTGCTCTTTAGTACCTCTTGAGTTTGAATCATGTAAATGAATTACCCAGTAAAAAAAATTCTATTTCGTAATTTAAAATATCATCACCTCCTGGAGTGTAAGCTGCATGGAGGTACGGGACTGTGTCTACCTTGTATTTATTTCAGTTTATATCCCCCAGCACAGTGCCTGGCATACATTAGCCACTTAATTAATAAGTAAATGAATAATTACTATTTTATTGGTGGAATTCCAGGAGATTTTTGTAATTTGTAAATATTCCATAATATACAGTTATTGATTTTTATAAATCAGAAATAGAATTTGTAAGTGGAAAGAAAAGACTCAGATATAGAACTCTCAGACCCAGCCAAATGAGGCCCTTTCCCTGGGTCATCCCTGTGCCTCAGGAAGCCCTTTGAGGAAGACTTTGGAGGGTCTTCGTCAAATTTTTCTAAGACCCCTTCTGTTGGCCAGGACCAGCTAGAGCTGGCAGAGCCATTGCAGCAGGGTGCCACGCATGCAGACCAAATTCCAAGGTGATCTCCAACCTTTAGCCACTGTTCCCCTCTCCGGGTTGGCCAGATGCCCCAAAGAGCCTCAGGGCTTGTGTACATGAGTCGCCCCAGCCTGGCTTGCGGCTGTGCCCTGGTTCTAGAAGGGCCACCAAAGAACAGAGAGCTTCCATTGGCTGGTACACTGTTTCTTTTGTGGAATTTGCATGAAGTGGGCCACCAGTTGGTACTGATACCCTGATTTTGAGTGACTCACTTAAGTCAGACACAGAATTAAGGGTAAATTCAGGGCTTGACAGGATTTGCCACTGAGCCTCGAGCTTGTTTCCATGCAGCCCAAGCACCGGTTCTGGCCTATCTGTGTTCTGACAGTTTTTTCACCAAATTGTTTACATAGACAGGACCCCACAAAAAATATTTGCTGGGGCTCACAGCTCAAGGGTGGCCCTGCTCTGATGTAATCATTTGTGTTATTTAAAAGATTTGAAGCAAGAGCAAATGTAAGTACGTAACGTTCTGACACACCAAAGCAAACATTTTATTCTAGAAGAGAATAAAAGAAACAGATTAATGTTGTTAGGTGGAGAAGTGAGCTAAACCATTACAATCAGAGCTCATACCCACAAATCAGAGTCAGAGGAACCCAATGAGTTATACCGTGGGCTGTTTTTCCAGTTAAAGTCAATAGTTTTACAGTAAATTTTTTTAAAAGTTATGAATACATAAACTTCGACTCCCTTGCCTGTTCTTGGAAGCAGCTCAGCAGAAGTCAAGTCCCAATATCCCGGCAAAACAGCCTTGTAGTCTCTGCCACATGACGTACGCGCTGGTTCGTACATAGTTCAACACTGCAGTCATATGGGGCAGTGTGACTCTTCTTACAGATTCATCTCCTCCCATCACACTCCAACTCAGACTTTCCGAAGAAAGAATTTGAGCTTTAAAGAGAGCATAAGGTTAGAGACAGAGATTAGCCTGAGAAGAACCAGCCTTGGGGAGATAAAGTCAACTTCTTCCTAAAATCAGAAACCAAAGTCCTGTCACATCTTTTCTTCACCTTTCGGTGCATCTCTGTGCTGAGACAGGCACTTCTGTGTAATCCAGAGAAAACGCTGTGTCTGTGACGACCAAGCACTATGGTCCTTCCCAGCAGGGAGCTCCGGGAGACTTTCCACATCTGACTGGAAGCAGGAGAGGCCCTCGCTGAGGCACAGCTGCTCCTCTCTGATGTTCTGTGAGGACCCCAGAGGAAGTGAAGCTGTGCATCACGACTTAGGCCAGGCTGAGGCTCTGTTGCACTCAGAAATCCAGCTGAGTCTGTTTTTCATTTTCACGCGTGTGCACTGTATGCTGAATGTGAGGACACGTGCTGGCACAGACAGAGTGGGAGGGGGCCCAGGAGGGAGCTCTTTTGTCATGGATGAATGGATCCAACGAGGTGCCACCGCCACAGCCATGCTTTACAGAGCTGTGTGTGACGGGTATCAGGGTGTTTGACTCTGTGTCTCCATCACGGCTCACAGCCTAGCCCGCTGCCACCAGTCCTCTCACTCCTGGTTTATCCACAGCATCTGTGAACCTTCGTCCGCTTCTTGTCCCTCACCCTCTCCACCAAACCAAGTGACAGGTCACAGAGCCAGACAGGGTGGCCTGGCTTTACTGTGGAAGAGAGCTACAAATGCCCTGGGGCTAGGGGTGGGAGGGAATGTGAAAATCCAATCATTCAGAAGTGGAGGTGGAGGGAGGTAGATGCCAGCCAGCCAGGCAGCCAGTCTAACCATCCGCTGATGCTCAGGACTGAACTCGTGGTCATCAGCCACAAAGTGGGGGGTGAAGGCACGTGGGGCTGAAGTCAGGATTAGATAAACACCGCCAGGAAAGCACCTAGCAGGGTGCCTGGGAAACACTGGGTGCAGGGTTTATTCTGCCCTCTCCTCTCCTACCCGTCAAGGGCTTCTGCCTTATGGAGATAGTTTGTTTTCTGCGTATCCCTCTTTCCCCTCCCCACCTTTCTCCCTTGCCGCTTTCTTTTGGATTAGTTGAACATCATTTAGAATTCCATTTTAATTTATTTAGTGACTTTTAGCCATACTGCTTGGCATTATTATTACTGTTCTTTTTTAGTGGTTGCTAAAGGTATTGAAACATACACCCTTAACTTTTCAGTCTACTGAGTAGAATTAGTAATGTGCCCCTTCACATAAAATGAACCCCGCAACAGGGCAGTGCCCGTCCCACCCCTTCTCCCTGCTTCTGTAATTGTCCTATATACATCTGTGTATATCCTGTACCCCACAATATAACGTTATGAATCGCTGCTTTAAACAGTCGCATGTGTTTTGAAGAAATGAAGAGGGAAACGTCGTCTTCCATACTTACGTTTCCAGCACTCTTCCCAAGCATTCTGATGCCCTCAGAGGGAAGGACGTAGTTATGAAAGACAGAATAATCCAAGGCCACACACAGTGTTGTAGAATTCATAGTCACAGAAAGAGTCCCCAAGGGTCAACAGAATTATCTGAGTGATTCAGGTACTGACCTTTACTTTTCCTGGACTGGATTTTATTTCTCGGATCAATTTTCCCAAAAGTTATGTGGAATTTTCTATTTCTCCTCTTCTGCTTTAATGAGATCCGATCTATTAAAATCACTTGCCCTTTTTGTCCTTAAACATTTTACAGTTTGGTTCTACATTATGACCCAGTCTTAGAGGAAGAGGAGGGTTTTCTGGGTCGCTTTCCCATCAACTGAAACATTGCATTTGCTTCTCTAAAATCTTCCTGCAGAGTCCCACGTGGCCCTGGTAAAATGCACCCTTTTCTGTCCTGTACGGAGATAGTTTGCGCAAAGGCAGCAGCAGCCTGGGCTTTCCCGTTCCCAGGCCCTCTCTGCCTTTCCTGCTGATCCCATTGGCACTGGACTGTGCTACCTTTGTTCTGAGACCCGACAGAAAGTTGAGGGGGTTTGGACAAAGGGAAGAAAGGGAAAAATGGGGTCTGAAGCAAGTGGACAAGTGGGTGGGACCCCTGTGATGTTAGGATTTTATTCTAATTGTGATCAGAAGTTATTAAAGAGTTGCAAGCATGGAGTGTAATTATCCAATTGGCACTTTTAAGGTCATTGCTGTGACTGTGAAGAGAAGGGATTCCAGCAGGAGGGATGGTGGGAAGTGTAGGCTAGATAGAGCCTGTGGCTTGGATAAGCAAGTGGCAGGAGAAATGGCACATTCAAGGTCTAATTTGGAGGTGAAGCTGCAGGGCTGCCTGAAGCACTGGATGTGGGGCTGGGGGAAAGAGAGAAATCGAGGTGCATGAAACCCAGTGTCAGGCCTGAGCTACCACACTGGTGAACGCTGCTGCCATTACTACGTACAGTAGGGAGACCTGCAGTGGGAGGCGGTCGAAAGACTACATTTCAAAGGGAAGTACCAACAATGTCTTTTTGGACTTCCCAGGTTTAAAATGTCTACAACATCCAAGGGAGGCTGCCAGGTCAGGAGTTGGGTTTACGAGTGCAGAGCTGGGGAGAGCCCGTCCTTCCCTTTAGTCTTGGAAGGAGCATCTTTCTCCACAAGCAGAGCTCCATTCACCTGCAGCGTCACTCCCATGAGTGCACTACAGTAGACTAAAGTCACATCAGTCCCTGAGGGCCTCCTGCACATGGGGCTCCTGTACACGGTGTACAGCCCCTGTACACGGTGGAGCTCTCAGGCTGGGCAGTCACATCCCACTCCTGATTGGAGCTCAGGTACCCTCCTCCAACCTACACTGAGGTATGGCCTCAGTTCTCCTGGGAGTGGGGACACAGATTGAGGATGGTGACCATCTGTCAGCATAAGAATCCAAGTAATAAGGAGGTAGGGAAAGCCAAAATGGGAGGAACAACTCTGATGGGAATCCACTGAGACACATGTATCTCCAAGCAATCATTTGAATTGAAATGTGGCACAACTGAGATTGGCTCCTGCCCTCTGCCAAGCCACACCCACCCCAGGGGCCTAAGGGGAAGGGAATGTGCCCAGAAT
This sequence comes from Rhinolophus sinicus, assembly GCF_057876585.1. Classification (NCBI taxonomy): domain Eukaryota; kingdom Metazoa; phylum Chordata; class Mammalia; order Chiroptera; family Rhinolophidae; genus Rhinolophus; species Rhinolophus sinicus. Next base: position 51,447,234 of record NC_142506.1, read on the forward strand.
CCATGCCCCTTCTGAACAGCGCTAGGGTGCCAGGGCCCTGTAATGACCCATTTCCAGGAGGGGCTTGGGCCCCTTCCCTGTCCAAGCCAGGCACCTCATACTGTGGGTTAGAGCAGGGAGGGAGACTGAATCTGTGAGCTGGGATAGGAACCCCTCCCTCTGTCCCTCCCACTGCCACATCCCCACTCAGGACACTGAGGAGTCAATAATTCTAAAGTTGAATTATGAAGCTATGTTGTTCAAGGCAGGAAGACAGAAACATTTTATTTAAATTTTTAATTTGATTTAAACAATTAACTATTTAAATAGTGGTATGTGGGCCTTGTTTCTACTACCCTGCAAATGACTATACCTGGATCTGGGCTAAAGTTCTTAAAATTCCTGTCTTGGGCAGGCTGTAGGGGGACATAAATGGATGGATGGCAGAGTGGGGAGACAGCAGGGAATCTCCCCTGCTGTCAGGGGAGACTGGGAATCAGGATGGGATGGGCCCGAGAGTCCCCAATGTTTTCTAGGCCCACTCTCTCCAGTCAATGCAACTGTTCAGAAAATTCCAACCAGTTACAGGAACCCTGAATTTTCTCCATGCTTAAGCTAGTGTCAACCATCACCACCTCCCCCCCACCCCCAGGTGGCACCAGTTCAGCTTTTGAGGGTCTAGAAATGGACAAGCAAGGGATTGTTGGCTAATAAACATTTCAAGGTCCAAACCAATTTAAACTTCTTTATTTTATCCCATTTTAAACCTCTGAATGAATGTATGTGGATCTGCTGAGAGACCAGCATGGGGAAGGGTGATTAGATATCACTGTGGGGGAAGAGTCGCTCAGAAAATGAAATGAGTGTCTTAGATGTGAATGCTAACCACAGGGGTTCTGAATTAGTCACCCAGAGACGAGGATGCTGAGACCTTGAAAGCAACAGCCTTCCCAATTCTTGGTGCTGCCATGACAACTGGAGGCCAGAATGAGGTCATCCCCAAAGCAGCGAGTGGCCCAGGTGACTGATGGGAGCAGGGACTGGGAGAGGAGTCCAACCACCAGGAGGGAAATGGGAACCAGGGGAGGGAAAAGGAGGGAATTTCTGGTAACTGAATAAAATTAGTCACAGCTGTTAAGCTACAGCCACAAAAGCTTGAATAGACCTTATGGCTGAAAAAGAAAGGGAAAGACACTGATTAATTTTACTCTTGACTTTCATCCGAGGATATGAAAACACTTCACTCACAAAGCGCCATGTTCAGGGAGCAGTTTTGTCCATTTTACGAGTATTGCAGTCCAGCGAGTGATCCACGCTAAGGGAGAACGTGGGTGTATGAATAAAGACATTGCAAGGGAATTGGCCCTGATACTAAATATTTGCAGTCTCACTTGAGCCCCCAAATTAAACCTCCCGTTTTACCAAACTTGTCTCTAACCTCATAAATAAACATGTGAAGTTCAAGGAAAATTACCTCTCGAAAGCCACATCAATAGTGCAAAACCAAAAAATTAAAACCCAAACCACTCCACAATCATGTTTAAACACGGACAAAAGCAAGAATGTCATCGAAACCACAAAAAAGACCAGACATCTCTTTATCCTGGCTGCTTTTTGACCAGTTATAGCTTTAGCCACAATTTGTTCTTCCCATCTTCTAGATCAGACTTATTTAGATAATCAAAGCATCACCCCTACCTCCAATCCATAGCAAAGTCCTGCTCCCTTAAACATTCCCCAAGTCATCTCTCATAGCCCAAATCCTGTAACCCCTTTCGAAGCCCTCTTACTGGAATGCCCCACTGTTCCCTGCCCTGTGAGTTCTCCTGTTAAGCTGAAAATAAAAGGGCCTTTCAAAATGAGAGGCATAAGCATTTATTTGAGGCAAAAAAAAATAAAAACTATTCAGGGAACATTGATTCAGGCAGAAGCCTAAATAATGTTCCAATTAGGAGACAAAGGCAAGGGGTATTTATGGGAAAGGGAAGGGAAACAATTACATCAATAGAAGGAAGGCGTGTCTCTTAAGCTTGCTGCCATATTTTCCATCTTTTTTGTCCATGTGACATTGTGGATAATGCCTTCTGACCTATCTCTTTAACTATGTTTTGGCTTCCAAACACATTCATTACATTGAATTTTTTATTTCAGTTATTGCATTTTTCCTTCGTAGACGCTCCTCTTTGTTTCTTTTTCAAATGTCTGATGCAATTTGTAATTTTCTGTTTCTCATTGATATTTTTGAGTATGTCTTGCACTTTTAAGTCTTATAATCATTCTTTAGAACAATCTTTGTCTTATAATTCCAATTTTCAAAGTCATTAGAAGTCAGTGTATGTCATCTGTTGTTTTAGCTGTTCTCTTTCAGAATGAGCTTCCCTGTCTTTGACTGTATGCTTCTCAAAGCCCTAGTGTTCCCAGAAGCGTAGGTTTTTTTCTACGGAGGTTTTGCGTTTGTATTTGCTGAATTCCTAGGGCATTCCCAACCTGTAAACACTTTAAACTCACCATTCGGTTCTGATGATACGAATGGGATACAATTCCTAGCAAGTATGGGGATTGATTAGGCTGAGAAACTCTGAGACACACCTTTCGTCCATGCCTCTTCCATCTCTCAGCAACAAGAAAACTCTTCCTACAACTCTAAAAGGATAGGAAATGGGGAATCCTGATTGTAGGGAGACATCTGAAGTCTTTACTCTCTGTAGGGTAGGTGCCTTGGGCTTTTCAGCTCTGTCAGCCTCTGCCCACCTGCCAGTTTAGCAGCTGCTTCACCCAGATCTGCGTATGCACAGGGCAAAAGTAAGCTGTGAAGTTCCTGCTCACCTTTTTGTATCCTCCCTTCTCCTCAATTTGGACCTAGTCATTCTACGTCACTGTTTCAGTCTTTCTATGCTTCAAGTTTTCAGGCTTTTCCCAGCATTTTCACCTGTTCTCAGCTGCTCCTATATAGATACCTTTTGTAGGATATTATTTTAGGCTGGTTAATTTTAAGAAATAGAAGGGAGAAGCTCTGAAAATCAAATAGTTACCCATTAAAGAACATTTAGTTGTAAGAAAAACTCCATTTGTAAGGGTGCTTCCCTCACTGTACCAGGAAGAGGAGGATATCTGAGTCTCTAAAACTTGAATCTGCATAACAGTCTTACTGTGCTTTTCCTGGTGGCCTCCCATAACGAACTCCCCACCCACAACATCTTTTGTCTGTAGTTGAAAGTTGTGTATAAAGTGATGGCTTCCACCATTCTGGTGTGTTACTCAGTGTCCCTGGGTCTCTCCTATTTATACAGGAGGTATACATGCTATTAAACTTTAATTTTCTCCTACTAATCTGTCTCATGTCTATTTGATTATTTGACCAACCAGAAGAACCTTGAAGAGGAATTTTTTTTTCCTTTCCCCAAACAAGGCAATCTTTGGGTATAAGCCTGTACATATTAATAAACTCTGGTTCTGGGATAGCGGGATGGCTCAGTTGGTTAGAGCATGAGCTCTTTTTTTTTTTTTTCCCCTTCTTCTGCCTCCCGCACCGCCCCCCTCCCAACTCCAGTTCAAGCCATTGTTTCTCAGTCTAGTTGTGTTGGACACAGCTCCCTGGCCCATGCTTTTATTATGAGCTTTGCACTCCCTTATTCTGTCGGCCGCTCACAGCAGATCACGGCAGCTCTTGCCAGCTGCCAGCCACTCCTGGCAGCACGTGGCAGCTCATGCCAACCTCTGGCAGCCCAGCTCCAGGGAGAGCCATTGTTCACAATCTTAACTGTAGAGGGTGCAGCTCACTGGCCCATGTGGGAATCTAACCTGCAACGTCGGCATTAGGAGCACGGCGCTCCAACCACCTGAGCCACCAGGCTGGCCCAACACAATTGTTTATATCAAAAGTAGAGCTTTGTTTTCCTTTGAATGTGGAGTCTCTTGGCAGACTAAGAAGGAAGCAGCCGCAGGCTAGAAAAGGAAGGTCAGAAATCTAGGAGACTCAAAAGCAGCAATCCTTTGAAATATAAATAAGGATTTTGTTTTCTTCTTTTAATGAGAAGATGGCAATTAAATTTCAAATGTTAAAAGAATAAAAAAGCCAGTTAGAGAGTAGACTGAATAGATGCTTTGGAATCTGCTATTTAAGAGTCTGCTGCTGATCTTAGCAACAATTTTGTTCCATTAATCGTGGGGACAGATCCCAGATTGCAAAGGCTTAAGGAGTATTTGATGAAGATTTGGAAACAGTAGAGGCTCCTTTTCTGAGACGTGTCAAGGAGCAAGAAGACAAGGAGCGAGCCAGGCACTGGCCACATAGGGGGCTGGGCATAAGAGAAACTCATGTTTCAGCTTCTAAACAGCATCTTGTTTAATCATCATAGCAATTCTCTAACATGGCTTCTGTTTCATTTTCAAATGAAGAATCAGAGCATTGAAGGGGTTAAGTAACCTGTTAAATAAGCAAGATTACAACCCAAGACTGACTCCAGAGTACTGTACCATACACCTGGCGAACCAAAGAAAGGCTATTTTCGGATGGGGAAAGATGATTATAGACTTAGGGGATCAAGCCTTCCTGTGTCATCATTTCGTGTACCGCCTTTGACTGCCTCCTACGAGGTGTGACAATTAAGTTCATGAACTTGTTGCAGTGATGTTGCTAACCTTCTTTGATATCAGAGGATTATTCATTATGAATTTGTACCAACTGGACAGTTAACCAAGTTTACTATTTGGAAGTGCTGAAAAGTCTGCATGAAAAAGTTAGACGACCTGAACTTTTCGCCAACAATTCATGGCTCTTGCATCACGACAATGCACCAGCTCACACGGCATTGTCTGAGAGTTTTTAGCCAGTAAACAAATAACTGCATTGGAATACCCTCCCTACTCACCTGATCTGGCCCCCAATGGCTTCTTTCTTTACCCAAAGATAAAGGAAATATTGAAAGGAAAACATTTTGATGACATTCAGAACATCAAGGGTAATACGACAGCTCTGATGGCCATTCTAGAAAGAGTTCCAAAATTGCTTTGAAGGGTATACTAGGCACAGGTATCGGTGCATAGCTTCCCAAGGGGAGTACTTCGAAGGGGACCATAGTGATATTCAGCAATGAGGCATGTGGCACTTTTTCTAGGATGTTTGCAGACATAATTGGCAGACCTCGTATATTTACTTATCTGGTATCCTGACACCCGGACTCCAGCTCTCCTTCCACACCCCCAGAAGAGAAGCACATAAACCCTATCACCTTTTCACTGTTTCTCTCTCCCACCCCTGTCCTTTCTTCCCAGTATGCATTGCAGTTGCCGTCCTAACCATTTTCCTCTCCCTCGTCTCCCTGGTTTAGTCTTGCTGGCTTGGCAACACTCACACAGGTGACAGTGGCTGGAGAGAAATGTACACCCACTCATGACAGGGAGTCACATGTGGACCATGACAACTGAGGAGCAATCATCCCATTTCTCTTATCTGTTCACTCCTACTTGTCTGGGTGACTATCACACACATTTTCTTCTCCACGAACCTCACTTTTACTATTATTAATATTATTATTTCATTATTTTTAGTTTTGTTTTTCCATTTTCTTGCCCCATCCTCAATTTTAGCTGAAGACCTTGCTTCCTGTTCCACCAAGATTAAATGTAGCAACTCGACTAACATTGTGACCTTGGTAAGAGGAGTATCTACAGAGTGCTGAGAACAAAGCTGAATTAGGTGGGCTTAAGAGAGAAGGAAGAAGAATTGGAGACAGTCTAAGTATAGACAAGTCTTTCCAGGTGGTTTGCAACAAAGAAGCCACCCCAAATAACCAAATTTTGAAAGGGAAGTGGGGACAAGTTCATTAATCTAGGTACTGGTCATCCAGCGTTGCAAAAAACCCATGCCCCAAACACCCTTCAAGCCATAGAAGTCTTCCTCTTGGGCCCTCCTCAGCCCTCACAAAGAGATCCTGGAATGAGGAGGTAAAAACTGGAGGGACAATTTCCAAAAATAAGAAGGAATTTCCTTTCTAACTGAGAGCAATACTCCAGTTCCACCCCTTCCTTCACTAAAGGAGGCTCCACAGCTGGATTCTGGATTATCCTGGAGATATTATTCAGTTGTCAAACCCAGAGTCTGAAACAATCCCCACTCTCCTACACAACTGTGTTCCCTTAGTCAGCTTCAGACATCTTCCCTTAGGGCGAGTTCAAATTCAAAGCCAGGTGTAGCTTGGTTTTAGGGGAGGTAATTAAAATGAGTTTAACCATTAGTGGTGAATTTACTTTGCAGGAGGGCTCTGGAATGAATCGGGACTCAGAACCACCGTGACATTGAAAGCAGTTTCTTACTCTGCTGCTCCCCAACGCTTCTGGGGAAAATGTCAGGGTGAGGAAAGGCAGACTTTGTGTGGCAGATAAGCCTGCCAACCCCAGGGCTTATAGCTCAGAGGGTATCCAGCACCACTTTGCAACACTGCAATCTTTACCGCTAAATCCATAACAAACAGGGATTACTATTTTAAGGGTTTTGAGGGGTTGGTCCATATCTAGTTAATTCTGGGATTGACTTTCATCTTTGGCCCACTTGACGGGTTCTGGGGTGTCATGCAGGGTCTCTGCTCCCGCTCCCCGCACAAGAACACAGGATATGGCGAGGCCAAAAAGGAACCCCAACAGAGCCACGGATAGGGGAGTCACACCACTATAGTCTCACTGGCGGCTGGGTTGGAGACACAGGAAGCAGGAGCCACACGATCCGCAAGCCGCTGGCTGCTTCTCTGCCAACCAACAACCAATCAACCAACCCCTTGCTAACTGCAATCTGCTGTGCTAACTGCAATCCGTGCTTGCCAGCCACCATCCTCTGCTAGCATAGCCACGGCAGTTATATTAGTGACCAAAGGTTCACTGGTTACAGCTGATGGCCATCCAATCACAGTTGATGGCTGTTTACTACCCGAGTGAGCACCTTTCCATGTGAGGGTGAGAGCCTGGAAACTGCACTCCTGGCTCTGTCCCCACACTTTACCCCTCCAGGGTCTCGCCTCACAATCTACGCGATAAGTGTCTTCCACAAGGGGCCCTGTGCGAGGACCCTGGAGGTGAATGCAATATTCTGGACACAGCCAGGCTCTCTGGGCATAGCCAGGGTTTCTCAGGGCACCGCCAGTCCTGGGCACGGCCAGACTTCCTGGGCTTCTTAGGGTACCACCAGTCTCCCTAGGCACAGCCAGGGCCTCTCAGGCCACTGCCATTATTTCTGGGCACAGCCAGACTTCCTGGGCACAGCCAGGGTTTCTTAAGGTACTACCAGTCTTTCTGAGCACAGCCAGACTTCCTGGGCACAGCCAGGGTTTCTCAGGATACCACTAGTCTTTCTCTGCACAGCCAGTGTTCTCAGGACACAGCCAGGGTTTCTCAGGGCACCACCAGTCTTTCTGGGCACAGCCAGACTTCCTGGGCACAGCCAGGGTTTCTCAGGATACCGTGCTGGAACAATAATGGCTCATAGCCAAAGTGCTTACATATTCTCGATGGCAGCCAGTCGAGACAACGCCAGCAAACATCCACCTGCACCCCAACAAGGGGTCTTTCTGCACCAGTCTCGCTGGCGGTGGGGCGAGACACAGGAAGCAAACATCTGCCAGTTCCACTACATGGTGGTACGTTCCCAAGCAAACAGTCAAGCGGTCCTTCAAATCAGGGATAGAAGGCAATTTCCTATCGTCCACAGTCATTTGCCAGAGCTGTGTGCTGGCTCTACAACGTGTGCCCTCTCCGCATGGCAAGGGCTCCAAGTCCTCCCCAACCTGGGGGTGAGGGATGACCTTGACCTCACCCACGTCTCCCACAGAGGACTCAGCAAGAGTTTCCTGCTGGGACTACAAGTCCCGCATCCGGGCTGCCTCAGCAAGCACCTCCCAGCCCACACAGCCGGCTGCAAAGACCTTTGCTTTCTCCGGTCTATGCTAGTTGAAAAACTGTCCAGGTCTTCTCACCCCTCCACGGGGGTCCAGCTTTCCGGCAGCTGCTCCTCCTGTCTTCCTGAGACTGAGTGTTCATATGCACAAACCGCTCAACCGCCCTTCGGAGCGCTTTGGCTGGCACCGTACCCTGCTCGCTGCGCCATGTGGCATGCAGGGTGTCAGCTCCTGCTCCCAGCACAAGAACGCAGGACATGGGAAGGCCAAAAAGGAACCCCAACAGAGCCATGGATAGGGGAGTCACACCACTATAGTCTCTCTGGTGGCTGGGTTGGAGACACAGGAAGCAGGAGCCACACGATCCGCAATCCACTGGCCGCTTCTCTGCCAACCAACAACCAATCAACCAACCCCTTGCTAACTGCAATCCAGGCTTGCCAGCCACCATCCTCTGCTAGCGTAGCCACGGCAGTTATATTAGTGGCCAAAGGCTCACTGGTTACAGCTGACGGCCAACTAGCCACAGCTGATGGCCATCCGATCACAGTTGATGGCCATTTACTACCTGAGTGAGCACCTTTCCACGTGAGTCTGAGAGCCTAGAAACTGCACTCCTGACCCCACATGGGGAATGCTGCATGGCCTGTGAAGGGGCGGGAACTCTGCAGGCCACTGCTAGAGAGTGCTCCTGCTATTTATGAATTCAGGGGCACTTCAGGGAGGTCATGAGGGCTAGAGGATCTCGATTTTTAACTTCGCTTCACCTTAATGTCCTCCCTGTCTTCCCACCTCCCAATAATTTTGAGATTCAGATAGGACACTGGTGAGAGCCTGTGTGAAAGGCTAAGTGGTGATTAACCAATTGGTATAAATTACCAATTCGTCCATGCCAGTGACTTGGGTTAGGTGGGGTTTGAAAACTGTAGCAAAGCGTGTTTCCTTGCTAGAACAAGGTCCTTTCAATATGTGGCCCAGTGTAGCACAGCTGCCTGATGTGACTAAACTTGGGGAGTCCTAGGCCACAGTCCGGTGAATCTGCAGGAGGGCCTCTTTCCTCCTCTGCCAGGGCAATAGGTGTGGCTGCCACCTTTCTCCTGTGGACACAGGTGGAGACAGGCCCTGTGGCCTCCCACCCCTTATGGTGGCTGAGGAATTGGATCCTTCCGTGTTTATTTTATGCTTTCCTCCACCAGGTCAATAAATGCAGGTTAAAAGCTTATAGGTTTTTTAGATCAAGTATCTCTGACTCGTTAGTGTGCTTAACGGGGTGGTTGATTTATAGAAGTCAATAGTATTTGTAAAGTTCTTTTGTTGGTTTGTTTTTTTACGTTATGCAAATGCTTGGTGTATTAATCTTGTTATCTTAGCCTCCGACTGAGCTGATGGTAAGAGCCAAACTACTTATTTGATTTGATTTGTTAATTAAACAAATGTCTTTTCCATTTTCCAATGCTCATTACATTACTGTGTGATAAAGAATGTTAAGTGTGTCAACAGAGTGGAGAGTCTAAATTTGGTGGTCAGGGAAGGCTTCCTGGAGGATATGACATGTAACCCAGCCCTAAAAGATGGGTAGGGGTTATCCAGGTCAAGAAGGGGAGGGAGAGGGTTTCAGTCAGAGGGAACAATAGGATATGTTGGAAGAATTGAAATGCAAGAACACGCAGGAGCCCCAGGCGTGTGGGTGGCAGGAAATGGGAAGAGAAGGAGCTGGAAACATGGGCAGAGGCCTTAGTGTCAGGTTAAGATGATGAGACTTTATCTTAAGGTAAGATAAGGGCATTAAACATTTTAAGGAGGGAAGTGCCATGATCAGATTGTAGTTTAAGAAAGCTTACTCTTAAAATACGCCTTGAAAATGTTAAAGAAGGAAAGTGAGATGATTGGATTTTTCTTTTAGAAAGACTCCCTTGTCTAAAAGCTGCTAACAGAGGTCTGTGGAAGGAGGGTCCATCATAAGCTCTGAAGTAGGAGAGTGACAGATGAGATATGCATTTTAAGAGAATCACTCCTCTAAAGGAGCTTAAAAAGTATAAATGGAGAAGTAACGGGGGAGCCAAAGAAAACTTAGAATCGAAGTTGAAAGTCAAGACCTGCACCATGTCCTCTGTCCGCTTCCTTTGCCAGTGCTGCCGCCAGCCCCTGAAGCTGACTCAGTCTGCGGAGACCAGCCAACCACCTGTAGCTTCCCAGCTCCCCTCAGCTCAGGGGGAGCCAGGAGAAACCCTGGAGGAAGGCCCTACCTTTAAGGTGGAGAGAGATACTGAAAAGTTACAGGATGGGGCCTCTTGCAGGAGCCCCCCTGGCGATGGCAGGATGTCCAGGTACAGTCCCCACATCTTCACCCTGCTTGGCAAGTTGAGCTCTGGAAGAACTCTCCATAGCATCCAGAAGACCATTAGGGGCATTTTTGACATCCTTTCCGGTGAAGAGGATCTGGTCCACCCCCTGTGTCAAGACTGTACTGACAGTCTTTTAGAGCAGCTGGACACTCAGCTCACGATCTCGGAATCTGACAGTCAACGCTACAAACGCTGTTTGGAGACCAGGGAGAGCGTAAGTGAGGACGAGAGGGAGCTGCTGCAGCAGGAGCTGAAGGACATGGAGCTAGAGGAGGCGAGGCTGGTGCAGGAGCTGGAGGAGCTGGAGAAGAGCCGAGAAAGAGCAGCCGTAGCTCTTGAGGCAGCCCAGGCAGAGACTGAGACGCTGGACCTGCAGGAAAGGCAGCACCAGAGAGAGTATGGTAAATTGCTGTGGCAACAATTGGAACTGCAAGACGAGCTGAGGAGTGTGGAGAACCGGCTGCGGTACGCCGAGACCCAGCTAGCCTGGCTGGAGAAAACCAACACCTTCAGGTCAACGTTCGTGATCCACCATGACGGCCCTTTGGCCACCATCAATAACTTCAGGTTGGGCTGCCTCCCCACGGTCCCCGTGTCCTGGAGTGAGATTAATGCAGCCTGGGGGCAGACAGCCTTGCTGCTCCGGGCCCTGTCTAGTACAATTGGACTGGAGTTTCAGAGGTTTCAAGTCATCCCCTGTGGAGACCATTCCTATCTGAAGTCTTTAACAGACGATACCATTGAGCTGCCATTGTTCTGTAACAGGCGGCAGAGTGCTTACTTTTATAAGTTTGACCAGGCGATGATGGCTTTCCTGGACTGCATGCAGCAATTCAAGGAAGAGGCGGAGAAGGGAGCGTCGGGGGTCTACATGCCCTATAGGATTCATGCGGAGAAAGGCCTGATGGAAGACCCTGGAGCCCGTGGCGAATTCTGCTCCATTAGAACCCACCTGAACTCAGAGGAACGGTGGACACAGGCACTAAGGCTCATGCTTATAAACTTTAAGTGGAGTCTTGCTTGGGTCTCCTTACGGTATTGTCAAAAATAACGTTTTTTCTATGAAGGAGAGGGATTATTTTTCGCTTTCAAATAACGTTATTTGTGGAAACTCTTATAAAATGTCATCGCTGTCTTTCCCAGCATGTCTCTGTCCTCCCTTCCCTGTACCTTTCTTGTCCCCGCTTCCCCACCTGGACAAATTCAAAATAACAGCAGAGATTAAATTACAAAATGATGAGATTACTCCTGTAAAAAGGGATAAAGGGCTACAGAGGGAAAGAACTGAAGGTGGGGAGGGTGGGGATGAGAGGAGGGGGCGTGGTAAAGAGAAAATTAGAGGTCTTCAAGTTTTTGATGAGAAAATAAAAGTAATTGGGCCACTGATGTGGGTAGTAGAACTTTCGGAGTGGGACATTCAAAGATTATTAAGTTTTTGCTGTGATGTAGAGTGAATTCCTCCTCTTCATCCCTGAGAAACTTTAAATAAATTTCTACACATTCTCCAATGATTTAAAATGAGAAGTGTCATTGGGCTGCGCCATTATGTTGAGACGAACTTGGGGGTGAAGGGTGGGGATGGGGTGGCCAAAGATGACTGTTTTGGCTCATGGATCACTTCAATGGTCAGTTAAGGGTCACGAGGTGACTCTTCATAGAGAGCTAACGACTGAAAAAAAGTGAGCAAGAGGGCTTTACAGTGGATCGTGTCATACACATGCTTCTCCAGTGTTCTCCTTATAAAATCCCAAATCTTTGCCGTGGCTTTCCGTCCTGGGTGGTCTGTCCCTGGCTCTTCCCTCTCCAGGCTTACCTCACACTTCCCCCAGTGTCTTTCTCTCCTGGGCGGTGCCAAGTCCATCACCCGTCCTCTGCCCTTTGCCCTTGCTCTTCTCTGCCAGGATCTTCTAAGCAAACAATAAACTTCCTGAGAGCTACTTCAGCTTTCTAGTCCAGATGGTCCCTAGAACAGCCCCTCAAAGAGACGAAGCACATATAAATAGAAGTGGTTGTGGGAAATGAGGACAGGAAGGTGATTAATCTGTCACAGACTCAGAGGTGACAGAAAACTCTACTAAGAGATCGGTGAAATAAATTACAGTCGAAGCATCTGATGGAATACCACATAGGCATTAAAATGTTACAGCGCAATATGTGATTACGTAATATTTAATGGCAATGCTTATATTAAGTAAAAAGGTTAGGTCATAAAACCTGTATTATGAAAATCAAAAAGTACTTAGAGAAAAAAGTTCCAAGAATGTACATATTCCTTGAATAGATGAAGGTATTTTGATGAAAATTTTATATTTAAAAGATAAAGCTTTCCATTTGAGATTGGGAAAAAGATACTGGCTGTCAGCCTTTCTCTTTAACATGGGCTGGTCGTCCTACCTAGCACGATGCGTTTTTAGAAAACGGTATAAAGATTAGAAGGTGAAAAATAAAATTATTTGCATATGTTATAACTGTATAATAATATCCAAGTAATTAAACAATTTGAATAAGTGAATTAAGAAATTCATTGACTACAATATAAAAACCAAATGTATATGTCAACGTAAGAAATGTCCAAACCTGTAGAGAATTTTTATAAGAGTTTGAGTTAAACTTACAACATATGCCAGGGAGCAGGATTTCAAATGCTCCACAGAGTAACAGTTTTACAGTTTCTTTTATGCATTTCAATTAAGGAAGCTTGTGTTTGACTCCTTTAGATATCTCATATAAGTGGAATTGTCCTTCTATGACTGGCTTAGATAAATCCATTTTAGAAAAAAGAAGTTCCACACTACTAGAAGTGAGGTCTGGGACAGTTGCCCCAGCATCACGTAGGCGCGCATAAGAAATGCAAACATTCATTGAGGGATTCCACCCAAGTCTTACTGAATCCCCATTTTCCTTTTAAGAGAGGGATGGAATGAAGAGAGAAGCGTGGGCCCACCAACAGCCTAGACTCAGCAGGGCTGGGATTCAGTGTGTGTTGCAGTGGGCAGGGTTGCTGCTGAGAGAGAGACACAATGGAGAAGCAGGAAAGAGCAGTCTTAGAGGATTGTCAATACCACGGTGAGGAGTTTGAATTTCTAGTCCGTGCAGAGCCACTGAAACCCCACCCCACCCACCTGGACCACTACAGACACTTCACCAGAAGTCATAGACTTGTGTTTCAGAAGGTTCACAGCAGAAGCAGTGCAGAGTCTAGAGGACTGGCCACTGCTCAAGTCAGTAAGCCCGGAGGTGGGGTGTCCTCAAAAACACCAGGCTTAGAGGCATCCATGAAGGGAATGGCAGGTGTTAGAGAATCAGGCAAATAAACAGAAGTGAGAAAGAGAAAGAGGTCCCAGAAAGTCAAAACAAGAGTCAAGAAAATTAGATCTTTGTGGTTTTTGAGAAGATAATTGTCAGAGTGGTGATGGCAAGATCCAGGGGGCAGACAGAAGAGTGAAACAGGGAAGTAAGTGGAGATGGTAAATGTGTTCAATTCTTTTGAAATCTTTGACCATCGGGAGAAAGATATAAAGCAGAGGACTTTGAAATGGACAAATCTGACAATTTTTACAGGTTGAAGAAGAAAGATATAGTAGAAAAGATTAAAAATACTGTATGTATATGGGAGGAGGTGAAGATGGAGGGGTTGAAATTAATTGACAATAGGAGTCTAATCATGAAGGAATTGGGGAGGCTTATTCTGTTTTTTGGGGGAGACTTATTGAACAGGAGACGATACAGCTCTTCGAGACTAGTGAGAAGGTGGGAGAAGATGTGGATACAGATCATTTGTAACAGGCTGTTGGCGAGAAGTAACTCAGGCAACTTTGAGGAGGGACAGGTGGAGGGAATGTGCATGTGGTGTGAGGGAGTTGGGGTGGAGAAGGAAACTAGACCGAGCTCCAAAACCTTCAGTAAGGAGAGGGAGAGGGGCATGGGTGACAGGTTGAAGAAGTCCTATGGGGACTATTTTGAGCTAAAAGTAGCTGAGCCAATGAGGGCTCAAGAGAAACTTCTGCTCCCTCCCTCCACCCCATTTAATTACTAAGAAGAATTTGAATTAGAGGCCTTGTCCATAATAAGATTATCAGAGATAACCTCTTTTGACCTATTTATAAGGCAAGGGGAACTGCTAATTACTGAACATGTGCTCTTATGTCCTGCATATGACCTTCCTCCCCTCTGAAGCCCCAAGGTGATTCCTCGCTCAGAATGTGATATGTACCTCATGTCCCTTTTGGTCTTTGAACCTCTAGTGTATGTGTGGTTCCTGTGAGCACCTATGTATTAAATTTGGTTCTTTTCCTCTTGTTAATCCAGCTCATGCAAATTTAATTATTAGATCCTTGAGGGTAAAGGACAGTTTCTTCTTCCTCACATAACATTGTATTAGTTTAAGGTATTCAAAATAATGATTTGATATTTGGATATATTGTGAGATGATCACCACAAACGGTCCAGTTAATATCCATCCCCACACAGTTACAATTTTTTTTTTCTTGTGGTGAGAAACTTTAAGATCTACTCTCTCAGCACCTTTCAAATATACACTGCAGTGTTGGTACCTGTAGATGCCATGCTGTATATTACATCTCAGGACTCATTTTATAACTGAAAGTTTGTACCTTTTGAGCTCCTTCACCCATTGCCCTACCCCGAGCCCCACCTCTGGCAGCCACCAATCTGTTCTCTGTGTAAGTTGGAGTTTTTTTCTTAGCTTTTGTTTTTTTCAGATTCGACATATAAGTGAGATTATGCAGTATTTATCTTTCTGTTTCACTTAACCTTCAACTTGTTAAAGAAATAATACTACATATATAGTATATTATATATGTATAAACTTTAAGTTTGAAAAATGTCATGATTAGAAGTTGAAAAAAAATTCTAGCTCCCTAGCTTTGGCCATGTGTAAGCTAAATTAATGGGAACTAGGTATTTATTTTAAAGGAGGGCGCAGCTCACAGTGGCCTGTTGTGGGGATCAAACCGACAACCTTGGTGCTACTAGCACCGTGCTCTAACCGACGGATCTAACCAGCCACCCCTAGGTATTTTCTTTTCCTTTTTTTTCTTTGTTTTAAAGATTTTATTGGGGAAGGGGAACAGGACTTTATTAGGGAACAGTGTGTACTTCCAGGACTTTTTTCCAAGTCAAGTTGTTGTTCTTTCAATCTCAATTGTGGAGGGTGCTGTTCAGCTTCAAGTTGTTGTCCTTTCAGTCTTAGTTGTGGAGGGCGCAGCTCAACTCCAGGTCCAGTTGCCGTTTCTAGTTGCAGGGGGCACAGCCCACCATCCCTTGCGGGAGTCAAACCGGTGACCTTGTGGTTGAGAGGATGCGTTCCAACCAACTGAGCCAGGAGCTCAGCGGCAGCTCAGCTCAAGGTGCTGGGTTCAATTTTAGTTGCAGGGGGTGCTGCCCACCATCCCTTGTGTGGGGAGCCATGGTTGCAGTTAACTTTAAAGCCTTAACAGAATGGCTCAGTTTATACTTAACCTATTTCCTCCCACTGAAGCAATTGTCTCTGCCTGCATCTGGAGAGTGCTTGCATGCTGCTCAGGAATGTGGTGGGAGTGGCCAGTTCCCAGAACAGAAGGCTGATGCCTATCAGGGCCATTGATAAGATAATTACATTTGGGAGTTTCAGTAAATTTTGTGTCTCCTGTGTTAAAGTTAAAGTTTCACTGTTAACTAGGTAATGCATTTTTGTACTTGCTAAACTGCACGTCCACAGAAGGTATAAATTCTGGGGACAGAATAAACTCAGCGTCTCCAGGAACACTGGGATCCGCGATCACCATCATCAAAGTGTGAGTGCCTTTTTTCATTCCCACTCCCCTTGTCAGGAACCGTCTTGTGGGAGTCGAGGAATTGAACTGGCAACCTTGTGGTTGAGAGCCCACTGGCCCATGTGGGAATCGAACCAGCAGCCTTTGGCGTTAGGAGCATAGAGCTCTAACCACCTGAGCCACCGGGCCGGCCCCCTAGGTATTTTCTTTTAACTTTCATTTCATCTTCTATAAAATAGAGATAATAGTACTACTTTCGTCTAATAATGGGGATTCAGTGAAAATATTTAAAATGCTCAGTAAAGTACTTGGTATATTTTATTACTATCATTATCATAATTATAAAGATATAAACATCCTTGTACTTAAAAATGCATGTACTTACGTGACATTTATGACTATTTCTACATCACAAATTCCTGGATAGGGAATTTTTGAGTGAATAAGTATGAATACTTTTTAAATTAAAAAAATATTTACCAGGGGTTGGCCGATTAGCTCAGTTGGTTAGAGCACAGTCCTAATAACACCAAGGTTGCCAGTTCAATCCCCACATGGGCCACTGTAAGCTGTGCCGTCCTTAAAAAAAATAATAATAGTAATTTACTAAATATTGCTCCACACCAATTGTACCTAGACCCACCCTAAATTTGGGAAACCAACTATAGAAGTACAAGTGGAGGCCACATAGCATGTTTAAATACCTAAAATAAATCAAGCTACAGACTAATCAATAAAAATACGTTCTATCCTCCATGACAAATTGACCTTCATCATTACCAGAAAGGCCAGTTTCCAGTTCAGTATTCTTGGACAAGTTGAAGTTCCAGGCTGGGACCTTCTGTGAGGGTCACAGCTCATGGCCCATCTCCCTTTCTCTTCCCATCTCTCTCTCTCTTCTCCATAAGGGAAAAAGCCTCTCGTGCTCCCATGTGAACACATCAGCCTCAAGCTTCACACCCAATCTTCATCCACAGCCCTGCAGTCAATCAGTCTCCAGGTGGCCACCCCTCCAGGCCAGAGGTGCACACACAGGCAGCACAGTTGCCCTTGGGAAAATGGATGACTGAAAGAGACCTATGCAGTTCCTGACATGTACACTGGGCCACTCGCGTGGAGAAGTGCAGGGTCCTGGCTATCAAGTATGATCCAGAAGGGTGGTGGGCTGCGGGTCTATGAGAATGTGCTGTCTTAACCCCATAGAATCTTCCCCACAGTGGGAGGTCTGGGGCCGATCAAGGCCAGGACGGCGTCCTCTAACGTACAGAGAGGTCCCTCTGGCTCATGTTTAGGGGGTACTGGTTTTATCGGTTTATATTCCTCCCATCAAAGATGCCCATTTCATCACAGCACAATTAACACTGAATAACATCAAATGAAAAATACTTTCTAATCTAGTACATGAAAAAGTCTCAGTGCTGTTTCTACTTGAGTTTCTATAATCATTGTTAAACCTTTTGGTGTTTACAGGCCATTTGAATCTCCTCTCTTGTGAACTAAGACAATTTTTATTTATTTTTCCATTGAACTGCAAGAGTTTTTTGTGTATTAGGAAAATCAACAGTTTGCCACACGAGTTGCAAACATCCCCCCGACACACACACACAATTTCCCTTTGATCATATTTATAATGGGGTTGTTCATGTAGAAGTTTTTACTTTTACATTTTATGTGGTCAAGATTGATTGTCTTTTCCTTTATGGCTTCCGAGGTTTGTCTCATGGTGAGATAGATGGTCTCCCTTCCAAGATTATAAAATTATAGACCCATGGTTTGTTTTTCTTCTAGTACATTACAGTTTCATTGTTTTTACATGAAAATATTTGATCCATCTGGAATTTATATAACTGTGAGATTTGATTTAGGGCTCATGCTCTCCTTTTATTCCAAATGGCAAGCTCATCGTCTCAACTGCATTTACTAAATAATCCACCCTTTGGTAGCGATAGTCCGACTTGCATGTGGGGTGGCCACATTTTTTCCCTTTAACAAAACTCTGAACTCCTCAAGGACAAAGCTGCCTTTCTTCTCTTGGGGCCCCCCTGTCAATGGGCAGATCCTGTTGCTCAACAAATACTCTGGGGTAAATTGGAGAGCTTGCTGTCATTTAGAAAGAAAGTGGTTATTGCAAAGATTAAATGAACTAATACTTGTAAAGATCTTAGAATAGCACTGGCCCGTATTAAGGTACTATACTATATTTCTGTTTAGGTTTTTTTAAAAAAATGTCTAGTGTTATATTTAGACAACGGTATTAACAATATATTAAAGAGAAGACTGTTACCTTTTTGGTCAAGAGGCTCTTTTCCTTCAGCTTCAATGCATGAATCACTTCTCCTCCCTACTTTCCATCCCCCCGAAATCATACAGTGGCTAATCAGTCAGGTAGCTGAGTGCCACAGCTGGCTTGGTGTCCCCACTTGACTTCAGATGTCTGTTTTTTAAGTCACATGGCTTATCATCAAGATCAAGATATTATGGGGGAAGGAGTAGTAAAACGCAATAGTTAAGGTTTTTTTTTTCTCGTTTTTGTTTGTAACAATGAAGGGAAAATGTTTTTCACTGACTAAGTTGATTTTATATTTACAAATATGCAATCCTAGCTGTGTCAATCGCTCCAGGTCTGTTGCCAGCTCTGTCTCTGTTTGCTGGTCTCTAAGGCCTGCAATGCGATTTCTAAGCAGGTATTGTCACTTCACGAAAGGCCTGCTTCCCATCTCTTTGCCGAAGTCAGAGCTTCTCAGAGCAGACTAATCAAGTCACATGAGCCAAGGTGTAGCGTCTTGACAGACCTGGGCAGGGAGACAACTGTTTTTTTCTCCCACTCATTGGCAAAGAGCCCTAATTATAGTGGCTCTGTGTCATTCTGCTTCAGCTCTGGTGAAACCAATTCAATAAGCATGTTTTAAGCAAATGTGTTGGCCCAGCATAGCCCTGGTGGCTAAAGTGCTAGGGAAGAGCCTGGGCTTTGTAATCTGACAGTTCGAGTTTCAAAAGACGGGTCTGCCACTGTGGGTCCAGGTAAGTGATTTAACCTCTATGTCAGTTTTCTCATCTGTAAAGCCTGATCTTATGATTTGGAAAGCTCTACATGCAAAGGGGCACGGTCAGTCAGCTGTAGCAAAGTAATCCACTCAAGGAAGATCTGAAAATGAGGTCTAGAGAGAAAACTCCCAGGAATAAAGACCACAGGACGATGTCAGTAGTTACTGACAAGACTGACCCTCTGCAGTGTACTCTTCACTTTGTTCATCTGTAAAACAAGGATAACAAAGGAACTTACACCAAAGGGTTATTGAGAGGATTAAATGAGATAATACAGGTCAAGTATCAGAATTACAGGGGCACATAGTAGGAACTACTATTGCCACTATGGCCACCACCATTTCTTTTGTTTTCTTATTTCTATTTTTACATCTTAGATAATAGAATTAATATGCCTAAAAATGTTAAAAGAGAGAAATAGTTGTTAATTAATCTTTTGACTTTCAGGCTCCTTTAAGTGTGATCGTATGAAAGAGGCAAGTCACAAATGACAAAAGATTAATAATCCGTATGCATTAAAGATATTTACCTTACTCAGTCCTAAAGAAATGCAATTAAAACTAAGTAAAATGATAATTTTTCACTTAATATTAGGTAAATATGATAACATAAATCAATATGATGTTGGGCAAAAAAAGCTTATGATATTTACTGTTAGTTAAGATGTGTAGGGAAAGGTCCTTTCACACTTTTTAAAAAATTTTTTTATTGGGGAATATTGGGGAACAGTGTGTTTTTCCAGGGCCCATCAGCTCCAAGTCAAGTCGTTGCCCTTCAATCTAGTTGTGGAGGGCTCAGCTCAGCTCCAAGTGCAGTCACTGTTTTCAATCTTAGTTGCAGGGGACACAGCCCACCATCCAATGCAGGAATGGAACCAGCAACCTTGTTGTTGAGAGCCCGTGCTCTAACCAACTGAGCCATCTGGTCACCCCCTTTCATACATTTTTAAGAGTATAAGTTAGTGTAACATTTTGGGAGAATAATCCAGCAGTGTCCAAATTTGAATGAACTTCCCGCACACATCCATTATCCTAATTCTAGGAAACCTGGCATATCTGTAAGAGTGTGAAAATTAGGCATTCATTCAGCAAACACTGTGTGAGCATCAACTCTGGACTAGGTTCAGGGGGAAAAATTGTTCTCAAGGATTCAAGACAGAGAAGAAACACAGCTAGCTACCATAATTTCAGGTTTAAGAAATTATTAAGAAAGGTATGCTATGAAGAAAAAGAAAGCAAGTTAAGAGAGCTGAGTATGGCGGGCAGATTTTGATGGCTGAGAGGGATTCTCTGAGGGAAACTAGGGTGCCCCCCAGTGGAGGGTCTGGAGCAAGAGTGCTCCAAGGGCTGAGGCAAGAAAGTGGCTCTTTTGAGAAGCAGCAAGGACAGTAACATAATTCACTGGAAATAGAGGCATGGGTAAACAAATAAAAATAAATCAGTTTTATGGTATATTGTGCAGTGGTTAAGAAGAACATTAGATATCCAAGATCTATTATGGGAAAAAGATATAACTGAACAATATATTGTATATAATATAATTGCACTGAACATATAACTATATACATGTATTTGTGTCTGGGTTGGCATGAATTTTTTTTTTTTAATTAGAATTTGTTACAGTGAACTCAGGCTACATTATTTTTGGCAATAAATGTGTGTATATAATATCTTTAAAAATTCATTGACTTGTACGAACTCTTTCCCCAGTACACACACAACGCGCACAAATTCTGCACGCCCTTTTTGGAAGCGACTATATCAGATTGAGAACTGCTGATGCAGAGCTTAAGAAAAGGAGAAAAAGAGAAGGACACAAGTCATGTGACAAATCACAGGGTATGTTTGGGAGTTAAAACTCTTGGGACGAATCCTTGCAGCTGATTGCTCTGGAGATTAATAATCGTGTACTTCATCTTGTTTTGTCTCTATATCCATGAAGCAACCTGGTGATGATAATTTGGCTTCTCATGTGAATTAGTTTCTGGGGAGAGGATGTGCTGCTCACATCGGTCATTTGACAACTCTTATTATTTCATAGAAACTAGAGACGAATACACTACAGTGCAAGTTTAGAAAAATATAAGTATTGATAGAATTGGTAAGTAGGCAAGAAAGTTACAAGGACTGATGGAATTTTCTGGATAAATCATATTCCCAACTTGACTTTACCTGGACGTGATTGCATTTCTTGGTTAAAACATCCCATAAACTGTGCATGTGTTTTTAAATTTTTAAAAAATTTTTTGCCTATTACAGGAAAGCCTGACATAACAAAATGGGGTCATTTTCCTGTTTTTAAAAGATTTGTAGTAATTTGGCTGTGCTGTGCAATGCCTTCTCAGGGCAGGAGGCAGATTTTTCTATATCTCTGTCTCATTTACCAAGATATGGACAATGTGACCTGGTGACTCCCTTATCATTCTGAAAAGACACATCTTATTTCTTATAGTCTTCTAAACGGAATAGTTCTCAAGAAACGAACAGAAGGATTTTGGTTCTTGCTACCAAGTGGCCTGGGGTCTAGCTCTGCAATTTCTTAGCTGTGTGGCCTTGGGCAAGGTATTTAAACCTCGTTGCCTCTATTTCTTTTCACTTGTAAAATGGGGATGCTAACAGTACTTGTGGAGTACAGTAGTGTTGTGGGAACTGAAAAGCAGGTAGAGGGCCTAGGAAACGACAGGATATGGTAGCTATTGTTGACAGACAGACTCAGGGATGCCCTACCTCAAGGGTTCTCAAACTTTAGAATCGCTTGGGACACGTGTTAGCACTGCAGATTATAGACAGTTATGAACAGAATGACCTTCCTGCTTCTGCCCTTTTCCTCAAACTTCCTGAGCTTAAGAGGCATTCCTCTCACCTAGTCTTAGAGAAATAAGCCCAGTTCCTTCTAAAAATCACCACCCCCTACTCCACATTGTTCCCACCCTCATCTCAACATCTGGTGAAGCACAAAAGCTATGATGTTCCCTACCCTTATAAAGATCATAGTCTGAGGGAAAAGTTCTAGGCTGTTACCACAGGCTTATTCTGCGCATTTTATCTCAGCTATCTCCATCACATTTACGGGAACCTGGGGTCTGGGAGGCTGGGAAGTTGTGTTGGGGGTTGGAGCAGTGGGTTCGTGGTGAAGTGAAGGCAGTGGAGGGGAGGTAGCCTCCAGGCCAGCAGATGAAACCCAAGGAATATCAAAGAGGTAGGAAGACCAAACATGGGAGGGAGCCCACAATGACTGGAGAGGCTGATGACGGAAGGGCAGCCAAGCACGGTCTGTTCCTGGATGAACCCTACACTTCCAGGGGCTTCATTCTCCCTCTGTGACCTTCAGGTTTTTTTCTCATCCATACAATGAGGGTTTAGACTCAAGAGATGGTGGCTCTCCATCTCATGGGGGAAATGTGTCTGTGGTGGGATCTAGTATGAGGTGTATCAATGAATATTTCCTAATTTTATAAAGGACTCAATGATGCAAGTCACTTCTGCTGTACATAAATTATATTGGCACGAACTGAGTTTATCCTTCCATTGGAAAAGGTCAGGTTGGGATTACAGATAACCCTGAGGAGTTGCTCATGAATTGTCATCAATGGCCTCTCTTATCTGCTTCAGCCCCACATGCCAATATTGAAGAGTTACAGTGATTTTTGAATCACTTTTTTTTTTTAATTTCAACAAAGTTTTTGGAGGGCTGTCAAAATCATAATCTGAGTGGATTCTATATATGACCAACACTTAATGTAAATATCTTGATAAAGGAGACGTTTGCAAAACCTTTGGACTAGACCTTCTTCCAACTCATATTCTATAATTTTGAAATGTCTCTCTGTGGAAAGTTGGAAGAAACTGTTTCTTTCACAATCACAGCAAATTGTTTCTGGATTAAACTAGGATAGAAATAAGAAGTAATACATGAGATAACTATATTTTAAATTTTCACTGCTGAAATTTGAGTTCTGAAATTCCTATTTGAGAAAGAGAAAAGTGCATCCTTTCACACTGGGGAGCTGGCCCGGCACTCACAGTTAGGCCGCAGTGCCCTCCTGGGGACATAGTCAATTTCAGAGCATCGACGTCAGACAGGGCCACTCTGGGACGGTCCCTGATGGATCAAGACAAAAACAAGGCCCTCCATAATCCTGTCTGAACATAACAATAACATGCACATTGTCCAAACCACAAAAATGACCAAACCACCAACATGATCAAATTGTCTCCACTTTATTCCCCTCCCTCTCTTGCAGCTAACAGCTGTGGCAAATATGAGTGATAGCTGCTTCTTTACCCATCACAGCTTGAGCCTTCTTCTTCCTTTATAGATAAGATTTACTAAGATACCTAATTATGGAATTTACCCTGTTTCCTGACCACATCAGATCTAGAGCAAAGCCATTCTTCTTTAAACATTTTCCAAATCACCAAACACAAGCCCAACCCCTGTAACACCTTTCTATCCCCTTTCACTGAGATGCACGCTGGTTGCCCACGCTTTGCATTTCTCTTCACTGTAATGGGTAATACGATAAATCCACCTTATTCAATGACAGGCGTGTTCCTGGTGGTCTTTGGCTGGAAAGCATTAACACATTCAAAGTTAAACTAGTCTCAGGAAAATTAACCAAATGTACAATATTAAGTGCTTTCTGTCTCTCACCAAGAAACCCAGAGACTTCTTAAAGCAGGATGTAGTTTACCTTGATACTTCTGCAATTATACAGGGTTCCACTGTCATGCTGGGACTCAGCTCCCGCTTCCCGCACAAGAACGCAGCATATAGTGAGGCCAAAAAGGAACACCCACGGAGCCATAGATAGGGGAGTCATACCACTATATTCTTGCTGGCGGCTGGGTTGGAGACACAGGAAGCAAACATCCGCCAAAACCCCAACAATGGGTCTTCCTGCACCCCAGTCTCACTGGCAGCCGGATGAGACACAAAGCAGGATCCGCAATCCACTGTCCCCTTCTCTGCCTGCCAACCAGCCCCACTTGCTAACTGCAATCCGCCCTTGCTAGCTCAGCCACGGCAGTTATATCAGTGGCCAATGGCTAACTGGTTACAGCTGATGGCCAACTAGTTACAATTGATGGCCATCTACTATCTGAGCCAGCACCTTTCTATGTGAGGCTGAGAGCCTGGAAACTGCTCTCTGGGACTCTGTCCCCATATAGTGTTCCACTCAGCTTCTCAGGGTTTAGAAATACCCATGCGGTAGTTGTCCAATACACACCATAAGCCCTAAGAGAGTTTAAAGACCTAAACAGGTGAATCTGAATTGTCTGAAAACACCTCAATCCATTGGAGGAAGAGGGGAGGTTGATGGGTCAGCAGTGTACAGCGTGAAGGAAAGCAGACTGCACAATTCCAGGGGGCTCCATTTCACTGACTGCTATGAGAATAAAAACCTCTGGAATTGTGCAGCACGGAAATCCTGGATCAGATAAAGTGTTAGGTGAAAAGTAGCTAGGAACGTTGAGAGAGTTTCAGTTGATACAAATATTAACTGAAGGGCATCTGAATTGTCAATCAGCTCTGACGGCTTAACTGCTGAGGTGAGGAATGCAAAAAAATCTTCACAAAGGAAAACACAACCTCCAAAGCCTTTATGCTGCCATGGTAACTGGAACTCACAAATGATGCAATTGTAAAGGCAGCTGGGTATGTGCACATGTGACCATTAGGAGCCGGGGGTGGGAGGGGTGAGGGCAAGATCCTACCATGAGGGAAATGGGAAAATGTACGTTAATCCTGGTAACAAAAATAAAATTGGTCACAGCTGTTAGCTGCAAGCGACGGGAAGAAATAAAGTGTATGTAACTTTTGCATGATGTCTTTCATCAGAGGTTATTAAAACACACTTCACTGTCATGAATTCATTCCTCGAGCAACACACTGAGGGTGCAGTCACTCATTTTATGGGCAATATGGTCAACTCAGTGACTCATGATTAGGAGAGAAAGGAATAAAACATTCCACAGCAACTGGCCGTAGCACTAAATATTACAAACTTGTTTGAGCCTCTAAATCCTCCTTGACCAAGATTTCTGTAACTTTATTCAATAAAGTTTGACATTAAAAGAATTTTTTTCCCCCTCAGAATGGGACTAAATGAAAACAATTGGGGCATCTTGGTAAAGGACATGGGGGAGTTCCTGGTGCTATTCTTGCAATTTATCTGTTACAAATTTACAACAAACGAGCATCTGTGCGTAATGCGAGGCTTTCTGGCTGTCCCGTGCATGGCTATGGCCAGTGCCAAGTCCAGGGTTTTGCCCACAGTACGTGCTCAACTAATGCTTGTTGAGTGACTAGTAGGCACTTGGTGAGTGGTAGCCACTGTTGTTAGTAAGTGTAGCCTGCCAATGCCTTCTCACTAAAAGTACCAATTAAGCAGCTCCAACAAGTCCTGTATCATGGTACGTTCTCTAATGACTTCCTTGGTCCCTAATGTTCTTTCGTTCACGCCACACATATCTTCTGAGCGCTTATTGGACTCAAGGAACTGTGCCAGATGCTGTGTTTTCAGGGTTGATTATACAGCGCCTGTGCTTGTTGAATTTATAGTCTGGTGGAGTAGACAGACGTGAGCCAAGCATCTCCCAAATGGGAATGGACCTACAATGGGGACAAGAGCCGTAGAAGGAGGATACAAGGTGCTCAGAGAGCCTGGGGCAGGGAAAAAGAAGAGATAGGAAGAATGAGCCCCATGTAATGAGCAAAGAGAGTAGGATAACAGCAACCTGAAGAAGTGGATGTAGACTGTAGGGCAGGGAAAATGAATTTCCTTCTATTCTGAGTTCTTGGCAGAGACCTCCCATAATAAAAGACAAATTAACAAGAGAAAAAAAATTATCAACCTGTGTATCTCATGTATACATGGGAGATGACCAAGAGAAATTAGTAACTCAAAGAGGTGGCTTAGAACTCAGGCTTAAATACCATTTTAATAGGGAAAGAGGCGGGGGATGTAGGCCTCTTGGGGGAGAACTAAACAGTTTTTAGGAAAGACTAGTGGTCCTTTAGAAGAATAGATGTGAGGTATGATGGTTTGTGACAAATTGTGTTTGGGTGTGGTGTGCACTTATCTCCTTTCCTGTGATTAGAGTGAATCAGTGAATCTTGCCTGGTTGATGAAACTCCTAGAAAGGAGATTTACAACAATTGAGCTCCTTTTGGAGGATCTGCCTTTAGGCAGACAGGAGGGGTTCAGAAAAAGCTTCTCTTTGCATTTGCTGGTTTTCAAGTGCCTACAGCTGAAGACAATCAATATGCTAAGTGTCCTGTTTGGAGGTGGCATGTTCTGCTCTCCTCCCCAGGCAAGCTCAGGCCTTGCAGGCAAAGTTATGCAGTTGAGTTTTAATGTCAGAGCAGGGGGACCCACAGGATCCCAGCCCAGGAGCAGCCTGACAGATTCGCACCCTTTTTAAAGATCTCTCAGCTATTGTCAAAGTCCAAATATCTTTCCTCTGAGTCTTACTGGCACACTCTTTGGAGGGACAAAGGTGGAATTTTTAAAAACTACCAGAACATAGAGGTAGCTTCCATTGATGACAGTCCTGTGAGCAGCCGTTTGCACAGAAGCCCAGCTGGCTAACTGTCTAGCAATAGTAGCTAACGTTTATTTAGTGCTTAATCTCTCTTTGTTAGGCATTATTTTATGCTCATTACACACATTCACTCATTAAATCTCCATTAAGTCTATGAGGTAGGTGCTTTTTTTACCTCCATATTTACCGATGAGGGTTCTGAGGCTTAGAGAATTTTCAGTAACTTTACCACAGTCACCAAAGAGGGAAACGTGATTCACATCCCAGCAGGCTGGCTCCCAAGCCCGTGATGACAGTGAAGGGGGTCAGGATATGCCAGCCTGAAATACACCATAGGGAGTGTTGGCATATGGATTATTTCAGGCTGAAGGCAACTGAGATTGTGGGGGCAGAGCCCCAGAAAGTAGTTTCCAGGCTCTCGGCCTCACATAGACAGGTGCTGGCTCAGGTAGTAAATGGCCATCAATTGTGATTGCATGGCCATCAGCTGTGGCTAGTTGGCCGTCAGCTGTAACCAGTGAGCCATTGGCCACTAATATAACTGCTGTGGCTACGCTAGCAGAAGGAGAGGAGAGGAGAGAGAATGGGGGCCTAGCAAGAAGATGGCGGCTGGGCTGGCAAGTGTGGATGGCGGTTTGCGGACAGTGTGGATCCAGCCTCCAGTGAGAGTATAGTGCCACCAGAGAGAATATAGTGGTATGACTCCCCTACCTATGGCTCCGTGGGTGTTCCTTTTTGGCCTCACCATATCCTGCGTTCTTGTATGGGGAGCGGGAGCAGAGACCCTGCAGGCCACCCCGCACGACAAATGGTGCAGCGAGCAGGGTCCCCTGCATGACAGAGATTCAACAGGCGAGGAAGAGCTCTCTGCCCTCCCTTATCTGCCTAAAAGCAGGCCATAAATTTCCCTTTGTGAAGGTGCCCGTCAGTGTAACAAAGTGAAATGCTCCTCTCCTCTCTCTCTTTCTCTCTCTCTCTCTCTCTCTCTCTCTCTCTCTCTCTCTCTCTCTATATATATATATATATATATATATATATATATATAATTTTTTTTTTTTGGGGGGGGGTTTTCTCTCTCTCCATCTCCCTCTCTCTCTTGTTCTTTCTCTCTCCCTCTCTCCCTCTGACCAGAACCTAAGGACCAGACTCAGACCCACTGGGGAACAAAGAGATTTGGATATTTGGCCTCTTCCTAAGAGCCCATCTCTTGCCCAACCCCTTCACCAGTCCCTGGACACACAGGGCACTTGACCTTCTGGCTTAAGATGGATTTGAGAAAATGTAGAACACTCGCATCTACTCAGGTCGGCACCATCTTTTTTTTTCTTTTCTTTTTTATGGGGCTGTGGCCTTTTTTTTTTTTTTTTTTTCAATTGGGGAATATGGGGGAACAGTGTGTTTCTCCAGGGTCCATCAGCTCCAAGTCAAGTCATTGTCCTTCAATCTAGTTGTGGAGGGTGCAGCTCAGCTCCAAGTCCAGTCGCTGTTCTCAATCTTAGTTGCAGGGGGCGCAGCCCACCATCCCATGTGGGAATTGAACCTGCAACCCTGTTGTTGAGAGCTCGCGCTCTAACCAACTGAACCATCCAGCCACCCCAGGTCAGCATTGTCTTGATTAACAAACCTTCCCTTATTCCAAACTCTGATCTATTGAATACTGGGCATTTGAAGGACTGAGCACACGGGCTTTGTGACTGCAACACCAGGAGGAGAGCAGCTCTGATCACCAGAGATGGACGGATGAATTTGCATAAACAGACCTTAACTACACTAACCCTACCTTCCATGAGTTTCCCCAGATATTTCCTGGTCCCTTCACGATTTATCATTCCTTGAAGCCCAAAACCCATTCCTTTGTTAAAATGGTCTATTAGCCTCCAAGTCTAACCAGGTTTTTGAGTGGCACTTCTTTTCTAGGAACTCCCTCATGCATGTAAATATGAATAAAAATCGTATACCTTTTCTCTTGTTAATCTGTCTTTTGCTATTTTAATTCCAGGCTCCCAGGGATTGAACCTAGGAGAGTAGAGGAAAAGCTTTTTCTTCCTTACAGTGGTAACTGGAGTCTAGATCACAGAGGGATTCGGTGGGTCACACAACCACGGGATCCACAGGTCCCCGGATCCCAAACCACCATGAAAGCACTTTGGTGACAGAAAATAACCACAAATTAAAACACATGACAAATACAACTTAAAAACAAACAACTCCCCAAAACTGACTTGGATTCTGCTTTCACAACCCTGGTTTCTCTTGTCACTGTGAAGAAGGTTTCTGTAGAAATTAAGGGGAGTTCAGCCGCTGGCCCCTCAACCTTGCTCCCTACCCGGGGCCTGCCCCTCCAGCCTGTTGGGGCTGGAGCTCCGGGAACCCAGCACCCAGGGCACAGCCCCACCCCAGGTGTAGGTGGTCCCTTCCCAGGCACTCTCAGGAGCCTCAGGTTCTCCCAAAATGTGCATTTTCCCCTGTTGTCCCCCCAGCTGCCTGTCCTGGAGGTGAATTCTTTTTGTCTTGCTGCTCTCTTGCCCTGAGGCACTTCTGTGGAAGGTTTACCCTGACTTCCTGGACCACAGTCACAGCTGATGCAGGATGTAGATGACACCTATAAATCGATATACAGCAGTGACTGTCAGCAGGGCTGAAACCACTGTGGGTGTAAGAAATGTCCAAACCTGTAGAGAATTTTTATGAGTTTATTGCAGTCAAACTGATGACAGTTGTCAGGAAGGAATATCGCAACAAATAGAGAAAATGCTCCACAGACTGGAAGTTCTGCATCTTATTTTATACATTAGACTCAAAGGGGATGTAGGGAAGGTTACATGAAATCCACTGGTGGCAGTTTAAGGGGAGCGGGGAGAAAGCAAAGCGGGGAAATCTCTGGGACTGGATAAAAAGTGAAAAAGGAGACACATACTTCTTTTACATTGGTGGGTACAAGATAGTTAATACTTTATTACAGCACATAGAGATGTTATTCAAGAAACAAGGTAACAATGAGAGTTTCTCTGGTGCCTTGGGTTGTGTCCTGAGGGGTCTGGAAAAAGGGATTACTCTGACATTCCAAGGGTATGTTATCGTAGCTGCAAAAAGACAGTAGACAGGCTCATCAGTTAAGGTGAAGGTTGACCTTTATCAAGGAAGTTACAGGCCCAGGATGTGACTACCTGCCATGACCTGCTTTTAGTTAGGAATTTTTATTCAGACCATCCCATGTGGTTAATTTCAGTCTCTGAGTTTGTAGGGCCCGCCATGCTGGCCGCCCCTGAGGTTGTCAGGCTTTGAATGTGGCCCTTTTCTGTCCACACCATCAAGCTGTTAGTTAAAATAAGACAGTGGCCATTCTAGAATTCTAGGTCAGTGGTTCTCAAAGTGTGTTATCACCAGACCTGCAGGCACAGGTCACCTGAGAGCCTGTTAGAAATCCTCAGGCCCCTCCCTAGATTTTCTGAATCAGAAACCCTTAGGATGAGGCCCGGAAATCTTGTATAATAAACCCTCCAGGCTAAGTTGATGAATGATGACACAGCCACTAATCCCACCCAGGTCCAGCAAATGGTGGCCCAGTTGGCCAAATCCAACATGCCACCTGTTTTTGCACAGCACACAAGTTAGGGATGGTCTTTACGTTTTCCAGTGGTTGGGGAAAAAATATTAAAAAGCACGCTATTTCAAGATGTGTGAAAAATTATTTTAAATTCAAACTTTGGTGTTCACAAATGAAGTTTTATTGGTACACAGCCATGCCCATTTATTCACATATTTCCTCTGGCTGCTTTTGAGCTACAATGGCAGAACAGTAACAGATGACATGAAGCCTTAAATATTTACTATCTGGCTTTTTGGAGAAAAAGTTTGTTGACCCCTGCTCCAGGCAAAGTTGTTTTGAAACCCACAATGTTTGGTAAGGTGCGGCAGTTGTCAGCTGCACCCCAAACATAGGCTAGTTACACAGGTGGAAATGGTCACCCCAGACTTCTCTGAGTAGAATCCATTTCTGTGCCAAGCAGTTAATTTAGTTATGTCTCTAAAAGATGCTAAAAATGGCACTGGGATTAAGAAAAGTTTCCAAAGACCCATCCAGTCCCACATCCAAATAAATAAATCTGGCTTTCTCAGCCCCAAATCTTTGCTTTCATTGCTGGAAATTTTGACAGATATGTCCAGCTGGTATTTACCTATGTCTCTATAGGGAAAATATGGGGCAGGGAGGGGGTTGCTTTTCTTGGGCTAAGTAGGAGTATCCACGGAAGAAGACTTGTGAGGATAGAAATCCTGAGGGTCTGAGGAATGGTAAGCCTCCATGAGTTAGAACCCAACTAACTACACTCAGCTGACAATGAATGAAAAGCCACATGGAGAAGCACTAGTCACTAAAACACTGCACAGTGGGTGGAGGGGAGGGGCAGGGCGCATGTGAGGAAACTCCAGAAAACATAAATCAAATCTGTCTATAGCTCTCCGTAGAAGGAGTCGAGTCCCAGGAAACAAGGCCAGGCAGGGAGTTAGATCACGGAGGACCTCAGGTAACGTGCCACGGAAGTGAGAATTTATCCAGTGTCTAACTGGGGATCGTAGGAGTGCTGTGACAATGAGGGAGGCACATTTCTTTAGTGGCAGGTTGTATGAGGCTCTAGGGATACAAACTAATGTTCTTGCCCATAAAGAAATCATGGTCTAGTGGGAGAAACAAATCTGTAAAGAAAACATTTTAATACTTACATTTTAGAATTTTAAATTTAATATTAAGATTTTTTTAAAGTTTGCGAATCCAAGAGCAAGACACCTCAAATTTGGACATGCAGTTACCCAAGCCCCCTGCCTCCCAACCTCCCACAGAAATGTGGCTTCAGTAGGCCTGAGTAGGCCCAACCACAGGGGGTGACTGTGCAGCAGGAAGTCTGGGCCACCAAGGGGACCATGCAGCCCCAGAAGAGGGCAATTCCAACAGAAGGGTCAGCTATACCAATCCAGGGCAGTTGTGTCTCTTCAGGGAAAGCCAAGTTCATTGTGATGGGCATTTAAGACTCCTGCAGGTGACGTTTGTGAAAAAGACTGGCTTCTGGAATCTGACCAGGCACTGTTCAATCCCCAGCTTTCCCCTTTCCTGTCTGGTGACCTTTTTTTAATCTCCCATGTCTCAGTGTCTTCATTGTCAAAGTGGGAACTATAATTGTACCTACCTCACAGGATTATTGTGAGGTTTAAATAAAGCCTTTCATGGAAACAGTTTAGCACAATGTCTGGCTCATAGCTGCCAATAAATTGTTCACTATTAGGATTTGTGGGGGAGGCAGAAACTTTCCTTTACCCTTCAAGGTTCTTTCAGCTGATATAATAATTAATTCTACATGAGATAGACTAACAAGAGAAAATAACCAAATTTACATATGTATGTCTGTGAGAGTCAGAGACCCCACATGCAGGAGAGATTCAGAGACAGAAAGAGGAAATGTATATGTAAGACGTTCTGAGCTAAGGACAGGTAAGGTACCTTGGGGGCTTCAAAGGGTCATTGCAGGAGGCTGAGAAGAGCAGATGTTTAGTAAATAGAAGTTTGTCCTGCCCTATAGGTGGGTCAAAAGAGGTTGTCTCACATAATCTCTTTTCATGGGTAAGGCCCCTAATTCAAATTCTTCTAGGTAGTTAAGGAGGGGCAGAAGTTTCGTCTGAGCCCACAGCTAGTTGCCTTTATCTCAAAACGATCTGCATGTCACATGTTAGGGTGACTCGTTCTGAACTCCCACAAAACCTTAAACTAATACATTATAATATGTCAATTATATATGAAGTGCCTTCCTCTACCTGCTCAGGGACGTCATACCTACCAGTGTCCTTCCTGAGTTCATACCTGGCTCACACTGTTCTTACTACATTTTCCAAATTCTTTTTTCTTTACTTAGGTCATCAGCATTACTTAGCACACTGACTGTTTGCTCCTTTAATAACCTTAGTAAAAAATGTTTTTCAGACAGATAATATAAATCTGAGTTTGAGCTGCAGGTTTATGATTCTATGCCATTAGTAACATTATTTGACTTTTCTTAATCTTGGTTTCTTCATCCCTAGAATAGGAATAATAATGTAAAATAATAATAATTATCATCATCATAATAAATATATTCCAAGGTCTTAGTGAATATTAACTAAAAGCTCTAGGAACATTGTAGATCCCAAAAAAACGAGTGTCATTGATTAAAATGGAAGGGGCACAGAACCAAGTCAAGGGGTTGCCTTGAATCTTGGATGAGTAGGAGTTTGTCTCTGGAGGGAGGACACTCCAGGCATGAAAAAACATAAGCAACGTAAGCAATGACACTGAAATATTAAAATAATGATAATAATAATAATAATAATAATAATAATAATTCACAAACAAGAAAGAAAGTGAAAAAAACATGGAATGAGGAGAAAAGGCCACATCTTTGGGTGCCAAAGCAAGGGTTTCTCCCAGAAGGGTATAGTACTTAGAGGGAACCATAATATTTAAATTCACAAAACACTGTCCATTTTGTTTTATGATTGGGGCTGGTCACTTACAGTAATTAAAAATTTCCTGTCCAAAAAAAAAAAAAAAGAAAGAAAAAAGAAAAAAAATTTCCTGTCCCCCAGCCAGAGCACTTCTGTCTTAATATCAATTTCCCTTAAAAGCTGAATCAATTCCCGGAAGATTCTTGCTCACTGACCACCCTCATTCAGATTCCTGTTTCTTGCTCACCCAGGAGTCTACACTGTTGATTTTCAGGTGCTAATTCGATTTAGGTAACTGGAAAGCCATTCGATTACTTAGTGTGTGTGAGGCATGGCAGTGGATGAGCTTTCTGAACTAGGTGCTTGGGGATGAGTAACATTCATGCAGTGTTTATCTTTTGGTAAAAGGTGTCATAAAAATATAAAATAGCAATATCTGGGACGTATTCCTAGAACTTCTCTACTTTTATCCCTCCTCCGATTTCCTTTCCCATGTGGTGGTCTGTGGTCCTCGCTCCCCAACCCTGCCCCCAGAATCCGTCTGAACCACTTGTGCCTTTATAAGGGTTCCAGTTGCCATGGCAACATCCAGATTTGAAAGGACTGTGCTTTCCTTTGTAATGTGTTATTGCTCTCAAGTTCTCAGCAATTGTTCTCTGTGGGCTGGTTAGAATTCATGTCTAGGGGACATATTTAATGTTCTAGCAACGCTTTCCCCAACATCTATATCTGATCTCCCCCTTGGCTAGAGCCATCTTTTTTAGAATACACCCTAGGAACTTTAAATTTGGAGGAATTTATGTTTGTTGGCCACAACTGCTTGGCTATTTAACAATGAGGGCTTGGCCCACCCGGTGGTATTTGTCAACTCTGCTTTCCATGTGTGTCTGTAGAGAACCCTCAGATTTTGAACTAGTTAGAATTTCCCGGGCACAGGAAACAATTCCAGGGGTGATCCTGTTAGATGGAAACTTGCTGCCTTTGCGATTTCATCGCTGGGTAGAAACTTATATAAAAGATTTCAAAATTTGGAAACTAAAAGTGTACTGATTCTTCGACAGTAACCTGGCTCAGAAGGTGCTCATGTTCTGAAGCAAACCAGAGATTTTTCAGTTGAGGACACTGACCAGATGAAATAATCCCCGAGACCCATAGCGGCAGACGCTACTTTTGAACCCAGGTCAATGTGATGACAAAGCCCCAGCCCTTCCCAGGACACCACACTGGCTCTTAACGCAGGTCTGTGTCAGGTATGTGCTCAAACAATGGAAACAGGATGGATCAGATGAAGGACGATTACTGCCCTTTCCCGAGGAGTGCGGTGTTTCCACCCAACAGATCTAGACCTGATAAATTGCAGATTTGGATTCAGTCGTTCGGGGGAGGGGCCTGAGATTCTGCCTTTGTAACAAGTCCAAGATGAGGCCAATGCTTGTCTACAGGCCACACTCGGGGTCTAGAGTCCAGTGGCTCTGAGATGGGGGCAATTTTGCTTACCCCACCCCCCCCACCTTGGGGACATCTGCCAACATTTGGAGGCTCTTGGTATCATTATTGGGAGTGGAGGGCAGTGCTACTGGCATCTGCCCTCCACTCCCAATAATGGGTATAGGCCAGGGATGCTGGTAAACATCCCCCCGATGCACTTGGCAATCTTCCACAACAAAGAATCGTTAGCCCGAATGTCAACTGCACAGAGGCTGGAAACCCTGCCCTAGAGCTCCAGTCCTCTAACCTGGAGAGAGTTTGCCAGAAATTGGTATGGACGATTTGCTTTTGTTCATGAAAGAACGCAATGTACACTTAAAAATCTCCCATACAGATTTTAGAGGCACATGCAGGGTAAGGAGGCGTGGAGAAGACCAGTGACAATGGAGCATGATTAAGATTGCCATGTGACCTGGGAGGAACTCTGTGTATGTGTCTGTATTAAACTCCTCCAAACAAGGGCTTGGCAATACAAAATCAGGGAGCCTCATAGACTTGGAAACGCTTTTCTGCTGATCTCATGTAGCACCAAAAGAACAACAAATGCTACTTCTTTCTGTTATGCTTTATCCTCCGGTATATCTTGATGATAAAATTATTCCTATAAACCTAGAGTAGGGGGTCAGCAAACTTTTTCAGTAAAGAGTCAGATAGTAACTATTTTAGGCTTTGCAGGTTATATGGCCCACGTCACAACTACTTAGCTTACCCATATAGGACAAAAGCAGCCAGAGACAATAATAGTGAACCCATGGATGTGACTGCATTCCAATTATACTTTATTTACAAACATGGGCCCCAGGTCAGACGGCCCATAGCAGTAGTTTTGCTGATCTCTAGTCTATGTGTTCAAGTCAATGTGGGGTCAGCTGTAGATTCCATATCTGGTCAGCTATGACATAAGCAGCTGCATTTTTTTAAAAAATCTGCTCCCTTTGGTTTTATAGGGGTGGGGAGAGGATGACTAATGCATTGCAATAGGCACAAAACACAATGGTTTTCCTGCCTGACCCAAGCACCATGAAAACAACTCAATCCAGTTATTTCATTGTCTCTCTCTGAAGTTGACACCAAGACTGTCTAATTTATCACCAAGCATTTACCACCTAAGATGTGCTTGGTATTACTGGAAGTCATGGGGAATCCAAAAAGAAAAGTCACAGTCCATGTTCTTAAGGAGTTTGGGGGTTATTATGGTGATAAGACATAGACATACAATCACAGCAACTTCAAATGCCATAGGCAGATTATCTGTTAAAGGACATGAGACATTTGGAAAAAATGGAACCTGGGTACTTTCTTCTGTTACCAAAATAAATTTCAATTGTTTCAAATACTTAAATGTAAACAAAATGAAACCATAGTGCTAGAAGAGGTATACATTTTTTATAATCTTGAAGTTGGGAGTCTTCCTATTGAGGCCAGGAACCTCAAAAGCCACAAAGGAAAGATCATATAAGAATAAAAAGTGTTGGGGCCGGCCCGGTGGCTCAGGCGGTTAGAGCTCCGTGCCCCTAACTCCGAAGGCTGCCGGTTCAATTTCCACATGGGCCAGTGGGCTCTCAACCACAAGGTTGCCAGTTCTATTCCTTGAGTCCCGCAAGGGATGGTGGGCTCTGCCCCCTGCAACTAAGATTGAACACGGCACCTTGAGCTGCCGCTGAGCTCCCGGATGGCTCAGTTGGTTGGAGCATGCTCTCTCAACCACAAGGTTGCCAGTTCGACTCCTGCAAGGGATAGTGGGCTGTGCCCCCTGCAACTAGCAACGGCAACTGGACCTGGAGCTGAGCTGCGCCCTCCACAACTAAGATTGAAAGGACAACAACTTGACTTGAAAAAAAAAAAAGTCCTGAAGTACACACTGTTCCCCAATAAAGTCCTGTTCGCCTTCCCCAATAAAATCTTTAAAAATAATAAT
Source organism: Rhinolophus sinicus (assembly GCF_057876585.1). Lineage (NCBI taxonomy): Eukaryota > Metazoa > Chordata > Mammalia > Chiroptera > Rhinolophidae > Rhinolophus > Rhinolophus sinicus. Next base: position 51,483,687 of record NC_142506.1, read on the forward strand.
AATAACAAATATTCTTAAAAAAAAAAAAAAAAGAAGAAGAATAAAAAGTGTCTACATGAGAAAAAGTCTGCCATAAACAAGATCCAAAGGAACTGGGTAATTATTTTTAATACACATGGCATATAAAGAGTTAACTACTCAACCTTGTGAACTTGAAAAAAAAAATCAATAGAAAATGATGACTAGACTAAAAGAAAAGTGGTCATAATTTACAGAAGTACAAATTACGAGTTAATTCTAAATACCTGCGTAGAGGCTAAGAAAGTAAATACAGGAAAAAAAAAAAATTCAGACCAAAATCGATTGACATTCATCACTGTCACACAGGTCAGCTTCAGTCTTGGCTTCCTGGATCATATGCTCTCCAGCTGCTCCTTCTGAGGATGCTCCTTCCTGGAACCCACGCTGAGAGATGCCACATGGAACCACTCCAGTCCCAGCTGTGGCAGCCTTGAGTCATCCCATCCCAGGGGTCAGACAAGAAAATGAAGAAGCCTGCAGATGACTCCAGCTTCCAGCTGGTCAAGTCACTCCCAGCCTTTCAGTTCTTCCAGACTGAGTCCCAGACGTTGTGGACACTGCGTGTGTGTGTGTGTGTGTGTGTGTGTGTGTGTGTGTGTGTGTACGCTAAACTCCTTAACCCCAGACTCCACGAGCATAACAAAGTCATGGTGGTTTCAGCCACTGAGTTTTAGCTGGTTGATTATACAGAGTAGGAAAGTGAACACTGCTCACCACAAACAAGGCAGCTGCAGCCACCCATCTCTAGCCAGAGGTTGACGTAGGAGGGAAGCTACCTCAGGAAGGATCTTGGAGGCCAAACAGAACACAACCGCTCACCCAGCAACACCCCAGGGCAGGATCTCTGTACTTGCAGTGTGGGGACAGTCTTAGACACCGGGATTCAAGAAAGACCAAGGAAATGCGGAAGGCTGAGAGGAGGAGGGCCCGCAGTCAGGTACGTGTCTGTTCATTGGTTGTGCTGCTCACCCAGACACCCCACCGTGATCTGTGCTCCCAGCTCCGCTGCACTCCCCAGCTTCCACCCAGTTCCCTGTGGGCGTAACTGGGCTGTGGGGCTCCAGCACCCAGTAGGGATTGGGCAAGTAGAGCAACATCATCGAAGACAGGGCACCTAGCAGAGGGCTAGGAGCTTGGCTTCTAAAGCTAGACGCCCTGATCTCAAATCCCAGTAAACTGGGTTGTGTGAATTTGACAAACGTTTTTCACCTTTCTGGGTCTCAGTTTCCTCATCTCTAAAATGATGATAGCAATAATTAACCCGGAGAGTTGTGATGAGGTGTTAATGCATGTAGAGTGATTAGAAGAATGCCTGGCACTCAGGAAACACTCAGAGGGGTTACATTACTTTATATGTAACTTTAAAAGTTACAACTTTGCATAAACCTGTGTGGCACAGACAGTCAAGAACAAAAGAAGAAATAACCGAATTGAGTGAATGCAGAGGAATATAACAATAATCTAATGACTCAGATAAGCGCCCCCCACACCCCACGAGCCCGCCCCAGGCTCACACGGGCTCCTCAGTTCCGCAGAGCCAGTCCCATGTGCAGGCCCAGCTTCTCTATGACGGAGCATCCACCGGACTCCGGCCGCACCAGGTGACACCAAATTCCAGGGTCTGCGGCCTCCACCACGGAAGACACTTCGCCATCGCACAGAACCACCACATGTGGAACCACCTCTTTCCCAGAAGATCATTATTTACAAAACCCCCAGGAGCACCGCGTTTTCCCAGAGAACACAGGGCATGCGCACTAAAGGGGACAGGCTGGCCAGCCTACCTGTCCCGTGGGCGCCGCTCCTGCGGGGCGGCCCTGCTCCCCGTGGGTCCACCACGCACAGGAGGAAGCCGGTCGGTTGGTCCTGCAGCTGGAGAGGATGGCAGGGTCCGCCCCGTAGGCTGCTCCATCCCTGGGGCCTCAGGCCCCCTCAGCCGAACATCTCCTGGGAGGCGTAGGTCATGTAGACGAAACCGTCCTCGTCCCTGTAATCCCGGTATATCTCGGCCATGGTCATGCTCATGCTAACTGTACTCTTGTTGTTCACTAGCAAGTAAAAGGCTTCAGTGGCCCCGAGGACCATGTGGCTCCTGGAGTGGGGAGAGGGGGAGGAAGGGAGAAAGCTAACCTGGTGGGAAAGGGCACGGAGCCAAAGCCTTACCTCTGGTGGCCACTGTAAACACCTCCATCCAAGATGCCCACCTCCCCACTCTGGTGTGTCTCCTCAAACTTGAGAATCACCCAGGAGAGGCCTGTTGAACATGCACATTCCTGGGCTCCAGCCCACAGAATTTGGTTTAGTAGGTCTCAGAAGCAGCCTAGGAATCTGCAGGAGTGTGATGCTCAAGACAAGTGAATTGCTCCCGACTTCCGCAAAAAGGGGCAGGCGTTCCCATCATGAACTAGGGGACACACCAACACAAAAACGCTAAGTGTGGAAGCCCCTCTTTGCTCTGAAATTAAAGGTAAGTATTTCCCCAGAAGTACAAAGGGGATCCCAATTTCCTTCAGCATCTCATATTAAACAGCCTTGGGTGACCTTCAGAAGCAATCTACTGCCTCTCAATGTGCTCTTTCTTCCCCCTGCCCTTCCTCCCCTAACATCAAGGAGATAGCAAAGCAGTCAAGTTTGACTGGACACGCTTTACAAGTCAAGGCCAATCTAAGTCCTGATTCATCCTGGAGTAGAGGACAGCATGACACGTAACACTCAGGTAAAAGTTCAGTCTCACCTGAAGCACATATCCATTTGCTCTACTTGGGGAGGCAGCACAGGCTGCCCACTTCAGCCTCAGAGCTCAGGTGAGCTAGATACATGCAGCTGTGGGAGATGGGGGTGGCTGGAGCCTGAGTAATTATACAACCAGCTAAACCCTCCCAGAATAACACCAAAGGTTTTAGCTCACAACTGCACGACTGGTCTTTGGATAAAAAAGAACTGTTCTGCAATGGGAATGGGTAGCTGGGAGTGAGTGTGTTGCCATTGGCTCCGAAGGAAGCTCTGTTTCCTGAGTCTGTACCTGCATCTCCTGTCTTTGCCGTGCTCTCTTGTTATGAGGGTTGTGGCTTCCCCCCTGGGGGAGAAGGCCGAGGGCAGGAATCTGTGCTATTCTGTTCACTGCTGTGAACACAGAGCCCAGAGAACACTCAGAACACAGTTGGTGCTCAATAAACACTGTGAACATCAAACGTGGGGATGGGGGTGTGGGTGAGGGGTGGTGGAGAAGACAGGAGGGCCCCTGACTGGGAAGTGGGGAAAGAATGCCTCTCAGAACTCAAAGAGTTGTTGGAGGAGGGAAGTCCCCTAATGTTGCAGCAAGTTGTTGGAATCTAATTCTAATTCTTGTTCTACCTCAGTTGCCTGCAGTCACAGTGAACTGACCTAAGCCTCCCTGAGGAGAGGAATCAGAATAATCTTACTTATTGAAACAAATAGAACAGAGATTAACATATTTATAATGAATTCTTGAACAAATAAGCTGCAATAGTTATCGGGTTTCCAAGGGCTGGCCCTTCCAGACTTCAACCTGTGAAGCACCAGCTACCAGGTCACGTCCATGTTACTCCCCAGTCATTTGTATTGAATCCATGGGTCAGGTGACACCACTTCACTGCCTTAAGCTTTAAAAGTAGTTACTACCTCTTTGCTGTGCCCTAACCCAAGGGAAGAATGTGTTCTGGGGACACCTTCCGTGTCTCTCTTCTCAGACTCTGAGCAGTGCAGGGAACATTTGCCTTTTGTAGAGGTCTCCACTCCCCAGGCTTGCACACTCTAACAAGGTGCCGTGTCTCTACTGGGAAAACACTGGCCGGGTTTTCCACACTATCAGGAAGAAAGGATCTTCTGTCTTCTGGACTCGTTTTGGAATCAAGACTACTTTAGGAAATTCTTAGAAATGTTAGCAGCTCTGACTGTCTTTAGATTTGTTATCTCAAAGGTTCTCCCACCTGTTTAAAATAGATGAATTCTCAGAACATCTTTTCTGGGCACTGCAGAACCTAAAAGGTAGTGAGTCACAAAGAAAATCCTTTCCCTCTCTTCTCCTGGAACGCCACCCCACCCCCTATCCTCAAAACCAAACAAACTATCAAAACAAACAGAAAAAGCCCAGGACCGCCGGCACGCGTCCCCATGTGCACCTTATCACCTACCGTATGATGCTGAGGAACTGGGTCATGGTCAGCTCCTGGGGGACCAGGAACTTAGTCTTGTCCAGCGGGGGCAGGAACTTCTCCCTGGAATAGCGCTCCACTACCACCTGTCGAGAGTTTCAGCCCTTAGGAATGTGACTCAGAACTCTCAGTATCTTAGACTCTTACAACAGGGAGAGAGAGTGGGTTTTTTGTTCTTGTTGTTGTTATTATTATTATTATTTTTTTCATACAACAGAATAGTGTACCCCTTTTCCAAAAGTACAACGGAGTCTTACCGGGATCTTGTTTGGGAACTTTGCCCGGATTCCAGCCACTTCCTCTTGTCTGGTTGCTGTGAATATTTCAAGTACAAAAGAGTAAGTAAACGGCGAGAGCAGTCTGTATCCTTTCCCTTCGCTGTCTGGCAACCCAGACAGCTACCCCAGAACTTTACCTAAGCTCTTCCTCTGCTTGAATGGTCTGAGGCTTGGGCTTTTCTGCGGAGTCTGCATTTTGCTCAACAGCCCTGTCTGTGTCTGGCTTAAAAAAAAAAAAAAAAAATCCACAGCCAGGACCTAACTCATTCCTCCAGCTGCTTCCAACCCGCCTGCAGGAGGCTCAAGGAGGCCCTTATGTAGGGGCTGTGTGACATCAGCCCTCTCCCTCTTCCTTACCCTCCCCCGTTCCCCCTCACTTGGCAGGAGGAGGTCAGTTCTGAGGATTGAAAGGGGACAGCCACCTGCTTATTGGTCAGAGAAAGTCACTTTGCTCAGGATCAGTTCAAGATATTTTTTTTTTTTTTGCTGGAGAAATTTGGGTTCATAATAAAATCAGTGACTATGTAATCAAACAGTCTAGTCTGAGCTGAGGACTCTGGAGAAGTGGAACTGCCATTTGCAGAGGACCTTTTTGTACTTCAGTAATGAACCCTCTTGAAGGAAGGCCAAGATGGATCCACCTGAGGCTGAAATAGGCTGTGTAAGTCTCACAACAGTCCTTGCCATTTTTCGCAGAGAGAAAACTATGATCAGAAATGTTAAGGAATTTGCCCAAGGTCACACAGCTAGTAAGAGAGACAGCTGGGATTAAAACCCAGATTTGGTACCAAGTAGTGCTACACTCCAGTATATTCTGTTATCTTTTCTGCAATAATGGAGGAAAGGAAGCACAGTTACTACCCCCAAGGTCTCCCTTTAAGAGACAAGGAACAGAGGCCCATAGAAGTTAACTGATTTGCCTGGGCCAAATGGCTGGGAAGACACAGTTCTTGCAGGACCCAGAGTCCAGGGCTTGTCTCTGATACATATGCCATTTAGCTGGACCTTTAGACTCAGAATGAGCAGAAGGAGTATGTGTCCTTCATTGATTTCCCAGCAAGGTCATTCAACAGAGTGAGGAGTCTTCAAATGAACAGAGTGCCGTAAAGGAAGATGATGGCAGGTCCTCCACGTTTGCTGGGTGAATCAAAGGGAGCAGCTCTCAGAGCTTTAAGTTAGTGATGAGGAATGGACAGCAAGTGATTAAGTGATGACGTCACTGAAGAGAGGCGTGGCCTCATCCTCCCCCATTCTTTGTCTCTCTGTCTCTCTCTATCTCTGTCTCTCGATAACAAAGAGCAGGTATATAGTGCAGTTCTGGAATCTGGTGGCTTTCAAATACACGATCTCATTGAAACTATTGCCTTGTGGGGGTAGGAAGGGCAGGTAGGATGAGTGTTTACCCAGAATACACTGAGGTGGGGCCAACCCAGACCGTCCAATTCCCAGAAGTGGCCCCACATCCTGGACCAGGGAAAACTAGTTCCAGGCCTGGCCCTCCCTACTATCACCTCCATTTCTGATCTTGGATAAATTAGTTCACTTTACTAAGTATGTTTTCCCTTTTTGCAAAATGATTATTTTTACCTCACTAAAGTGGTTAGTTTTACCTGATGCAGAGTATGTATATGAGGCTTAAATGAACCTTTTATGTGAAGCAGCTGGTACAGTGCCTGGCACCAAATCTGATGCTCAGCGCATGTCTCTCTCTCTCTCCCCACTATGCCTCTTCAAAGCCCCCACAATCCCAGGAAAGTTCACATGACATCAGGTTTGAAGCCTGAGGAAATAGCACTGGGTTGGGGACCTGGGAAAAATAACCCCCAGCTGCACCGTTTGGCCAATCCCTATTGGGAGGAAGCATTGAGATGTTTCCTACCTGCCCGGCATTTCGCTTTCTCCTCTGGCACGTAGGATTATTATCTCGGCCAAGTGTACTTCTTGGGATGTAATGGGGGTGATACAATAAAGGACTTGGGAAAATATTAAAATGTGGCAATACTCAGAATGTAGCATCATTCAGCAGAGGAATGGGCTAGATTGTTTCTCTTTTGTTGCACAGTTTCTTTTTTGAGAAGAGCAGAGTGTCCATGGGTACTGTGGGGCCCCATCACGCTCCTCGGAACCTAGGTGGCAGAAGGTAACCAAAGACACATAATGTCGCTGCCACACAGGTTGTGTAGGGAAGGAGATAGGAACAGCACTGTGGAAAATGGCTGGTGCCAGAGTGCCTAGGCTTGGTCCAGGGTCCCATCTATTGATATTTTAATAAACAAAAGCAACACTGCCCATGATGTACAGTGGGAAATATTATACTTCTTTGTCCGGCACACAAAGCACATGAAACACGAGCTGGCTGAGGCCATGTTGATTCCCTCTACTCAACACTGTCACCCACTCTCATCCCTCTGTCTGACCCATGATCTGGCATGGGGGCTGGTGACAGGACACTTGGAGTCCTGGTACTAAAGAGAGTGAGCTAGTAAAATAAGAGGTGGCAGAGAGTGGGACACTTCCTAACAGTTGGGTTAGGGAGGATTTATTCCCCTCCTCCCATAAACATACCTATGCCCCACTCCTCTTTTAAAAGAACAACCAGTCAACTTTCTCTTGCCTCTTCCAGACATGTGACTGTCATGGAAAGAAAAACTTTGACCACGCACCTGGGCTCTACATCTTGCTTACTTAACTTCTTTGAGCGTCATGGTACTCCTTAGCAGAATGAACATGCTTTCTCATCTCAGAGAGCCGTGTGAAGATTAAAGGTGGGAATCTGCGTGATGTACACAGATATATGGGATGACAGGAGAAGCTCATAAATCTGACTTCTCTCATACTGCTCATGTCCTGTGGAGCTGGGAGCCCAGCCCCCTCTACTCACACTTCCTGAACCTTTTGCAAGAGTTGGCCGAGCTCAGTCTTTCCACTTAGCTCACTGCCTCTCCACTCCTTAAACCCCTGCAGTCTGGAGTCTGTCCCAACACTAATGCATGCTCTCAGGAGGTCAGCAATAATACACACCAGCACCTCTTTTTAGCCCTTACCTTATTTGATCTTTCATCCTTCAGCATGTGGCACTGTGCATTTTCTCCTTCCAACAACTCTCGTCTTTCAGGTTCCAGGATACCATTTTCTTGGGGTTCTTCTCCCCCCCCTCCCCGTCTCCTCCCTTTTGCAGCTGCCTCTCCCTCATTTGCTGAGCCAGTTCTCCTCAGAACCCCTAAGGAGATAAACAGAATATCCGTTTATCATAATAAACTCACATTTCTTATGTGAATAGAAACTGTTCTATATTTCTGGCCCTGCAGCGATCTGTCATTGCATTCATCGCATGAAGCTGTAACAGCTGCATCGTTGCTGTGCTCATGGAGCTTTAACATGAGCCCCCAACGATCACCATCCTTCCATTCTCATTGCTGCCCAGGCCCCTGCTATGTACAAAGTTTAGAGTCACCAGTGCCACTTGTCCTGTCCCTTGATTTGGCCTTTCCCCGGGTCCACCCAGACCTCTTCTTGCTCTATATGCTTTCCGGGGATGATTTGAACCATTGCTAAGGAGTTTCCCAAGGTGACTCAGTTTCTCCTATGTGAGTTAAAATAGGCCTGTCCCTTGGCAAATGTGGGTGTGTGGGGCTTGGGGTGACTAGGACAGATCCATCTTGGTTCCTGTTCTGTCCTATTGTGGCTGCTGTCATTCATCCCTCCTGGCGACATGCTCTGATTCTAGTGGGAAACAGGGTGGACAGTTATAACACCGTGGAAGTGAAACGTGCACGTCTAAAGTGAGAGGCCACTGCAAGCTGGCGGGCTGCGTAGAAGGAAGCCTTCATCACTGTGTCGACATCAGGGAGCAGAGAGGTCCTGGAGGCTGCCGCAGAATGTCGCCTGACTCCTTCAGTCCATTGCCTGGACTTTGCGGCTTCACAGGGTCCATGGCGGGGGGATAGGAGATGTATGAGAGAGAACTCCTGGTGTCGCCCAGAGGCCCAGACTTCCCATCCTGACACGACTCACTCAGGACGGGAAGGGAACCTCCAGGTGGAATCTCAAGGCAGAAAGCTGACATTCAAAGTTATTTCATTCCATTTTATTTTGTGCTTTTTATCATCAAGTGCCCTTTAACAGGCTGCCTACCAGTAAGACTTGTTTATCTGATCAACATAAATGATTCTGGTTCCCAGTCTCAAATTAGCCACCGAATTATGAGGCCACTTGAATTCACTGTTTGCTTACTGAACCTGTGAAATGGTTTTAATGCCGCCAGTTCTCTTGTCCAAGAACCAAAGAAACCCACAGTAGCTATTCAATGACTGAGAGGGAGACCCTCCTTGGCTGCCTCCTCAGCAGCACAGAGCCTGGCATCTAGCTCATGTGCTACAAATGTTAAATGGATTTACCTGCATGCAAATTGCTACCACAGAAAAGTGCCCCATCACACAGGGTGCTGCCTGAAGCCCTGCATGCAGGAAAGGCTAGCTCACATCCCGACGATGTGTCATTACAATCAGGATGAATTGCAGCCTCTTTCAGCAGTGAAATGAGGCTGACGTCCATTGCCACCGAGTGTTGGGCTCCTTGAGAACTGTGTTTAGAGGGGTTAGAACCCAGAAAACATAATCAAGCATTGCATTCCTTTCTTCATATGGGAGGTGGGATATGCAATAATTTGCTTTTGACTTTTGAGGGGATATCCCAGCATGCCCAAACCACTGAATCCCCAAAAGCTTCACTGATTTGGTGGAGCTTCCGAGTCACTGAAAGAGTTATGTCTCCCCTCTGGAATGCATGTGCCTTACAAAGGCTGCCAATGTACACGTTACTTCTTGTTCATTCGATCGGACGCATATCGTATCATTGATATAGGGGACCGATGCCATATTCCTTGGGATGTCTAGACGATCTATTTCTCTTTGGACCATAATATGACAGAGGGTAAGAGAATTAACATAGCTTTGGAGCAAGTCCATTAACGTATATCATTATCTGTTCCAAGTATATGTAGAGTGTTTCTAGTTCTTTTAGACAGTGATGGGAAAGAATGCATTTGCAAGATCAAGGCCATATATCATGTGTCTGAGGCGGTGTTGATATTCTCCAGCAAATATCCTACGTCTGGCACAGCAGCTGCGGTTGGGGCTGTTGTTTGGTTGAGCTTCCAAGAGTTGCTCCAGCATCACGGCTGTGGCAACATCTTCCAAGTTCCTTGCCCGGTTATCAAATCCATACAATGGGGAAATACTCCTATCCATTCCCTCTCCACTGTCTAACTTTAGGCTCCACACCTTCCCACCAAACACAGCTCCCCTAGCACATTTACAATGAAAGCCCATCTGTTCTCCCCTGGCTCCAGGGTGCACTTTGGCTAGGTCCTACAGCTCCTTTGAGAGGGTACACCCCGGCTGTCCTACTGACTATTGTGCTATTAACCAGGTGTAGGTTACATTGTGCTCAGCTGGGTTGTATCAGAACCTCCGCCAGTTATTAGCATAATGACTAATAGGAAAAGTGTGGTATATCTTGAGCAGGGACACGTGTTCTCTTGTAAGGTAAATGTTTCTGCATGATCTTCAGGCAAAAGGACTAGCCTTTACCTGGAAAAAGCAGACCAGATCTTTCAAGGGAACCTAGGGGCTCAAGACTTTCAAATGCATTGACTCAGATGTATTCACCCCACATCTCAGGTTCCAACCCTTCCCAGCCAGAGCACTGACCAGCATAGCAAACGTGCCTCAATTGAGAATTCAACCTTCCCAGGAGTTCAGTTACTCTTAAGATTATATTGTGGCCCTGATCCTCAGCTTTCTCCATCCTCTAGCTGCAAGAGGTGAGAGTCTGCCAAGGGGGCCCCTCTGGATTTCATACTTAGCTTTTAATTGGCGATTAATCCATTCCAGCCTTTCTTTTACTTTCTGGAAAGCATCACAATCCCCAGCAATAGCTGTGCAATGTCATAGTCCTTATAATTACTCTTCCTTTTTAGTTTTTAAATGCCTGATACATTGCATCTCCAGGGCACACCCTTCCATCATGTATCACCCCAGGTAATTAGCACTCCCACGGCTAGGGGCATAAGTGCTTCAGTCCCAGACTGGGGCCCTGGGCCCTGTGACTTGGCACCCACCCGTCTCCATCACTGCCCTCACTGTCTTCACTCATTGAATGTATCACACACAAGTTATTGGTCTGGGGGTGGAAACTAACATTATATACATGTTAGTCACTGGGCTGGTTAATTAATTTTTGTATTTAATCCTTCTAATAAAAAAAAGACACCTGAAGCTCAGAACACTAAAGTAATTTGGTCAGATTCACTCCGCTGGTGAGATTTGAGCCTATGACTATATTCCACCAAAATATACATTATGACATAATGCTTTTCATGCTAGAGTTTTAAATGTTAGCTTAAAATAAAGTCATCGCTGTCATAGGGAAAACACTTCCTGAGACATTCCCCCAGCAGCAGGTTTAGGGCTTCTCACGCCCAGAGCCTCTACTCCTTGGGCTGAAGGGATCCCCTACCCCCCCCCCCCCCCACCACCATTCTTTTATTTTAAAATTGAGATACACCTCACATGTAACATTACATTAGTTTCAGGTGTATGCATAACGATTCAATATTTGTACATATTGCAAAATGATCACCACAATAAGTCTAGTTAACATCCATCACCTCATGTAGGGTTACAAAATGTTTTTTCTTGTGAGGAGGACTTTTAAGATCTACTCCCTTAGCAACTTCCAAATATGCAATACAGTACCATTAACTATAGTCACCATTCTGTACATCACATCCCAGGACTTGCTTATTTTATAACTGGAAGTTTGTACCTTTGAGCTCCTTCACCCATTTCACCCACCTGGACCCCTACCTCTGACAAACACCAATCTGTTCTCTGCATCTATAAGTTTTTGTTTTTTTGGTTTGGTTAGTTTTTGGGTATTTTCAGATGTCAGATATAAGTGAGCCCCTACAGTACAGTGTTTGCCTTTCTCTGTCTGATTATTTCACTTGGCATAACGCCCTCAAGGTACGGGATCCCTAAGTTCTGATTAACACAGACTGTGCTAGACAGCTCCCCCAAATACAAGTACTCCAGCTCCCAAGCACTGTTCACACGTGTACAGCCATTGGAAATAAAGGCCGAGCAGCTCACCCTGTGCCAAGCACACTGCTTCAGATCCTTGGGTGCCACCTCCCAGCTCAACCAACTGCAGCAAGCCTGGCTCCTCCTCCTTCCTGACTCTACCTTGCAGGTGTTTGTGTTCACCCCCCAACCCTCATGACCACTGGTTCTCTGCCACGGGAGGCATTGCAGGGTTTACTAATCCCTTAAACACAGGAGAGTAGGAAGAGGAAAAACAATCTAATGTGAAAGAGGAGGGAGCCTGGAAACTGGCTGGTGAAGGACTGCAGGCCTCTGTGGAGAATGGAGCTCATTTTTCCAAGAGCCAGCTGGTTTCTTGTTTTCTGCATCTGTTTCACTCAGGGTCTGCCTGGCCCTGAAGGATGCTGGGCATTGGTCCTGGTAACTAGTAGAAGCCCCACTTTTAGCATCTTCAGAGCTTGGAGGAGGTTGTAACAACGGCCTCCTCCCGGGAAGGTCTACAGTTCTGAAGCCCTGGGATTTCGCCTGGCCTGACCCCTCACATGGTGTAACCCAACTCAGCTGCATCCTGGCTCCTAGAGTCTGGGAGGTTACTTCTTGTCACTGAGTTTCAGTTTTCTATCTTTAAAAGTAGAGACAGTTATTTTGACTTCACAACAATATATTCATTCCTTCACTCCAAAAATATTTATTGGATCTCTATCATGTGATAGGTACTCCGCCCGCACCCAGTAGGTCCTGGGGATGTAAGAGAAAAGTGAAAACAAACAGGGTCTCTCACTGCAAGGAGCTCAGTGAGGAGGCAGAGGAGGCCAAAAGGAACCCACAACTGTGATGCCTGTGGTGAAAGGCTGGGAGAGGACTGGTTACAGGCTCTGCTTTAGTAGGAGAAGAGGCAGACCAGGGAGGTTCCCTGAAGAAGTGATATTTGAGCTCATCTTTGAAGAATGAGGCCGAGCAGTGCAGTGCAGTGGGTGGGAGTGGGGCCTGGGGCGGTGTTGGAGGCAGAGGGAACAGCATACATGCACTCAGAAAGTATGAATGGGTTCAGCTTATTCTTAACCAACAGTTAGTGAAAATTGTGGGAGATACAAAAATGTGCTTGATACAACCCCCTGCCTGGGAAGAGGGAATCAGTTCTTTTCTGTTTGTGTCCTCAATTGTGCACCACCTGTGCTGCTTGTTTCCAAGTCTCAGGACCACGTTTAAGCCAGAGCTCAGAGGGGAAATGGGCTCTCACACACTCCTCTAGAATGTGGAGAGCATCACGAATGAGACAGGTCATGGGACAGGGAGCACTTAGAACCATCCAAGGGCTGCCAGTCCACTTTTCCTTAATTTATCTTCTTAAAGCCTTAGCTTTGGTTCATGTATTTTTTTTAGCAAGTAAATAAGGCAATTCACTTTGGAATGATGCTTAGATTAGAAATTTGAATTATCTTTAAACTAGATAGGGGCATTCGCTTACCAAAAAATACAGTACTGAAGTATATGAATATTAAACTCTCCTTGAGATACGCACACAGCGCGATGTGGCCACGCTGAGGACATTGACTCTTTGTCGCCCTCTGCTGTTCCTACGTTGGCCACGTCAGATTACTTGGAATCAGTTTGTGTCAATACCCAAATTTAGCAAATAACAAATCTCAACATTGATCAAATTTCTTGACTGGTTATCAGTTTTGAAACTGTGGTTTTAACAGTATTAACACAAATCTTCAATTTTCAGTTGCTGAAAATGAAATTCTAAATATTAACTAAACTGGTTAATATACCTAAATACCACCAAAAAATCGGTAAAAATTATAAGCAGAAATCAGTATGAAATTAAACATTCCCAGGACATTTCTCAATCTAAAATTTGACAGTCCATGTGATAATATTAATTCCAGATATCTCTTACTTCATTTGGAATTTTTAAAATGTTATTTCTATTTTTTTTAGAATACTTTTTATATTATCTTGCCAATATTTCAAATGGTATGTTATGCTTATTTGTTTTAAATTTACAGAAGCACTAAGTTTAAAATAAAATAATTTTAAATGAATAATATATCCAAATGGAAATTTAAAATATATTATCCAAATAAAATATTTAAATATATTTAATCATTTTAATTAGATTTAATTTAAATGAATCAAACTTTACATTTTCATCCAAAAGCATCCTAAAGAAATTAGAATTTAAAATTAAATTGAATTTAAATTCCAATTAAGTTAATGTCAAATTCAAAATCATTAAAAAACCAGAAATTGCCAAAATTTTATCATTATTTATAAAATGCTGAAATCTGATTTTGAACAAGAAGTATGTGAAATACTCCAGCCAGGTCAGTTTGCACAAAGATTTTAATGAATCAGTACAAGTATTCAAAGAAACAGAAAGGAAAGGATTATGATAATAAACTCAATGAGTGGTAACGCAAATTTGAAAAACAATAGCTATAAACATAAAATTGTGAGAAGAACCCCCAAATTAAATGATTAAATCCTGAAACACACACACAACGTGTTCAAATATTGGTAACTCAGAAATTAACTTAAAGAAGAATTGAGAAACATAACAAAGTGAAAACTTTTCATCTGAAATCCTGAATTTACAAAATATAATAAAAATTCAGGAAGAACTGCCTATTGCTACCGGTAACCAAAACTGACAACAATTAAAGACTTTACTGGTAAATTCATCCATTTGGTAAATTGACCTAGATAATGTTCCTTCACAGCTTCATTGCGTGTGGTTATGATTTTAGGGGTTTAAGCATTTCCTTTGTACAGTTTGCTTCCTGGCTTCTCACTTGGTACAAACACTTTATATGGGTTTAGTATTGTATGGGTGAAAAATCTCTTTCGCACACATTATCTCAGTTCATCTGCACAGTTTGTGTGAGGTGGTTTTGTTGTTGTTGTTGTTCTATTTTACAATTAGGCAAATGTTTCGAAGAAAATGAGCAATTTCCTTAAAGGCGCCCAATTTATAGTCATGTTAGACCTGCCCAAAGCTGACATTTCAGCCATAATAAAATGTGTATTTGTATCTGTGATTTACCTCTTTATCATTGAATCAAACCCAAGAATTTCCTTTCAGTAGTAGCTGGGACTCTGCTCGTCCTCCTCTTACTCTGACAGCACTCATCATTTTTGGTGAACGCTCTTTTATAGTAGTAAATATTAATCGAACAACTACTCTGTACTAGTCGTAGTGCTAAGTGTTTCTGTTCATTGCCCACACTCTAGTCTCAACAATCACCTGTTCACCGATGGATCCCAACTGTGCAGCTCCTGTCCAGGCCTCGCTCATTTCCATCTGGTTGTCAATCGTGTGCTTAAAAAGGTGGGACAGTTACGTAGCTCTAGCAATCCAGGATTAGAGTATCTAAATGCTGGGCTTCCCCCCACACTCTTTACCCCTTCTCTTTAACTGAGTCTGCAACCACCACAGAGAACAGAGGTAGCACATTTCATATTTGAATCCCGCCTCAGTCCTTAGGTTCACGTTTTACACACAGCAGTTGCTCAGTGTTTGTTGACTTCGGTGTACATTTTATCACTAGTGTGTCTAAATCATGCCAAGAAGGAAGAAATGGAAATTGGTAACTTTGGCCACTAGATGTCACACCACAGTTAATGGTCAACAGAAAATTCCTAACCTGTATCTTATTCCAAACTTCACTTAGGTTTTAGTATGAAAGCAAATCTAATCTCAACCATTTAAAACAAAATATTGACCAGCATTTGTTGATTTGTTTATTTTAAATTTATTTTTATTTTTTGGTGTGTCAGCTTTTAATTTTTTCATTTATATGGGAGGCGAGAGTGTCTGGGAGTAATGCACAAATAATTTGTAGTTGACTTTGGAATTTACCATGTAACATCCTCCTAACCTATTTGCCTTTTTCATTGTGTCTGGTTAATATGAACTGGTGCTTCTGAGTACTGTGTGAAATAAAATAGGTGGAGTGAGGCTGGGAACGAATCAGAGATTAATATTGTATTGAGCAAGTCTGATGATGCCAACCTCTGGCTTCAGCCCTTCAGTAGATCCCCACTGCTTCTAGAAGGACCAAGATGCTGAAGCCTGCCTGGCTGGCCCTACGTGCTCATACACCTGCTGAGCTCAGGCCCCTCCTCTGACACTGTCTCCTACTCACTGCTCTAACCTCACCTGCCAGGTCTGTATGGACTCCTCTCGCCACCTGTTTACCCATATTATCTCTAAGATTACTTCAGATCTCAGTTCAAGAGCCAATGCCTGATGGAAGATTTCCATGTCTTCTCACTGTATTAGTTTCCTATGACTGCTGTAACAAATTACCCCCAAACGAGTGGCTTAAAGCAACACACATTTATTCTCTTATAGTCTGGAGGTCAGGAATCTAAAATGGGTCTCACTGGGCTAAAATCAAAATGTCAGCAGGGCTGCGTTCCTCCTGGAGGCTCCAGGAGAGAACCTGTTTTCTTAACTTTTCCGGCTTCTAGAGGCTGCCTGCATTTCTCGGCTTGTGGCCCCTTCTACCTTCAAGACCAGCAATCACATCACTCATACCTCCAACCTCAGCTTCTGTGGCCACCTCTCTGTCCCCGATTCTCCTGACCCTGCCCATTTAGGGCCCTTGTGATTACACTGAGCACACCCAGATACTCCACGATCATCTCCTTATTTTAATGTCGGTCAATTAGCATCCTTAATTCCCTCTAAACTCTCAATTTCCCCTTGCCATGTAACATAACATATTCACAGGTTTGTGGGGGTGAGGATGTCAATATCTTTGGGGGCCATTATTTTGCCTGCCACAGCCAACAAAGTTAAACACTTGATTTTAAGCTTTTACACCACTTGTTCCAGTCAAATATATATATATATATATTTGTTGTTGTTATTTGAATAATGGCACTCTCCCGTCCTAGCCCGAGGCTGCAGATAACATTTTTCTCACCATTGTATCTCCACCTTCTAACACTTTGTTCAAATAAATTCCAGATATAGGGCTGGCCAGTCAGGGATATATGGTGGTTGTGACAGCATTTTCTAAAAAAACAAATCCAGTTTATACCCCTTGATTCCCCCGTCCCCATTTCTCACTTTATTGAACTCCTAAATCTCCTTAAGTTCTTGGGAGCCTTGCCTGCCTTTCCAATTCTCTGGTCGGTGAGTCCATTTTTCCTCCAGCATCACACACAAAAGTCAGATGGGCCTGGCTGTGCAGTTCCTTGAGCAGTAACTTAATCTCTGTAAGACTTCATTTTCTCACCCTTGACATATAAAAGAATACATAATACTATTACGATGATGATCAAATGAGCTAGTCATATGTAAATTGCACAGCACCATACCAGGCACACGACAAATATTAGTACATGTCGATAGATGTAATGTCCTTCCCTGGATCATCTATTACTCATTATTTTATTCTCAGGCTTTAGGGTACTGATGTGCAGAAAGGCTTTAGAAGTGTTGATTGCATTAACAAAGTCTCCAAAAGAATAGTTGGGAGCACACAGGAATTAAAGAGTTAAGTGTGACAATGAGGCTAATGTTAAGAACAGTTCCATGCAGAGGGCTCTGGGACCCAGAGAAATGAGTACTGGCAGTCACAGAGCACTGCCAGGTGTCTGATGCCCCTGGATACGTGTGAGTCGGCCGTCTCGCCTCAGAACACTCACATACTCTCAATTAACAGGGAGCTTAAGTTTCCCTGATTGTGTCCATTTCTTTTTTTTAAAATTAAAATTTATTGGGTTGACAATGGTTATGATTGTGTCCATTTCTGTTTTTTTTTTTTTTTTTTTTTTCTCTTTTCTTTTTTTAAGGAGGGCACAGCTCACAATGGCCCATGTGGGGTATCAAACTGGCAACCTTGGTGTTATTAGCACTATGCTCTATCCAACTGAGCTAACCTGCCACCCCCTGTGTCCATTTCTTAAGGTTACTGTTGCAGATGTCATTAACTGCCCAAGCCCAGGCTTTCAGAGTCCATTAACAGGAAATGCACAGGGTGCCTAGTTTCAAGCTAAACAAAGCACTCTTCCCCTGTGGGAGCTGAGCAGGGCTACTACTGAGTGGGCTTTCGGCCCAAAATATGCACAGACCCTTTCTCTCTGGCCCAGACTTTCCCCAGGTAGTAGAGCATTTTCTACTGTGAACCAATAGATCAAAGCCCACACAGTTCATTCTTTTGCTGTGAAGTGCAGTTACTCACCGAAGTTTACTTCATTCTATGGCTTGAAGACTTGCAGGGTGCTACTGGTTACACTACCGGAGAAGACCAGACTAATCTCACATATCACTTAGTGAATGGTAAATAAGTCTCTTGTTTTGTATAGCAAAGATTTAAAAATAACTTCCGTGACTTTTTTCTTTACAAGAGCATCTATACTTAACATAAAAGCCTTAGGAATAACCTCTAAATCTAGTATTCAGAAGTAAGCAATATTAGCATTTTCCCTAGCTTTATTGAGGTATAACCGACAAATATTTAAGGTGTAGAATGTGATGTTTGATATACGAATACCTTGTGAAATGATTACCACAATCAAGCTAATTAGCATATTCACCTCACATAGTTACTCCTTTTTTTGTGTGTGGGGAGAACACTTGATGATCAGCTCTCTTAGCAAATATCAATACAGTGTTATGAACTATAGTCACCATGATCTCCAGAACTTATTCATTCTGCATATCTGAAACTTTGTACCCTTTGACCAACATGAATTAAAAATGTAAATGTAAGACTTGGAACTGTAAAATTACTAGGAGAAAACATAGGGAGAAAACTTCTTGACATTGGTCTGGGGAAAGATTTTTTTTGGATGTGACACCAAAAGCACAAAAGCAAAAATAGATAAATGAAATTGCATCAAATTAAAAAGCTTCTTCACAGCAAAGGAAACAATCAACAGGGTGAAAAGGCAACCTATGGAATGGGAGAAAATATTTGAAAATATCTGATAAAATGTTAACATCAAAAATATACACGGAACTCAACGCAACAGCAAATGAATAAGTAACTTGATTACAAAATGATCTAAGGACCTGAACAGATATTTCTCAAAAGAAGACCTACCGAATGGCCAACAGGTGTATAAAAAGTTACTCAACAAAACTAATCATTGGGGAAATGGAAAGCAAAACCAAATGGAGATATCACCTTACATCTGTTAGGATGGCTATTATCAAAAAGACAAAAGATAAGTGTTGGCAAGGAGATGGAGAAAAGGGAACTCTTGTGCACTGCTGGTGAGAATGTAAATTGGTACAGCTATTGTAGAAAACAGTATGGAGGTTCTTAAAAAAATTATAAATAAAACTGTCATATGATCCAACAATTCCAGTTCTGGATATATATCTGAAGGAAATGAATACACAATGCAATATACAGATGATCTATTATGGAATTGTACACTTGAAACATATATAATTTTATTAACCACTGTCACTCCAATAAATTTAATAAAATTAAAAAACATATCAGTAGGGGCCGGCCCGGTGGCTCAGGCGGTTAGAGCTCCGTGCTCCTAACTCCGAAGGCTGCTGGTTCGATTCCCACATGGGCCTGTGGGCTCTCAACCACAAGGTTGCCAGTTCAATTCCTCGAGTCCCGCAAGGGATGGTGGGCTCTGCCCCCTGCAACTAAGATTGAACACGGCACCTTGAGCTGAGCTGCCTCCCGGATGGCTCAGTTGTTGGTTGGAGCGCGGGCTCTCAACCACAAGGTTGCCAGTTCAATTCCTCGAGTCCCGCAAGGGATGGTGGGCAGCGCCCCCTGCAACTAAAATTGAACATGGCACCTTGAGCTGAGCTGCCGCTGAGCTCCCGGATGGCTCAGTTGGTTGGAGCCTGTCCTCTCAACCACAAGGTTGCCGGTTCGACTCCCGCAAGGGATGGTGGGCTGTGCCCCCTGCAACTAGCAACGGCAACTGGACCTGGAGCTGAGCTGCGCCCTCCACAACTAAGACTGAAAGAACAACAACTTGAAGCTGAACATAACCCCCCACAACTAAGATTGAAAGGACAACAATTTGACCATTGTTCCCCAATAAAGTAAAAAAAAAAACAAAAAAAAAAAAACATATCAGTATCTCCAAGGGATATCTGCATTCCCATGTTCACTGAAGCTTATTTACAATAGCCAAGATTGGAAACAACCACTATTATTGTTTTGGTGTATAAGATTTGCCTCTACGTATAGAGGTCTAAGTTTTTGTAACAAAACTACGATCATAGGGCATATATTCTATTTAATTTTTTCTTTTTTTAAATAAACACTATACTGTGAACATTTTTCTATGTCAGGAATTTCTTTTTACAACATCTCCTTTAGAGGTGGCCTAGATATTACATAGTTTAACTATTTCTCCATCATTAGAGTGGATGTTTCAATTTTCTTGATTAAAAACAATATTGTGATCAACATTTTTAAAGATAAATCTTTACTAACAAGCCAAATAACTTCCATACGATAAATTCCTAGAACTAAACTATTAAGTCCAATGGTATGTGCCTGTTAAAAGCTATTGATACAATGGCTGCCCAGAAAAGTTGCTCCAACAACAAGTCTGTCATGTTTGACCTTCAGTCTCACAGTCACTGATTTTGGTGGTAACTGTGTGTTAAAAATTTCATAGAGTGGGAGGTATTTCAGAGATCACCTATCCCAAACACTTCATGTTGGAGTTTATATCTGGGCCCAGTATGGGGAATGGGAAGAAAACTAACATTTCTTGAATGACTATTTTTTTTTAAATTACAATTTGTTGGAGTGACAATAGTTAGTAAAATTACATAGGTTTCAAAGGTACATTTCCATACTACATCATCTATACATCACATTGAGTGAAATGACTATTTTATACCACAACTGTCTAGGCAGTTTCACATTATCTCCTTTAACACTTCATATCACCTCTGGAGAGAAAAGTTGTGATTTCTATTTTATAGACAAATAAACCAAAGCTCGAAGAAATGAACGGGCATTCAAAAGGCCACACATATAGATAGAAGGTCACCGGAAGGTCAGCCCAATCTCTTGCCTTAGCCACAGCTGATTTCTATATTTTCCTTTATTGGAGCAACAGTATAATAGGTCCTTTTGAGTGAATAAAAAAGGGTCTGGTGGCATGTCTGAGAGTATGCATAGGTAGGATTGGTGAAATATTTTTTTAAAAAACAGAAAGACTTGCAAGACGGTCATAAAGTATATTTCTAGATTTCAAATTTTAAATAGTTTTTTTTAAGCTTGAGACTATCATCTCACTGTCATTTTCAGAAATAGGGAATTTACAGCCATTTATTTCTAAGCACATGAAAAGATTATTCACATATGAAGGGAATCAAATGGTTAATAGACATGAAAATATCTGCAACTTTATTCAGGATAAAGTAAATGCAAAATTTAAAAATAAAGATTAAATTTCTGACAAATTGATAAAGATTTTTAAGGTTTTCAAAAATTGAGAAATACTGAATGAGGGTGGTTTGTACATAAAGGACTGACTCAGGACCTGTAACTGGCCATAAAACATCCCCCCCCCCCATCCTCCTGTCATGTGCTGAATAATAGCCCTTAAACGATGTGTCCACTCAAAACCTTAGAATGGGATCTTATTTGGAATAAGAGCCTTTGCATATGTAATTAAGTAAAGATCTCAAGATGTGAGCATCCTGGATTAGGATGGGCCCTAAGTCCAATGATAAGAGAAATGAGAGGGAGAGTTGAGACAGAAATACAGGGGACAAAGAAATGTGAAGATGGAGGCAGAGATTGGGGCAAAACACCCACAAGACAAAGGACACCAAGGACTGCTGACAGCCTCCAGAAGCTAGGAGAGAGGCATGGAATGGGTTTTCCCTCAGAGCTTCCAGAAGGAACATACCAGGCTGACACCTTGATTTTGGACTTCTGGAGTCCAGAACTGTGAGAGATTACCTTCTGTTGTTTAAGCCACCCAGTTAGTGGTACTTTGTTACAGCAGCCCCAGGAAATTAATACACCTGCACTCTGTTTGCCTCAGAGCAGGAAGGGGTTTTATCCAGGGTGTCACATGATCCCACTTGGTGATGTTAATTCAAGAAATATAAACTGTGCAACACTACGAGGCAGACCCTGAACCTGGTAATGGAAATGTGAGAAGGAATGAGACACATTTTAGGGGAAGATAATGGAATAGGATGAAGAGATGGGAGAGGGCACAGAGGCCAGATCTTCAGTGGTCTTCAGAGTCATGGTAACAAGTCTGAAATGTATCTGAAGAGCAGCTTGTGGTGCCACTGAAGGTTTTAAGCAGAAGAGTAACAAGAGTTTTGCTTTAGAGAGATCATTCTGACTGCAGTATGGAGAATTAATCCACTAATGTGAAGAGACAAAGCTAGGGATAGGGAATGAGTTAAGAAGTTGCTGGAATGCCCTTGGTGAGGGATGATGGTGGCAGGATCTGTGGTTGTGGAGTGAGAAGTGAGCAGATTAGAAAGATACTGAGGAAGTTTGTCATGTGGGGTGTCATGTGGGGTCTCTGGTCCCCCTCCCCGCATAAGAATGCAGGATATGGTGAGGCCAAAAAGGAACACCCACGGAGCCATAGATAGGGGAGACATACCACTATATTCCCGCTGGCGGCTGTTGGAGACACAGGAAGCAGGAACCACAGGATCTGCAGCCTGCTTTCTGCTTCTCTGTCAACCAACCTCACTCACTAACTGCAATCTGCAACCTGCCCATGCTAACTTAGCCATGGCAGTTACATTAGTGGCTAATGGCTAACCGGTAACAGCTGATGGCCATCTACTACCCAAGCCAGCATATTTTCATGTGAGGCCGAGAGCTTGGAAACTGCTCTCTGGGACTCTGTCCCCACAGAATTGAATCAGTAAGGCTTGGCTATTGTTTGGGGAGGGAGGAGAAGAACTAAGGAACTGAGAAAGAAAGGCACACTTCTAGCTGCCATAACAGGGCGGGGGTGGGAAGGGAGTCTGGGAGAAGGAGCAGCTTCTGAGGGAAGGTGTGGGGGCAGAGCCCCAGAAAGTAGTTTCCAGGCTCTCGGCCTCACATAGACAGGTGCTGGCTCAGGTAGTAAATGGCCAACTGTGATTGCATGGCCATCAGCTGTGGCTAGTTGGCCGTCAGCTGTAACCAGTGAGCCATTGGCCACAATATAACTGCTGTGGCTACGCTAGCAGAAGAAGAGGAGAGAGAATGGGGGCTAGCAAGAAGATGGCGGCTGGGCTGGCAAGCATGGATTGCAGTTAGGATGGCTGGTTGAGGACAGTGTGGATCCAGCCTCCAGTGAGAGTATAGTGCCGCCAGAGAGAATATACTAGTATGACTCCCCTATCTATGGTTCCTTGTGTGTTCCTTTTTGGCCTCACCATATCCTGCGTTCTTGTATGGGGAGCGGGAGCAGAGACCCCGCCTGGCACCCTGCACGACAGAAGGAGACTCACTCTTGGAGGTTGGAGGGGAAGACGGAATATCCAAGTATTCATGTTCAGTGGGAAATGGTATATGAGCATCTGGAAGTATTGCTGATGCTGGGGAGTGCCTGAAATTGCCTGGAGAGAGCAGGTAAAGTGAAGAGAGCCGGGAGAGGAGAGGAGAGAGCCCTGGGAAGAACCTTGAGAGGGTTCTACATCGTAGTGACTTCACAAAGGAGCCTGAGATGGAGAAGCCACAGACTTAGGAAGAAATCTAGGAGCTCGCACTGGGGTGGAAACCAAGGAAAACCAAGAGAACAAATGTTTCAAATGAGCAAGTAGTGGATTTTGTCAAATGCCATCAATAATTTTAAGATAAAGCCTTTAAAGGGAGGTGTTTGAAAAAATCAGTGCCAGCAACGTCAGTGGAGTAGCTAAGATGGGAAAGCCACCGTTACAGGGCGTTGAAAAGGGTGCAGAAGGTGAGGAAGTGTGTGTTTGGAAATTGGGCTGTGGAGTGAAGTGCAAGCAATGGCTGGGAACAAGGTGTTGCTGGGGAACTGGAGAAACCTGTGTGCGTTCCGATGCAGAAGGAGTGAATGAGGAAGAGGATGAAGATGGGGGAGAAAGCGGGGTGCTATTTAAGGCACATGAGGCAGGAGTAGACAGAGCCTGGAGCACAGGTGGGGGCTGGCCTTAGCCAGAGTGTGATGAAGAGAGACAGGATTAGGGTTCGAGGAGCCTGGGGAAGGTTTGAAATGGTCACCATGGAGAACAGCGGTGTATTGAGGAGACAGCAGTGCTCTTCAGCGTATGTAGGTGCTTTGTACTGAATCTTGGTTTGGGTCCACTTTTTTCCTGGCTCTGATGTTTTCTTGATTTTGTTCAGTGCATTTCAAAGTCTTCCCTTATGCTAACTGAAGTAAGTCAGGCAGAGAAAGACAAATACCACATAATTTCATGTATATGAGGGACCTAAAAAACAAGACAAACACACAAACAAAACAAAACAAAACAGAAACCCACTCATAGATACAGAGAACAAACTGGTGGTCGCCAGATGGGATGGGTGTTGGAGGCTGGGTGAAAAGGTGAAGGGATTAAGAAGTACAAATTCGCAGTTACAAAATAGTATGCGGATATAAAGTACAGCATAGAGATTATAGTCAAGAATGTCATAATCCACAGACAATAGTTTAGTGGTTACCAGAGGGTAAGGGGGGTGGGAGGTGGGGGGTGGGAGATGAAGGTAAGGGGGATCAAATATATGGTGATGGAAGGAGAACTGACTCTGGGTGATGAACACACAATAGGATTTATAGATTATGTAATACGGAATTGTACACCTGAAATCTATGTAATTTTACTAACAATTGTCTCCCCAATAAATTTAATTAAAAAAAAAAGAATGTCATAATAGTGACATAGGGTGTACCGCTAGACTTACCGTGGTGATCACTTCCTAAGGTATATACATGTCTCATCACTATATTATACATCTGAAGCTAATATAATGTTGTATGTTAACTATAAATCAAAAATAAATTTAAAAAATGTCTTCCCAAGAGAGCAGCTGGAGAGAGAAGGATGGGGTATCTCAGGGGTCTGCTGGAGTCACTTTGCTTCGCCCAGCAACCCCACGAATGTTCACCGAGATTCCCATGAATTCCCACGGGTTTATATTCTCACGGCCACCTCTGGCTTCGGGCTCTTGCTTTCCCCAAATTAGATTGTCTCAGCACATTCATTTATGAGTGTAGATGATTTACTGAAAACTGGGGGCCGCAGAGAGATTTATATCATAACAACACAAGCAATTGAAAGTGCAGTGTTAGCTATTCCTCTTCAAAAATCCTTCAGTCATTTCTGAAATTGTGTGTCTTGCCAATTCTTGTGCGGTTCAGCCCTTCTCTCTACTGAGAACTTTCTCTTTCTTGAAAATTCCACACATATCCGATGTGCGGGTGTTTAGTGCTCTGTTTTGTTGTCTTGACTCCAGCTGATGTGTCATCAGAGTGTTATCTCCGGCTGCTTATGAAGGTATTTTCCTAAACAAAAATGGTCCCTTCCCTGAGAGAAATTCTGGTTCCAATTGTAAATATAATACTTTAAAAAAAAAAAAATCTTGATGCATAAATTTGAAAAAGACTAAATACTCCCCCTGCTGACTCGGCATCACTATGTGCTCTGGCTACATACACCTGAAGGCATGATGGAAAGTAGAAATCACAGCTACCATCTATATGGAGAATGTCACTCTTCTAGCTTCCTGGGCTCTGTATGAAAATGGGTGACTTTTTTCAGTTTAATGATAAAGAACATTTGTGTAGGAGTTTCAAATGTATTATCTCATTTGATTTTCAGAAGGAGTCAATGCTGAGGCAATGCGGGCATTATTCTCTTTCTACAAATGAAGTAATTGGGGCTCAAAAAGAATGGCCGTGCCCATTGGCACCCAGCAGACAGAGCAGCAAGGCCAAGGCCAGCGTCCAAGGAGAATCCTGGGCTCCATAGCCCTTCCTCTTTCCACTGTAACATGAAGCCTGTATGGTTTCAGTGCTTCCATTTCACAATTACAAGTCTTTCCCAATACTGTTACTTAATTTGGAAGATTAAACTGGATCTTTATGACCACGTGAGATGCCTGACTTCCTACCTACAGTGGAGGAATGCCTGGCTTCATGAGCTGTTGGGTTTGACATTTTGGGTTTTCTAGATCTCCCACCTAAAATTCATGGAAAGCTCACCAATCCTGTAGGCTCTGCTTTATGATTTTAGGGGTGATTATGGGGGGAATAGGTAGGGGTTCCTCCTAAATCATGGATTTCCAAGGACAGCACTGATCAATACTGGCAGACTTCGGGATCTTTATTTCACTAAGCACAGGTTTCCTTTGCTGACTCACCCTCAGGATGCATCACTCCACCTTATAGCATCATTTGCTGTCCACAGAGCAGACAGTTGGAGTACAGGAGCCAAGTGCATTTAAACATTTGTCTGCCAGCCCTAATGTATTGGCCTCCGTCTTATCCATCTTTGTTAGTGATCAGACAAGGCATCACAAATCGTTTTTCCTCTAATATTTTTTCTCTAAATAACATAACGAATATCGATGCCGCCAAGAGTTCAGTGAGTAGGTAAAATGGATGGTTATTAGGAGGAAAAAAAAAATCAGTGCAAGAGAACCTCAAGACTCAATTTGAATTCTACTTTGGGAACCTGTTTTGTTGTGTGGAAAAAAAAATGAATTTGATATTAGCTATTTGTGACTTGATGGGAAAAAGAGATCTGACAGTCTATTCAAAGGATGAAATCTCAGACAATGGAGGGTAGAGATAGTGCAAGCTCACTGGAGCCTGGCTGCAGATGTTTGGGACAGATGTTTCCTCCTGCAAAGCCAGATTCTCCCAGTAGTAAGGGGATTCATGGTGAGAAGCTGTGTTGTTGGGGACAAAACATGGGCTTGGAGGTTAAGCAGGATTTGAATCCAGCTTTGAAAGCGATAACCATGGACACAGTGTTTACGGACTCCGAACCTTTCTGTACCTCTAAACTGGGGATAATAATGCCTACTTTACAGGTAACAATTAGCAGTAATGCATGTGCAGCGTCTGGCATACATATGGGCTAAATAGAGAATAGCAACTATACTTATACTTCCTATTATGGGATTATTTTGTAGAGAAGTAAATTATAAGATCATTCTTTTGTTGTTTCACAAATATACACACACACACATATTATTAGTTTCAGGTGTACAAAACAATGTAATAGTTAGACATTTATGCCCCTCACAAAGTGATAACACCCCTCCCCCAATCTATCCCCCTGACATGGTATATAGCTCTTACAATTCCATTGACTCTATTTCCTATGCTGTACTCCACATCGTGAGACTATATATATTAAATTATACATTACAGAATTGTACACCTGAAATCTATGTAACTTTACTAACAATTATCACCCCAATAAACATTAATTACAAAAACTTATAGTTGACATTTTTTAATCACAAGTGAATATTTTAAATATGATTTACTCAAGAGCAAATAATGGTATAAGAAAGTCCTCCCATCCTTTTTCTTAATTAACATTTTTGAGACCCCTGGCCTTAGTCTAAAACACTGTAATGCTAACGCTCATGAGAACATCTGCCTTTAAATATATACCATACATTTCTATGAGAGCAATTGAAATATAATATGTCAAACTCCTTTGCAGGATGTAAAACGTGGAGCAATGATATTTTTAGGCTTTTTTCCCGTATATTGGATATCAGTACACTTAGGAGACTCAACCTTCTAGAGAAATTATAGCAAAGCAGATGTGCCTTTTTCTACATGTGTGCTGCCTAGCAGACCCCAAACTGGTACAGGTGATAGCCAGGAAAGGCACTTCCTGTAGGGATTTGTCATATCTGACAACCAGGCCTTCTTCTCTCATTTGTCTTCTAGTCACTCTGTCCTAAGTGAATAGCTGTTACATACCAGTGGAGCTGAAGATCTCCCAGGACAGTAGCTAATCATAATTTCAGTTGCTAATGATGGAGAATGTCAAGCAAAAAACTGCAAGAGCAGAGTAGGTACTTCCTTCTCTTTAATCAGCATGTTGTAGATTTGGGGCTTTTGTGTGTGAGTTGTTTTGGTTGCGGCGAGGAGAAGCATCATACATACTTGTTATAATAAGCCAAATAATACAGGGTACATAAGAAAAAACAAATCCTCTTCCCTTCCCCATCTTTTTTAATCCCAACTTTCAGAGGTGCACAATGTTGACAGTGTGAGGTGGATGCTTCCAGATATGAATGGGTTTGTCAGCCGTGAACGATAATGGAAACCATCAGTGGAGTGACTTTGAAAGTTGAGATAGGGAATCAATATCCATTTCCTTGAGAAATAGAACCTCCTGTTCTCAGGCTTTTCAGACAATCGCAAGCAGGTTACCTGGGAGATAAATAAAGTCTTGGAAGCTGTTTATAACAACACAAATAATTATTTTGTCAATGACAGGCTTCCACTATACACACAGGTGGAAAATAATTTAGAATCTGATCATGGCACATTCCTTTGCCAGAAAAATGAGTTGAACACTTTCTCCTTAGAATTGAATTCAAGATTCTTCTGGTTTAGTTCCAATCTCTTTTTCCAGTTTTATTTCCCACCACACACAAAATCCTAGGTTTTGGAACTTCAAAGATCATTCATCTACAGCACTGTTTCTCACATTGTAACGTGTGTGTGCACATCACCTGGGAATGTTGTTTACACACAGATTCTGATTCAGTGCCTGGGGTGCGGCCTGAGGTTCTGCGTTTCCTGCAAGTCCTAGGTCTGTACACCACACATCGAGTAACAAGGATCTCCTTATAACACTATTTCTGTCAGTTCCCTTCCATATTTGTGTCTATCCTATAGCTAGAAACCTCTTAGGACAGTGCCTTTTAAATTCTGAATTTCCTTGAGCAGTCCTACTTTCAGAAAATACTTCCTTTTGTTCAGCTAATGTCTGTCTCTCTGTAGCTTCTCTCCATTAATCCTAGTTCCAAACATATTGAGGTTGAATCCCTTTTCTACCTAAAAGATCTATAAATACCAAAGACAGTTATCAGGTCCCTCTAGGTTTTTATCACCTGTGGGTGAACAACTCCATTACCTCAACCATCCCCCCATGACAGATCATGGCTCTCCTTATGTGCCTAGTACTTCATCCCTACCTCAGACATGGGTCATTCAGTCTGTTCTGGGGCAAAGACTTTCTTCTCCATCTCATTTGTCAACATCTTGCAATGGTCCATTTAAGCACTAGTATCTCTTCTCTACTGCCTTGACTTTCTCTCTCCTCTTACCCCATTCCTTCTCCCATCATAACCAGGATAATTAATAGTGCTACCCTCTGATTCTTGTTGTATGTTTACCTCACCAAACTGATTTTGAATAATGGACTAGTTGAATCATCGCAGCACCCCAAGTCTAGTTCAATGTTGGTTTAAAACTCCACTCATCACATGGTCTAAGATGAAAGAAGTTTTTCTTCTCTAAACATATCCTGTAAGTCAGCTTTAAAGGTGAAGACATGACTCTCCAAATGGAGGCTTGAAATTGAGGGAGGGGAGTAAGAATGACCAAGGGACTTGGAAGTGTTAGTTTCTGGGGAAGGACACACCAGGGACACCCCAGTTCTTGGCTTCTGAATATTCTCCTTGTGAGGGCATGGGGGTAAGGGAATATTTGTATTTGTTCTGAGAGATGAAAGTTACCTTAGCTCCTGGGCTTGAGGAGCAGGAGTAATATCCAAGATAAGTACACCTGCATTTGTTTTGGTTCCTTTAGTTTCAACTTTTCTGCTTTGTTCAGGTTACAGAAAGATAATATGGAACAAGAAAACAAAACAAAACAAAACAAAACGCAGCCTCTGTGCCCCCAGTTATAAAGTTAGTTAGGATATAGAAAAAGCCAAGGATGACCATTGGTATCTTACCACATAGTCTGTGGGCTGTCTTGGAAATCTTTGGCATATCAGGTGTCTTTGGTTGGGTAAGCATACTTACACAGAGGGAAGAGAGGACCCATTGTTGGCTCACAGACATTTATGTGAGTCAGAAGGAAGACAGATGGAGCCAGAAGACACACGTACATGTTCATGGTGGCCTTCTGTATGCAAAGCAAACACTGTGGCTCTTCATCCTTAGGTCCTTGGAACGATCTTTGGGACTCACTGACCTGATTCATCTTTCACACTTGGGTGTATTGACTCATAAGGCAAAGTACATGGGATAGAATTACAGAAACAGGATTTTTTTTTTCCTGTTTGAACTGTTAAGATCTCATATAGCACAAAACATTAATGATAGAGGAAACAATAACATCAAATGATTCATCTGTAAACCCCTGTGACAAAGGCTTCACAATGGCCTTAGCACATGACTTGTCTAATATAACATTAGTACTCTTTTGGCTTTCTTGGGTATAGTGGAAGTGAGTCAGTTTTAGAGGTTAACATGAATGAGGTAAAGGCACAAAATTTTGATCAAATTAGCCTTTGCAAATCTTTTCTGTAATGCTTTGGAATGCCAGTAGAGAGACTAAATGAGTTGAGGACAGAGTCATAGTGGAAACATGAAGCTGAAGCATGTACACCAAGACAAACCCTCACCCTTTCATCTGTATCTCAGCTTTAACACACGGCTAGGTCTTCCCAAGGCCTGGCAAGGGGCAGAGGAGATACAGTGACCTCAAGATCCTGACAATTAGTTCAACGTTGGTCAATCCTTATGTATCAAGCACTCTTCTAAGCTCTTGGGGTAAAGGATAAATAGATCAGTAAAAATTACTGCCCTCATGGACCTCACATTCTAGAGAGGAAGATAGATAATTTAAAAATCAAGCAAATAAAATATACAATATTATCAGGTGGGGTAAATGCTATGGAGAAAACCACAAAGAAACGGGTGGGGTGTGAAGAAAGGGGCATTGTTTTTTAATGGCAGGATCTGAGGAGGAATTCAGAGGGAAGAGCAGATGGAAAAATCCTGAGGCAGGGATATGTGTGACCAGTGAGAAACAGTGAGGTGGGGTGGCGTGCACCGAGAGGTAAAGAGAAGGGATGAGGGATGACCGTACAATAGCTAAGGCCATTGGGCTTTTACTCTGGGGCGATGGTTGGAAGGAAAAAATTAAAGCAGCTGGACTTCAACTTAATTTTTTGATCCATCCACGCTCATGGTATTTGTAAAGAGGAGAGTACTATTTATGGAGGCTCATAGCAGGAGAGCCCTGGCTTGGGAATGCTTCTGGTAAGGAAATCTAGAATGTATGGGTTTCCGAGGCTTTCCACCGACAGACAGCTAGGACAGTCTGTGGCAACAGGACTGTTTCTCCCCTTCCTGATCTAGTTCGCTCCTTCTGAATTAGTGTATATTCAGTCATTCCTGTCACTCAGTGAAACAGAGACTGCTCATGTCCACCAAAACCCATATTCTTTTCCACCCGGAGGTACAGTTAGACCACATTTGTAAGTCAGGAGAGCCACGTCGCTGAGATCTGTGCCATTTCCACGTCCATCCGCCCTGCAAGGGAACTTCTTTTCTCTGTCTACTGTGAGAACAAAGAGGGTTCCCAGGACCCGGAGGAGGGTGAGAGGAGCTCAACAAAACATCTGCACCGGATTGTCATTGGGCAAGAAATGAATTTAGACCGGGTTGAAGCCATGTACTGGGGAGAATACTCTGGGTTTTTCTGTTATGAGAGTTGAATGCACTCTTTGGGAAAGTTGTTTCCAGTAGGATCTGTGGCAAGACAAGAGATGTCCACGTTCTTTTATTATAGAAGTATTGCTATGATAAGAAAATCATCTGTTCCTTCTCAAAGAAGCAAATAGAAATCTTTTTCTTGAAACACATGTCTAAAAAAAATATCACATCAGAACATATCCAGTAATACATTTTAGCAGCTATAATATAGTAAGCTATTAAAATAAAGTGTGAGGATACTGTCCCAGTTCTTGCATAGACACCAAAATAGTGTTATGGTTTGTCATACTGTAAAAACGTAGCATTCTTTAAAAACCAAAGTCAAGAAAAACACAGCATTTCAAATTATTAAATTATATGTACTGCCTCAGCGTTTATGCAAAGCTTTGTTGTAATGAAATAGTTTAAATATATAAGGAAAGCACATAATAATTCAATAAGATATTTCAGTGTGTGGAGAACCCCAGTTGTAAATTGGGTGTTAGAAATTAGATATTATTAAGCTGTTTTGTGTTTCTCCTCCCTGATTTGAATCTATTTGCATACTCAAAGTATCCCTCCATAATCTTCCAAGGAGTCTCTTTCACGTGGGAAAAGTATCCTTGATTCCTGGGAGTCTTGTGTATCTAAGCATCCTCTGTGGTTAAGCCATGCCACATTTTTGGTCTTCGTGCTCAACCCAGGCCCAGAGATGTGCACCACAGGATCTGGAGAGGCTATTCTGGGAAAGAAGACAGTCATGTTTCCATAGTGACCTCTTTTCAGAGACGAGCCTGCTCTAGGTGAACAGTATGGAATCGCATCCTTCTAGGTTAGGGGGTCTCTGAGTGCTGACAGAATGGGCCCATCATTTGCTAGGTCCTATTTAAGAGGCTGTGAAGATTCGAATTCTTGGTTTTCCTGAAACTTATTGGAGTTGGAGAGGAGTTAGAGGGAAGGAGAGGGGCGGGGAAGGGATTGGATAAATGTCTACCTCTCCTTTCTTGTCCCCACACTCTACTTCCATGGGAAAGAAAGTGGCAGGACAATGAAAATGGTGAGAGAAACATGATAATAAGGAAAACAAGGTGGTACTTACAGAAAATTCTCTGGCATGACCATTACCTTCTTGAGGGGAAAAGGACAGGACCTGTCATGATGGTCCCTCCATTTCAAGCACCTGGCATGTGGATTTCAGGTGACAGATGAGACTCAGCACTCCAGGAGTGATGTGGCCCTGAAGAGCAGGAGGTCAGCCCACAGCACTTACGGCAGGTCTGAGACTAAAATGCTTTTCTGTGTGTTTGGAAAATGACCTTCACAACCAAATCAATCTCTGAGGTGAGGGACACATTTTTAGTTAATAAATTGGAGACTAAAGTGAAGTGACTAGCTATTACTTGGGAATAAGTTATCTGATATGCAAGAAACTAGTAGAACTGATCACAAAAATTGCTCAACAGATTGTTTTGAATACTAGCAGAGGAGACTTAAGAAAAACCACCCCACTCACCATGACCAGTGTGTGGTTTCAGGAAAGCATGGTTGTGCCACACAAGCAATGCTGTGACCTAAGAGCTTTCAGGAGCGCAGATTGAGCTTGGACAAAATTAAACCTAAAACAAGCAAGCAAAAACTCATAGACACCAACAACAGTTTAGTGGTTACTAGGGGGTTTGAGGGGAGGGAGGGTGATTGAACAGGGTAAAGGGGATCAAATATATAGTGATGGAAGGAGATTTGACTTTGGGAGGTGAGCACACAATACAATATATAGATGAAATATTTGTAGAGTTGTACACTTGAAACATGTATAATTTTATTAACCAATGTCACCCCAATGAGTTTAATAAAAATAGAAAAAGATAAAACCTGAATTGAATCCAATAGTTAGTAAAGTCCAAGCAGTGAGCTAATCTTCAAAATTGCCCTGAAAAGCATCGCTTACGATGCCTTTGTTTCAGATGAGAAAACAGCTTCAGAGATAGTAAGATGCCCAAGATCACACAGCTAAGAAGTGGCCAAACCAATATGCAAATCCACATTTTTCTGGAATATCTTTCACTATAATTGACACATTTTATTTATTGACTCCACAGACATTTATTGAGTCCTGGGCTGCTCTCAAAGACCCCACAGTCTGCTGGGATCCACAAGCACACCGCCTGTTATATGATAAAGGCTGTGATGGGAGTGCCCAAGGAGCGTGGCGGGTGAGCACAGCACTCAGCTGGGGGAAGAGGAAGGAGGCCAGCGAAGAGGAGAAGGGTGTAAGTCATAAAGACAAGTAGGAGAAGACACAGGGAAAGGGAGCTTCAGCAGAGGAAACAGCCTGGGAGTGTAAGAAATTGAGATAAATCCAGGGACCAGCCAGGTCCTGTGGACTTGTGGGGGCAGAGAGGGACAGCCTAGGGGGCCTGTGTGGAAGGGCAGGGAGGAGTGTGACAGGGGCAGGGGTCAGAGCTGAACTCCTCATGTGTCAGGCTAAAGAAATAAGGCTTCACCCTGCAATAAGTGGGGGCACCGGCAAACTATCTTAAGAGTGGTCAGTTTATGGTCGAGTGAGCATATTGGGAAGAGCTTCCCAGCTCCTCTGGACACACACAATACTGGAGGCAGGAAGATTGTTTTCCATGCCAGAAAGAAGATGATAGACAAGGGGGGGTTTGCTATAGGGGCGTTGGGAATGTACAGTATGAGCAGATTTGGAAGTACTGTAGGGAGAGGGGTTAAAATTGCTAGTTGCCTAAGTGGTGGTAGCTAGGAATGGGAGGCAGTGGTATCGCATAGGTTTCTGGTGTGGGTGTTCGTCACGTTTGAATGTGGGACCCATCGCTGTGATAGAAGGTATAAGGTAGGATGGATGGAGGAGGTGTGGGTAAGGGCGTGTGTGCATGTCTGTGTGGGATGGAGGAGGAGAATTCCCTCCAGACGCTGATTCGAGCTGCCTTAAATTCAGAAGAAAAGCCTTGCTCATCTCTCTAACCGAAGCAGTCCCGCCTGAAGGAAGTCATGGACATAAAGAGAAGCCCAGCAAGCAAAACCCTGTCAGGGTGTCTACACCGCTGTCACGGGGTGGGGGTAAGGCTCCAGCCAGCTAGCAGCGTGGCTCTGATTCCTTGGCAAGCGTGTCCTTATGTCCACACAAGTCCTTTGATTTGGATTTCCACACTCACCGAGGAAGCTCATGCTTACAACAGGCTCCCCAGATCGCTTCCCCGGTGAAGAGAGAATTACAGGCAGGCTGATATTGGAAGGCAAATTTCTCATTGTGAACTATAATACTTAGTACTCTAGCCTCTGCATGAGTCACTTCAGTTTGGTTACTCGAAGTGAATTCCCCCTCAAGCCCAGTCACTTCAGGGTGTTTCTGACAGATGGGATCTGAACTTTGGTGACAGCCCCGTTATAGCAGCCAGCTGGTCTTTCTAGTCTGCAAATCCAAGTGATGGCAACGATACCCAATGAGGCCAAACCAGTGGAACCAGGAAAATCTGCAGACACCATATGCTGTTGTGGAAACTGTATGTATCTCATGGAGGGATTTCATCGGGAAGAGCGACTCCTGAGCAGGTTGTTTAGTAACACTGCTGTATGGTTTTCAAACAGCTGATCAAGAATGTGTAGAATCCTGAAAGTCTCTCCCCTGGGGCTTACAGGCAAATTAGCCAAAAATGCATTATGGCTTAAAAGCAGCTTCCTTTATGAACAATTCACATAAAGAGACATATCCCTTTAATTTGCACGTAAGAAAATGGTCTTGAAAGCTTGCTACCTCAATTTACCAATTCACTCACTTATTCATTCAACAATTGATTATTCAATCCCTCTTCTGGGTATTTATCCAAAGGAATCCAAAACCCTAATTCTAAAAGGTATATGTACCCCTATGTTCATAGCAACATTATTTACGATAGCTAAGACATGGGAGCAACCTAACTGTTCACTGGTGGACAAATGGATAAAGAAGTTATACATATTCTTCAGACATAAAAAAGAATGAAATCTTGCCATCTGCAACAACATGGATGGACATAGACGGTATTATGCTAAGTGAAGTAAGTCAGACAAAAAAGACAAATACCATATAGTTTCACTTATATGTGGAATCTAAAAATGAAATACAAGAACAAACAAAACAAACAAACTTATAGCTACAGAGAACATTTTGATGGTTGCCAGATGGGAGAGGGGTTAGGAGGATGGGTGAAAAAAGGGAAGGGATTCAGAAGTACAAATTATCAGTTATAAAAATAGTCACGGGGATGTAAAGTACAGCATAGGGAATATAGTCAATAATGTTGTAACAACTGTGTACGGTATCAGATGGGTACTAGATTTACTAAGGTGATCATTTTGTAAGTTATATAAATGTCTAATCACTATGTTGTACACCTGAAACTAATATAATATTGAATGTCAACTGTAATTGACAAAAATTTAAAAATGTTTTTAAAAAATTGCTTGTTACCTGCCTACTCTGAGCCACCTGTGTGCTGAGTGCTGGAGACACAGTGATTTACAAGACGGAAGTTGTCTGCATGGTACTTAAGCTCACCCATCCCCATGGAGAGCGGGGTCAGAGTGGCCCAACATTCTACCCTCTACCCAAGGAAAGGCAAGAGAAGGAAGCAGATGTCACATAGTTACTGATTCCCCTGGAGACTCTTAGTCGGGATCTATAATTTACCCAGAAAGCCATTTTCCTGTAAATGTCCTAGGAACCAGATGCCAACACTCAAGGTTTTCCTGCTTGAATCACAGAGCCTTTTACTGCTCTTTGCATCTTCATTTCTAAATATGTCAGTTCAAATTTATGTATACGTGCCATCACGTCCATGTAAGAGCCGCTGTGTAACTGCTCAGTTCAGTTACTTATAACCATTAGGCAGGAGAAGGGATAATCACTAGGTAAAAATAATATTCCAAACCCACAGCCTATTTTTCATGTGAATTTTTAAATTTAGGACTTTTTGTTAAATATCATAAAAGAATAAAGAGAGCAGTCCAGACATAACATCTATCTTTATTTAAAGACAAGCATAGTTGGGTTGGAAATTAGCTTACAACTCAGTGAAGGAAACACGACCTCAGATTTGACTTAGCTGTCCTTGTGTCAATTTGTTTCACACTCTCTTCTGCAGCGTGGGTGGTCCTCGCCCATTTCTTTTTTCAAAATGCTCATTTTTCATTATTCACATCTTAGTCACCTGTGTACTCTACAATTCTGAAGTGTTAAAATTTTTTCCAGGCTGAAGGGTTTACCTTAGTGTTTATGGGTAAAACTATGATTCACTGGAATCAGTAAATATTCAACACAGGCCTTTCAGAAACTCATGAAAAACAAAGGAAAAAAATGCTTCAGTTATAAATTATAATAACACTTCCATGAGGCAGAAGGATAAACAGTTCAAAATTTACTGGGCCTTTAACTCTGAAATTATGATTCTTTAAATAAATAATATGAAGGCATCGTGAGAACAGAAGGAGGAGACGTTTTATTATTTCAACAGTGTTGTAGTCATGTCTTGCTGTGTAACAAATCACCCCCGAATGTAACGACTCTAAACAACACACATTTATTATGTAAGGTTCTTGCAGATCTGGCCTCTGGGCACAAGTGGAGCTGGACTCTGTTTCATGGTCTCTCATGAGGTTGCCTAGGTATAGGTCTAAGGTCTCTTCCAGGCTAGACTGGGGAATAGTTTTGTGTGGTTGTTGGAGGAGTTTGCTTCCTCACCACTGTTGGACTGAGGGTCTCAGTTCCTTGTTGGCTATTGTTTGAAAAGGCTGCCCTTCAATTCTTTGCCATGTGGACCTTTCCAACATGGCAGCCTGCTTCATTCAAATGCACGAGCCAAGAAGGCAATAGAGAGAATCTGCCAGCAATACGGAGTTTACAGTATTTTGAAACCTATTTACAGAAGTGACATCCCATCAATTTCCAATATTTCATTAGTTAGACGTCACTAGATCCAGCCCACACTCACAGTGCAATTTAACAAGTCAAGTCATTGTTTTCAATCCAGTTGTGGAGGGCGCAGCTCACTGGCCCATGTGGAAATTGAACCTGTGACCTTGGTGTTATGAGCATTACTCTCTAACCATTGAGCCAAACTGTCGCCCACTATAGTGCTTCTTTTATTTCATCATTTACTTCCCTGCTACCTAAAAATAAGCATAGGTTTAACTTTAGTAAATATGTTAGGCCCCTCTGGATTGCAAAGAACAGACATGCAGTCAGGTTTTCTCAATTAATGTGAGTTTATTTGTGTTGATACATAAGAAAATAAGGAAGATAAGAAAGCAACCCAGTAACTACAAAGTCCAGCCTCGTTGTTCAGGAATCTACCATTATTACTCCAGTAACCTAAGAGCAGAAACAGTGCATCAACAAGAACTCTTACTTGTCTTAACTGCAGAAGTTAAGTAGTTGCCATTACTGTTGCAAGGTGGTACCATTAGGGTGACTTAGTTCCTCTCTCTATTTTGGCAGCTCTCAGCACTATTCATTTTTGTTTTTACTTTCCATGCCTCATATTCAGACTCCCTAAAGGAGGGCTCTGGTTGGCTGGGCCAGGTGCCATCCAACCAGAATACAACTGCTGGGTACGTCTCCTTTCCTAGGCCACTCCCTAGCCTGTAGATGGGTGTCTTTGAGTCAGGTATGAACTTTGGTAAAATTAACTGTGACCAGCATGGAGAGTTCACATGACAGAAAACATGATTCTGTTCATGCAGGAATATGAAAACTATAGATCCACTCATGAAGTATAGATAATACAACTTTACTGCTAGGAACAAAACAGCTTTTGTTTCACAATGACACTTTCTCATGGAAGATTTTCAAAGTGCTCTATTGATACCGTAATCTCCCCAAAACTACGGTACTGCATTCTTTTATTACATTGTGTGTGTGTGTGTGTGTGTGTGTGTGTGTGTGTGTGTTGCCTTTAGTAACATGCACTTTCTAAAGAAGCAGGTAACCTCTGCCTTTAAGTACAAGTAAAATTATGGATTAAGCTTTGATTCTCATGAATGTTGTTGGAACATATTTTCTGAGTTGTGTTTAAAGAACTTCTTCCTCTATTTATATTGGAAAGTAATATATTATTTCAATATTTTAAATCCTGGAAATTGAGGTCATATTCCCAAGACCTATTGTATACTTACGTGGGGACACTCTAAATTAGAAACCAGGTGTGGCTGCGTTTGTATCTTATAAGCTCAGAATTTCTCAACCGTTCCTCATAACTGTCCTCCCATAGTAGAGTCCACGAGGGAATTAACAATTTTTCAAAATGTCTGAAGTTAAAAGGAAAGGGTTTGAGAGCCAGGTATCCACTTTATAAAAGGAAAACTTTTCCGCTTACTAATTTTTCTCTCATATAAAAGAAAAATAAATGGTAAATAATCTTCACGCTTACCATGATTTAACTGGACTCCTTGCATACAATTGTCTCTCATCAAACTGTTAGCCCAATATAAAAAAAGACCATAAATTGAAGGACTCAGAAAATGTTGATCAAATCAAATTATTATTAACTATGCAGATTCAGTTGGCTTTGTTAAGCCTTTGCTAAACTCTCAAATGACAGCTTTAAAAAAGTATGCCTCTTCAGATTTTTTCTCTTTACAAAAAGGGTACCCACCTTATGCATGTACCACACACATTCTTTCAGAGAGAAGACTTTTCCTCAAACATGATTTAGCTGAGCAAATCAACAAAATTGTATTCTGAATGGGTCTTGTGAAAGGCACTGTACTAAGCTTTCAAACATGAGCAGGCCCTCAACTTCTAATTGGCAAAATGGGAAGGAAACCTGTGCTTTTGGAGGAGTTGATTCCGATGGCTGTTAAGGTAGCTTCTAAACCTGTGATTCAGTATGTGTTTATGGAGCGGGTAGCTTCTAAACCTGTGATTCAGTATGTGTTTATGGAGTGGGTAGATATCAGGTGTTTTTGATTATGGATTTAAGTCTGGAAAGAAGAGAGTGTGGTGGGGAGGTATAGGAGGCAGCTGAAATCATATCCACAAATGCCAGTTCTATCATTGGGCCGGAAGATACAGCCAGGTCTCTACAATGTTTTCTTCACTAAAAAAAATACCTACCAGTTATTTACTCAAAACGAAGACATATTGGAAACAAACTTTATATACATATATAGACAGGGATATCATTACTAAGATGCCTCTTTGGGCAAATATACAAAATGTTGGGAACATAGCCCATTGGCCCAGCTGCAGACTTAATTCATCACTTGGAGTACAGCTTGAAAGTCGTAAGAGAGTGGTTTGTTTCTAAGATCAAGCTGAAGAGAAAAATAAATGCCTCACCTCACAGAATGGAAAATAAAACCACATATTTACTTCTGAAAAAATTCAGCACTTGCTTATATGAAAGGTTAGAGAATTTTAATGATGTCTCCAAATTCAGCCCTTTATCACACCAATTTATTTAGGTATCTTAAGGTTAGTAATATAGATATGTCCAGGTACAACTTCATCCTATTTACATAAAGAAACATTAAAAATTCAAGATATCCTTTGTAAAAGAATGAGAAATTTAGTAGTTGAACATAGCAAAAGAAAATGCATACTAGCCAATTAAATCTCACAGTTCTTTTCATCAAATTGCCAAAAGGAGCATAAAAGTGATCAGTGACCTTTTATAGAACTCCATCAATACAAGACTGCCAATGGGTCAAAAATAAGAAAATTCAGTTTTTGCCATTTCAAGAAACCTCTGAAGAATACCTCGCTAGCCAGTCACCATAAAAAGCAGTTATCTTCATAATTCAGCCAAAGATGGAAATTCTCTCAAATGGAAAAGGCAGGCTATGAACTGGGATTGACTTCAGGGCTATTGAAAATCTTCCACCAATTTAATTAGGTGAAAATAATAAATAGCTATTTGGTTACCAACATATAAAAGGAAAAGGAAATATGCTAAATCACAGCAAATGCAAAAATGCTGAATATAGATTAAATTATCCAATCTGCCTTAGGCCAAATGAACATTCCGTTAATTTCTCCTTCAAAATGTCTTCTAGTAAAGTGCACAAGGTCACTGAGAATAAGTACAGGAAACCAAAGAATTGACCATTGATCCACAATATGTAGGGCTGTTTGTAAGGAACTGAGTTTGAGTGAGCAATAACGAAGTATCTTTCATTACAGAAGATGACTGTTCTGTTGTGAGCGAAGGCAGTTTTTTCCCATTCCTTAAATGTTGATAATAATGGAATGGATTTTGGACAAAGAAACTCACACAAGTGGTCTTACATATGATAAAAAGGCAGATTCTGGGATCGAATTCCTGAGACAGACGGACCCTGGGTCTGATCTTATCAAGAAATTCTTACAGTCTTTTAATTTTTCCCCCTTGGAATTTAGTTCAGTAAAAACGCTAACCGAAAACTCAGACTGAATCAGAGTCACTTGAGAATAGCCACAGGCTGGTGGGAAATGAGCTTCTGTCACTCCCAGGTTCAGTGAGGCACTTTTAACAAACCAGTAACTGCAGTAACAAAACACGTTTTTCAAACGGTAAGATCAGCCCAAAATGTGATCAGACCCATCTCACTAAGAACCAAATCAGAAGTGAGACAACCAACAGCACAAATATAGCCCAAATGGGAAAAGTAGGGCCAGAGCTACATAGATGCAAAGTTTTTCCACAGCCCTTTCATTTCTTTTACTGAGTCTGCTTTGACTTTTTAAAGACACTAGTTTTCATTGTGTCCCACAAGACTTTGGAAGTCCCTGAAGTGTCTCTTTACAAGGTCCTCTAAAGACAGTGGGGACATTTTCAGTGTGCCTCACTTTTATCATTTTCAGTTACCCTCAATGTACAGTTTGCAGAGCATGGGTATAATACAGAATGTTCCATGTCCTCTCCAGCGTTTTCATAAGCATTTTCAATTACTTGATATGCTAGTGGACAGTGGCAGTGCAGTGGAAGCCAACAGTATTGACATTTAACAGTGTGTGTCAGTGGTTTGATTTGGGGGTGATCAAAGTTGTGTGGCTTGGGAGGAGAGCAGGATACATAAAAACTCATATGCAAGTTTTCAGCCGGAAGGTCCATCAGAAGTTCCTATGGAACTCTACAGTAAGCAGAAGTATACTCATATATATAGTGGCCACTGTTTAAAATTCATGCTTGAGAATAAATAAGGCACTAGGTTAATGTTAGTTGCACAGA
Source organism: Rhinolophus sinicus (assembly GCF_057876585.1). NCBI lineage: Eukaryota > Metazoa > Chordata > Mammalia > Chiroptera > Rhinolophidae > Rhinolophus > Rhinolophus sinicus. The sequence goes on from NC_142506.1 coordinate 51,525,112, forward strand.
AACCTAAAATACAGTCTCATATTATGTTTGCTTTTCTTCCCCCAACCCCCTGGGAAATAACTCCTGGGGAGTTTGTGGGGGAGAAGTGGAAGTCGGTAGTCTGTTTAGCATAGACAGTTTAAAAGAGGAAGACCACTTCTAGAGGGGTCCAGAAAGCATCCAAATGAAAAAGAAAGTTCTGCAGAATTAGCTTTCCTTTAGGAGACATGGACCCCTTTAGGACACTCTGCACGGGGGCTGTTTTTGTGGCTGCCACAGAAGGTCCGCTTGCCTCCTGGCGTTGGTAGCCTGGCTGCTGCCACCTGGACCACCTTGAAGAGGTGGGCTGCTGGGCAGGCAGGCAGGGCTGCTGCTGCTGCTGGTGCGTGGCAGAAAATCCCGGGGCACAGTTCCTGGTGCCACCTGTTTGATGGGGCTCAGAAGGAAATGGCAATGGTGGTCATTTGGCTAAGGACAAAATTCTCTTCTCCTATCCCATATAAAGATAGTGACAGTGAAGGGGCCCCATTGCACCGAGCATATGTACGTCCCATGGCTGTGACAAATACTCCAGGAGACAACTTGAGAACAGACAAGGAAGCAACTACCTCTCATCTTTTCACATGTCCTTGACAAACTCAGCCCCAGTTGCTTTTCTTGGCCCAGGATTGAAGTTGGTGTGTTTGTCTCTACGCCTGCTCTCGGCTTGGTTTCTTTTGCCTCTTTCCTTTTTAATCATCACCCAAACCACCTTTACTTTATTGAGATGACTGGCTGGATAGCTCCCTACAGAAACAGAGATTGGGTATATGGTAAATATTTTGATTTTACGGGCTGGCCATTATTAATGAAGAGTTTCATTAAGAATCCCCCAGTCATTCATAAAAAAATGTCACCCTTAAAAATACAGCTGTCTTCCAGCTCTTCACTGCCTGTTAAACATCCTGTAAAGCAATACTTGGAAGCAACAGGAATGAAAGTTACATGATTGCTGGACGACCAACAAAAGCCATTGTACACCAAGCAAACCCACTGGATAAGATTCATGGGTTCCTTCATCACTCGTTCTAGCATATTAGAAATCAAATCTAGAAATAGAAAAAAGTCATTGAGATTGCTTTTCTTGGCTCCGAAAACACATGTACATGCCAGTCCTAAAGACAATCCCTAGCACAATGCCTAGTTTTGTGTTGGTGTTCTTTAAGCCAAAGAGACCCGACAAACTGAAGACCATCCCAGCAGGAATGACGATCTCCAGCAGGGTTTTGGCAATGCTGTGTTCCTCCACATTTGCAACTGGATTTGTTTCCCCTTGGAGGCTCTCGGGGAGAACCTGGTATTGATTCTGATCAGGATACCACAAAAATTATTCCAAGAAAAAGATTCTACATCATAATGCTTTGCATTTATATAGGTTCTTTTGATTTCAAAACAAGGTATAAATATTTCCTACCATGACAACATCTTCCCGAGGTAGGTGAGTATTTACTGTCCCTACATTACCAAAAGAAACCCGGGGCCAAGGAGCACAGGGAGTTCCAGGCCAGAAAGTCAGGCAACAAGACTGGGCTCTGGGCTCCGAAGAGGCCGTGCTCTCTCTAGGGTAGCAACAGTCTCCATTAATATAGGGTTATACATTGTATAGATAGAAAACAACAACATACAATGATATTATAGAACAATACTCCAATATTTTTGTTTCTTAGTAAAATATGTTAAGCTCGTTATTTAAATTGCATTTCTCTGAAAAGCATTTGGTATATTAAATAGCAGAAGGTATATTAAATAGCTCTATAAACGTTTGCTGGCATACTCTTAACAGCATAATTATTCTAAAGAAATTAAAATCCACTGACACATGGAGATCTTTCCTTTATAACCCCATGAACTAGGCAAAAATGTGAAAAACTACTCTAGTCTCATAATGCAGACTTAATAGCTTGCTGGGTATTTGCAGGTGGCTACCTAATTTTTCTGAGCTTGAGAGAAAGGATATATATTGCTGGCTGTGGTTTTAAAATACCACCAACTTGGTAGGGAAAAATGTAGTTGCAAGGTGAAAATTAAAGACTGCTATTTCCATTTTGTATTCATTCTGAGGAATTCATACACTTTCAAAAGATATTATCACACTTGGAACTAGTGTTGAGGTGAATGTAGGGACACTACATCATAAGAACTTTTTGTGAAAAGAAAAACGATACAAAATAAAAGCTACAGTATTAGAAGAAAATGAACAGGGAGGCAAAAAGAGTATTTTTCCAGGGTACTGAAAGCTGGCACGAGAATTTCATGCTTAGATGACCATATAGGCCCTGGAGATGGTTTATAAGGATAAATACTTGGTTTGATCTCTTCTCCAAGGTGAGATCCTCATTCTGCTTTCTCCGTCAGTTCTCAGAATGGGGTTAAAGAGCTTACATGCTAAGCTTCCTAAGACTGGACCAGGTGAGTCAGCAGAAAAAGTTCTAAAACTAGAAAGAGGCATCAAAGTCTTAAAATCTGTATGCAAACGTAAAAACTAACTTCCAAGCCAAAATGACATTCTCTGTCAGAAATAACAAATACAAAAGTCTTAAATTTCATGTACACGTCGCGAAGATATGGTTAGATATTACATGGCATTCAGAGATTATTTTCTATAAGTGTGCTTTTTTTTTTCCTCCTAAAAAAGACATATTAAATTGATTTTCTCTCCTCAAGTCCTTTATGTATAAATATGAAATACAAGCTGTCAGTGTGTTCGTTCGTGTTACACACTCGCGGGGTCCTTCCCACTCGCGTTGTATGTGGCAGTTTTGTTTGAGGGGAGTCTGAGTTTGACCAAGCTTGTGCAGTTCGGCTGTTTGGTTGGCTGTAAGCTTCTGGCGTAGGGTGAGTACCAGTCCCTCTCAAATACGTCTTTCAGCTGCTTAATGATGCTTGTGTTGTTCCTCACATCTGCTTGGTTGATAACAAGGCCCGTGCCCGCGTTCTGGGTAAAATCATTCCCCACCCAGTCAAAATTTCCTGCAAACAAAGGAAATAATGGTGAGGACCCACTGGGGAATAGTCCCTACATAATGAAACACAGAGCAGATTCTATTAAAAAATAACAAAATAAACACCCGGGAATAATGACCGGGAGAGTAAATTGTGTTAACAGCTCAGGAAAAAAAAAAAAAATTCCAAGAAGCCTTACATATGGCATATTAATATTTGCATGTTCTTTTGTCATTTTCTTCAGCTTTGCTCAACTGGAAACTCAAAACAAGGAATCTGCTGTTCTTTTCTGTAAATGTTATTTCTTATTGACGTTCACAAGACACACTAAATGTAACAACACTTAAAATATATAGGAATCCATTTAAAAACTCTGTGAGCAATGACTGCCTTCTCAGAGACAACATCTAATCCATATGTACAAAAGAGGGATTCTAATTATCACGCTCAGAAGCTCTGGCATCAAAGAAAAAGCTGAAGCCTGAGAAGGAGAACCAGCTCCTATTGCAGAACACAGACTGGAGCTCTGCTGCATTCGTCTGCAGACCACACTCTGGGAAGGACACATACAGAGAAACATGCTTTAGGGTAGCATGGAGGGGACAAGATGAGGGCAGGAGTGATGAAATTCTGAAGCCTTTTTCTGTGAAATTCAACTTTTTCCTTCAATACAATGGGTGGAGCCAAAATCCTGTATCTTCATTGATTCTCAAAAGCTTTCATTAGGTTCTTCTCAGCAGTTATAGCTGCAGGCTGCTTTCACAAGCCTGCAGAGGGATTTCTACACCAGAGTGACCACCTTCTCCTACCTTTCACTTTCTAATAGCTTGACTAACTTCAAAATCCACACACGTCTCAGTATTTTTTCAGTTCGGATGCAGTTTCACTCAGCTCTTTCTGAGACTGCATTTCAGCTCCCAGAGTGCATGCTGAGGTCCCAGATGCCAGGAAAACTGCGGAGCCACCCTCAGGAACACCCTGGTGAGGTGGAAAGGTATATGGGCCTCAAGGAGCCTTCTGAGTGCCTTCAATCAATCAGCCTACTACCCCTCTGTCAGCACTCTAATAATTCAAACCATCGTCCAGACAAGGCTGCTAAGATCGACTCAGATATACTCTGGAGAATTAAAACGTAGAGAGATGATACTGTTTGGGGAGTCTTCTGTAACTCTTGTGAAAATTTAATGGAGCTATAATTCCATGCAAGGTGTCGTGTGGATTTCTCTTAATTCACTGTTCTCAGCACATGTCTGAATGATGGCTTAAGAGATTTCCAGAACACACTAATATTTAAATTGTCAATGAATGTTCTCTCTTGATGCCCTTTAGATATTTTTATACTAGAATTATGCTTCACTCTCGGGAATTAATGTTTTGCTAAAGTGCTATGTGTAAAATAAACTGAATTAAAAATGCATTAAAATAGAGAGCCCGGAAATAGACCCACATAAATATAATTAACTGATCTTGACAAAAGAGCAAAAGCAATACAATAGAGCAAAGATAGTCTTTTCAATAAATGGTGCTGGGACAACAGGACATCCACATGCAAAAATGAATCTAGACACAGACCTTACACCCTTCACAAAAGTTAACTCAAAGTGGATCATAGACCTAAATGTAAAATGCAAAACTATAAAACTCCTAGGAAATAACATAGGAAAAAATCTAGATGAACTGGGGCTTGGTGACTTTTTAGATACAACACCAAAGGCATGATCCGTGAAAGAAATAATTGTTAAGCTGGACTCATTAAAATTTTAAAATTTCTGCTGTGAAAGACACTGTCAAGAAAAGAAAAAGCCATACGTTGGAAATAAATATTTGCAAAATATTAATAAATAATAAGATGGTGTCATGCGGGAGACCCTGCTCGCTGCGCCATTTGTCATGCAGGGAAGCCTGAAGGGTCTCTGCTCCCGCTGTCGTGCGGGGAGTCCGGCAGGGTCTCTGCTCCCGCTCCCCACAAGAGAACGCAGGACATGGTGTCGTGCAGGGAGGCCTGTGGGGTCTCTGCTCCTGCTCCCCATACAAGAACGCAGGATATGGTGAGGCCAAAAAGGAACACCCACGGAGCCATAGGTAGGGGAGTCATACCACTACGGTCTCACTGGAGGCTGGGTTCACTGGACGTGCGACCTGCTGTCCGTTTTGTCTGCAACCCACCGACGACTCTCTTTCACTCTCCTCCACTCTCCTCTGCTAGCGTAGCCACGGCAGTTATATTAGTGGCCAATGGCTCACTGGTTACAGCTGACGGCCAACTAGCCACAGCTGATGGCCATCCAATCACAGTTGATGGCCATTTACTACCTGAGCCAGCACCTGTCTATGTGAGGCTGAGAGCCTGGAAACTACTTTCTGGGGCTCTGCCCCCACAGATGGCAATAACTATGGACCTAGAGGGTATCACGCTAAGTGAAATAAGTCAGACTGAGAAAGACAAATACCACATGATCTCACTTGTATGTAGAATCTAAAGAACAGAATAACGAGCAAACAAAACAGAAATAGACTCAGAGATACAGAGAACAAACTGATGGTTGCTAGATAAGAGGGGGGTTGGGGGGCTGGGTGAGAAAGGTGAAGGGATTAAAAGGTGCAAATTGGTAATTACAAAATTGTCATGGGGATGGAAAGTACAATATGGGGAATATAGTCAATAATATGGTAATAACTATGTACAGTTTCTCATGGGTACTAGACTTATTGAGGGGATTGCTTCATAAATTATATAAATGTCTAACCACTGTGCTATACACCTGAAATTAACATAAAATAATATTGAATGTCAACTGTAATTGAAAAAAATATTATAAAGATGTCCAAAAAAAAAAAGGGCAGAATATCTTCTCACTGAGCCAGGAGGTGGCACTCGCCAGTGGCCGATGGCAGTGTCTTCTGCAGGGCTGCAGATGGGGAGGGCTCTGGGTGGGCTGGATTCCAGACCCAGCTCTTTTCCCCTTACATCTGTGGGTTTAAGTCATTTCACATCTTATGTCCCAACTCTCCTCATTTCTAAACTGTAGGTAATAAAAGCCGCCCTCCCTATTGGCAATGTTTCTGAGAGAATAAAATAAGATAAAGTGCTTTACAAAGTTAAAAGGGCATCATTTTTACTCACTCACTAAATTTGGAAAACAAATAGTTTCCATGTTCCTTCATTCTATACATATGTTTTTCTTCTCTGCTTTAAAGATGCCACTTCATGTGGACAATGTAATAACCATGCTGCTGTTTTGGGATGTATGCACCATAGTTTTATAGATAATCTCCATGCTGCCTGTTAGGGTACCAGTGAAGGGGTTACCCTGGATGCATACACATAATGGGAAAGTAGATAGATTTGCTGCATTAGTAAGTAACTCCACCAGTACACAGGATCTCTGCATCTGGAGCTTTACTACCTTAATAAAAAGTGCTAACACGAATCAGGTATGGTCCATGTGCCAGGTGCTTTGCATATGTTATCCCACTTAAACTTCACCCAATGAAGTAGAAACTATTAGTCCCATTTTATAGAAGAGAAAACTGAGGTTTAGAAAGCATAAGTAAATTGTCTAAACTTAGACATTTAAAAAATAGCAAGAGTGGGATATTATTGCCCAGGCAGTGTTTTGGCACCAGACTCCGATGACATCTGCCTTCCGGTCACTCACGACAGGCCAGCTGTCAGTAGGGAAGGTGCCCTGTCCTTGTTCTAGCACCAGTACTCACCTCTGATGAGCCGTTCACCTCTCGCATATAAAATGAGGCAACTGAACCAAATAATGTTTGCAAAACATTTATGAAAAGACATCTTCTGTAGTCTCCTACTAGATGAACCAGCCATAGAGGAGGTGTTCGTTTGAAGAGCTCTTTGTCCTCACACTCCTGTTTCCGGATCTCCAGGGTCCCCCACTCACCAGCAGGGGCTCCCACGGCTCTGCTTCCTCACCACGGGGTACAAAGAGCACAGCTGGTCACCACTCACCTGTGTGATCCCCTAAGGGCCCTCACAGTCCTGACACCTACCGATATAAGCTGCACCATCCGTCACCATGTACTTGTTACGGTTTAATTTAGGAAAGGTGTGATTCTTTTGTTCTTTTGTAGCACAAGCATTCTCTCTTTCCAGATCAAAAAATTTCTGTAAGACAAAAGAGAGAGAGAGAGAGAGAGAGAGAGAGAGAGAGAGAGAGAGAGAGAGAGAGAGAGAGAGAGAGAGAGAGAGAAAGAAAGAAAGAAAGAAAGAAAGAAAGAAAGAAAGAAAGAAAGAAAGAAAGAAAGAAAGAAAGAAAGAAAGAAAGAAAGAAAGAAGGAAGGTGAATAGAGAATAATTTTTGTCTTGTTCAAGAGTACAAGAGGGTTTCTTATCCAAATATCGACAACAGACTTCATGTTGGGTTATTAAACCATAATCTTGTCACTTCATACAGATGAAGCTATTTTTGTTTTCAAATCTATACAGGCAACGAGAAAGAAAATTAGCAGGCTCAAGTCACTAGTGAACACTTTTAAGCTACAAAAGGAACAGTTTCATCCTTGCCATCCATTCTTTCAGGTTGCGAGCCAGAAGGTTGTACGATTCTCCTCGTCTTACTCATCAGGCACTGGCATTTGAAGTCGGCCTCAGGGTGCTTTCTGTCAAGCACGCCAGTGGACTGCATGAATATGCTTCCATGTTGCAAACTTTATACAAAGCAGCAGGCCTGTGCCAGTGACTGGCGGCTTACACTGGGGATGTGCAAACGTCAACAGATTTTGCCGACGGAACAAATGCTTCTCCTCTGAGCACCCAGGTCTAGAGCTCTTTTTAAAAGGCCACTCAAAAAACATCAACTTCAAACCATGAACCCTGAATTTCAATGTTAATATGACCCCCAAAAGAGCCAGGGATGGGGAAACTATGATACAGGGCTGACAGCAAGACTAGGCTTGTGCCTCGGGAATGCACTGAAATTAAGTGCTTCGATGAGGTGTAAACTATGATTGAGTTTATAGGATTCTATGCCTGAGCTCACAGGAAGACGCCATCGAGGGTGAGGGGCTCAGCTCTCTCCCACATTGGACAACGTTGAACATTTTCAGAACTGTGTGGAATCTTTCCGGAGTGTCTTACACCTCTGGAGGAGTCACGTGTGTTTGAAGGAAAGAAGAGGCAGAGAGTAAAATGGACTGATACCTAGGTACGGAAACATCATTTACAGTTTGAAAACTAAGTGTTCCAATTTGGTTTGGGGAAGGAGTGCGTTGGTCCTCCCCTGCCCCGCAAGGTGAGAAAGGGGTGATAAACTAGGTGATCCCTAAGGTCTCTTCCAGCCCTGAACGTTTCATCCTGAGTTTTTGTAGAGTACTTGAGATCAATGTGCACAGGCCACAATCTTCTACCCAAGAGGAGTGTTGTCCGAGGGCCATATCACCATGGTTACAGGTGATGCTGCCTGGGTCACCTTATTTCCTCAGTTCCTGTCTTCTACAAAAGCTGCGTCCTTTGGAGGGGTCACTTACAGCCTTGGGGGTTGCTTCAAACTGATAATAACCTGTGAACGTTCTTAAGTCAAAGGTGAATCCTGAGGCTTGGCACCACTCAGTAACAGCCAGCAGTCACCTCGCTTGGACATTCCATCACAACACATGTCCACACACTTGACTGTTTCCTTTTCAGGGGAAGATATTACTGTAGACTCAAGATGGATTTGAAAAAGAATAAAATATACACCCTAATTTAAGTCAGGGATGGTGTCACAGCTTGAGGCTTTACTTAGAAACCATTTGCTCTAGAGTCGGAGATGGCCCAAAGGAGGGGAATGGCTTTATCTGGGAAACTAAAAGGACAGTGGAAATCACATGGTCTTCACTAACATACTGTTAGATACCTGATACGCTATAGGGGACGGCAGAGACATTTCGAAAGTGATTTGTCAATTTATTAAAAGGTAAAAACCCAGCTGACTGAGGCAACTTTGTGAGTTGGAGTGTCTTTCCGTGAGTCCCCTCATGGATACAAACCCACACAGCCAGGGGTGGGGAGCCCACTCCCCCCTTAGGCCAGAGGGGCCCTGCCTCTGTCCAAGATCATTGCTGTATCAGTACTCCAGTCTCCTGAAGTTGTGCTTTGTGCAAAGTTCCAGTGCCCACTCTTCTTGGAAAAGCTCCTCACCCACCTGTACTGTATTGTAGATACCTGTATTGTAGGGCCTCAAGCTGATGTGTCACCTAGGCTTATCTCGATGCTTCGAAATGCATGGCCTGCCTTAAATGAAGATCGGAGTTTCCGTTTCATAAAATGGCCAAAAGGGAACTATTAACATTTGCTTTTTTCAAGTGATGTGATTATCAGTGTTGAAAAGAAGAAGCTGAGTAAGTACTGTAGAGGTTATAATGATGAATTGTACTTTCCTTGTAATCTCTTGCAAGTCTTACATGAGAGCACTTCACATTTCACACAGGAGCTTTCCCCTGACTGCACCTGAGTGGCCAGGGTGCAGTGGGGTCAGGAAGCAGTGGGTCGGCAGGGACCACTGAGCTGGCCTGAGAGGAAGGTGAAAGGGGAGATAGGAACATAGGCACCAAGTCCATGCACAGTACACACCTTCCTCTTTGCTTCTGCTGTATTATGTCTTTTGTTTTCTATATTCTAATGCTGTGACGTCTGGGGCCTCACTGGGCCTGGAGGGCTGCCCCTCCCGGGGTCAGCTAACTGCTAGAGACAGCAGACAACGCACCGGTGAGCGCGCCTTTTGTGGGCCAACCAACCAATCCAGAGCTCATACTCTGACTCACATCCTTTATCATTGCTCTCACGCTGAGCCACTACCCACCAGCCCTATCACCCCAGAGCCGTGCCAGGCACCCAGGGGCAGCCCTAGGCCCAGCGCCAGCTGAAATTATTCAGTGGCCAACCCTAAATCGGTTTATCCTGCCTCGCCTGTTCCTTTCCATGGAAACCACAACAAAGGCTCTTGTCCAGGTTTCCCCTCACTCCTTCCGCCTCATGGATGGCCCTGGCATTTTCCCGTATGGACCTCCAGCGCATGGCGTGCCCCCTTCTCTTGAGATCTGCGAATATAACACACTCTCTTGTCGATGGCCGTCATCTTCTGATCTGTTGGCTTTGTCACACCTGAATAATAAAACCTGTATTTTAAAACACTGCTATACCTGATAAGTTGGACAATGGCACCAACTGTGACTGCAAACACTTGAATTCCCATGTGCATGACTTCACCTGGTAGACAGTCACCGCTCGGCTGCCCTGCCCCTGTATATCCCACAGAAAGCGGTGACAATGTCTGCATATCCCCCACACCTTGTTGTGGACTCTGCTCTCTCCACTTGCTAGTTCACAGAACCTGTCTTATCACTCTGCCTTCGTAGCTCCCTCCTTGGACTTCACTTATGCCTTCATTCATTCACCCACAGCTTCAACACACGTTTTGAATATTCTGTGCCAGCATCATGCTGGGCACTGGGAATACGATGGTGAATGAGACACCTGTTCTTTGCCTCATTTGATTTTTCCCTGGAGCCCCACCGGCCACTTTGATTAGCTGAAAAATGCTGTCCCTGAACTAAAATAATTCCCAGCATTGCTTTGTCCATGGAAAGGTATTGAACACAGTCTGTCTCTATTCTCCTCTGTCTCTGCCTGGCTTCCTAGGGCCATACAAGCATTTCCAATGTCTGGTCCCAAGCAGAGGATGGTACCCTGACCCAACTCCTGGTTATTTCATTTGCTTGCAAATCTGGCCTGGAAAACAGATCTGTAGTAGTAATCATAGACCTATTTACATTCCCAATACTGACACTGATTTGTGAACCCACAGATATGTACACAGCTGCCTCAGTTTACAAAAACCAGTTAAACAGAGATAAGAATTTCTATTTTCCATCAACATAATCAGAATGTTAGGGAGATGAAGATGAAAATATAAGGGAAAAGCATTGTTCTTTTGGAATTTACAAAAAATTCTAGAATTTTCTTTTTAAACTGTTAATGATTTCAACTTTTAAAAATATTTTACTGGCATGGATGACCTGAAAACATTTTATCGGACATCTTTGTTGATCCTCAGGGACACAATTTAGATGTGCAGCTTCTCATGTATCTGAGCAGATGTAACATATGGTAGTTTGAATACTTACAGAAAGGACAAAAGAGAACTTTGCAACTCTAGTGATCTGTGCTACATGCAGAGACCACAGAGTATGATGTTTAAGAGCTCAGGCTCTGGATTAGAAAGACTCGTATTTGAATTTTGCTCCACTACTAACCAGTGTCCTTGAAAGAGGTTAATCTCTCTAAGCTTCATTTTCCATGTCTGTAAAATGGAAAAGGCACCTGTTTCATAGCGTAGCTGTGAATATTAGATAATACATGTAAAGTATGTAAGACAGTGCCTGGCTACTTGTATGCATTCATGAATATAACAAATTCCACAACTTGTTTAAACAATATTAAGCATTTACTACGTACAACCAGAAAATGTGAAGTGGGATGCTGCCATAACTGCAAGGACAAAAAGTTAATACATGATGTAGCAATCATTTACCCCATGGACAGCAGGCAGCAGGATGGAAAGATGGAGACCCAGATGACAACATATTTGGTAAAACCACAACCTGCACTTATTTGAACCTTTGGCTATAAGTCAGGGGATTGGAAAACAAATTGTAGTGTGTGTTGATTGCTTGCTATTAGTGCTTTAGAAAGTTATTAGAGGAAATAAATAAGCTCAGGGCAGGATTTGCTGGTTTGCAAGCAGACATGAAAAAGAACAGATAGACCAGGAATGCTGGAATTTCAAAGGGCTGCAAAAGTGGATTGTGCTTAGAGCTCAATAGTGGAGAGTAAGTTTGTAAGTGACTGAAACCAGTTTAGACTCAGTCCTGCAGGAAAGATCAGGCAATTGGTGTCATCTTACCATGCAAGTCTGATGGCCTAAGGAAACTACCATAGAGAGAGAGAGGGAGAGAGAGAGGGAGAGAGGCAAGGGGAGTGGGCAAGGAAGCAGTTAACCAAGTTCAGGAATTATGTACAACAAAAAATGCTGGCTGCTGTACTGGTACATGGAAATGACTGGAAGCAAATAGAGCAGAAGCTGACTAAGTTTCTGAGAAAATTTGCCAAAGAAACTATGAGCTGGGACCAGAAACTCCTTTAACTGTTCACGTCTTAAAACCACTTTGGGTTCTCGACTTCACACCACCCTCCCAGAAGGATTTACAACTGCTATGGACCAGTGACTGCTGTGGGGCATTTTTATTGTCCTTAATCTGTCGCTGTTTCTGGGAGGGAGGTAACTTTAATTTGGGTTTTGGGTTTTTTTGGGTGGGTGGTTATTTTGTTGTTAGTTTATCACTGAATGATGAGACGCCACATCCAGATGTACTGTGGAGAAGAGCACGCCACTGGGAGGCCCTAACCTCTGAGTTGTGCAGAGACAGTCTGGGCTGAGGGGTGTCTATGTGGGAAGAAAGTAAAGGATATAGGGTGTGTGGAACTTCAGACTGCGATGACTCACACACCTGTTCCTCCGTCTCCTCGGGACCACAGCTACCTTTCTGACCACACTCACAGGCCTCCCTTGCCATCAGGTGTGCCTGGGTGAGTGATTTCCGGGAGTGATTTGAGTGAAAGCTAAAGGCATGCTCACCCCCTCACGCATAAATGCCTCCCATCTCCTGCTTCTCCTGTTTGGCCTTATGATACGGAGCTCATGGCAATGTTGGAAGCCATGTGTCAAAGTTGATGGTGGAGCCCCTGTCACCCTGGGTCCCTAAATGCTGCATGGAGCACAGCCCCACCACCAAGAAGAGGGCCTGGCACAGAGTAGGGTCTCAACGCACCTTGCTGAATGACCGCAGTGGAGATTGGGCAGAGCTGAGACCTAAAGGATTAGAGGGCATGGGTCAGGTAAAGCATGGAGAACAGTGCTGTTGGCAGAGGGCACAGCATGTACAAAGGCCCAGAGGACCAGAGGAGGGTCAAAGATGAGCTGGAGACTTAGCATATTTACAGTATCACAATTCCCAGGCTTGCCTCCATCAGAGGTGGATTAGCACGTGGCCTAAGGGACCCGGAGCACGTGCAGGAACCCAGGCTCAGGGACTGTAGGGCTGGGGGAGTCTGTGCTGGTGCATGTTCCAATGCTCTGTTGGTTACAAATAAGAAGGCGGCAGCTCAAACAAAATGGAGAGATGCGACAGGAAGTGTGTGTACAAAGGGCTCGACGATGAGGGCACCGGGAAACTTGGGTTCTAGTCTCCACTGTTTTTTTTTTTTTTTTTTTTTTTTGGCATGCGATTGTCTTGAAAAATTACTTACCCCAACTCTTGAAGTGTTTCTCACTATCAAAGATTGTTATTCCAGTTCTCATTGGAAGTTTATGTGTATGTGTGTGCTTACAGCTTTCATGGATGTGCAAAGGGAATACATGTTTTCTTTAATAACAGTCAAAACAATACTTACAACCTTCAAACTGCAGTTGGCTATTTCAGTGCAAATAGCTTTAAGAGACGAAATAAAGTTAAAGGTAAGGGGATCAGTTTCCTTCCAGAAGCTTATAAGCAGCCGAACTTTAACACTTCGCAAAACTAATGCTTCTCTGATTTTCCCATCCAAGTCCGGCCAGTAAGTCCTATAGAAATAATATCCATATGGATAAAAATAAAGAAAGTAAGTTAATTTTGGAAAATAAATTTACTAGACTTCAGAGAACATTGATATTAATCTGATCATTACTTTGTTCTATAATATATAAATAACCTTACAAGATAGTTTGAAAAAACGCAAGCCTCCTGGGTTAGGGCACTGAGAGACGATGCTTTGTGGAGACCTGGCCCCACCTTAGATGAGCTCTTTCACCACCAGGTTTCAGGCTGTGTGGGCACAGGGTACAGACAGACTGACCACCACCACGTGCCACCCTCCCTGCACTCCAGCCTTACCTGTGCTCCAAGAACCAACTTTTCAACAGAATTCCTGTTAGGAACCTTGAGCACCCCTTCTATCCCCAAATACTGCTCAGACCTCTCTTCTTTGGTAACTGCCTCCCAAATGAGCTTCTGCTCTGGTTACCCAAGCTTTCCCATTCTTATTTCCAGACTGTCTTCTCTCCTGACCAAGCCCCCCACTACTCTGGGCCCTTGGAAGTCTCCATCAGGCAGACATGTTTCCCCTCCTGGACCAGCTTTTTCCTTGAATCCTTAACCTTTTAATTTAACTGTTGGGCTAGGTTACATGTGGCTCTGTTGATGGTTCCTTTCTTCTTGAAAATCGATTCCATTGGCTTCTTTGACTCTTTGGTTTGCTGGCCTGTCCCTTATCTCTCAGATTGTTTATCTGTATAGGGTTTTTTCTCTAAATATCAATGTTTCCCTGGATTCTATCCTCTTCCTCTGTTATTCTCTCTACATGTTACCTCCTAGGTGGCTTCATCTACACACTTGGTTTTAACTGTCCTCTATAGACCGAAGAGTCCCAAATTCTCATTACCAGGCCAACCCTCTCCAGACTTCATTCTGGATATCCTGATAAGAGCTTTACAGATTTAAAGATCTGGATCTTTACAAAAACTTCAAATTCACAAATCCGCATATTTCCCTATACTTTTGATAGCCTTCCCTACTTTGTATAGCTTTCATCATCTAATCACCCAAAGTAAAAACCTAGGAACCATTATTGTGTCTGCTCTTCTTTCTACCAATCACCACATGCGTCAGAAACCTTCCTGGAACGTACTTCATTTATTCTCTCCTTCCTGTGACTGCCCTACTCAGGGCTCTCCTAGCCCTGACCTGGGCCAGCTCCAAATTGGCTTCTCTGCCCCCAGTCTTGTTCCTGTCAAGTATATCCTCCAATACCACCAAAGTGATCCAACTAAAAGCATATCTCATCCTTTGGTTACAACATATTGGAAGCTCCCCCAAATCACAAGGCTCCCCAGTAGTCAGGCCCTCCTATTTCTGGTCCTTGACTTCTCTCCAGTTTGATCTCTTACCACCTTACCTTGGACTCTACATTCCAGCACTGAGCTTGGTACAGATTCTGGCAGGTGCCAGGCTGTTCTTGACCCCTGAAAGTGCTCATGCTGTCCCTTCTCACTGGAAAAGTCCCTTTCTCATCCTTCTTCTAACTCCTGCATATTTTAAATGTAATTCAGGTAGAATTTCCTCAAATACACTTCTTCTGACCCTGAAACTGCTCTAGATGCCCTTCACTGAGCATCTATAATAGTCTATACATCTATCTATTTTTCCATTTACCATCACATATTATGTTATGATCATTTATTCTGTGTCCATTTGCCCCTATTGGAAATAGCTCCTGAGATCACACTCTGTTCATATTTAATCACTCTTGTACAGTACCCAATAAATATTTGTTGAATCAATACATAAATGAAAAATACAAATACCCTGCAGACTAACTGGCTTACATATTTTTATTGAATAAATTTGATGTATAACATTGTGTAAGTTTAAGCTGTACAGCCTATTACTTTGATATACTTATATATTGTAATATGGTTGCCAATGTAGCAATATTTATCGCATTATATAATTATGGTACGATATTATTGTCTATATTCATTATATTGTGTATTTGTTCTCTATTGCCTATTTACTACTTGTTGCAAGTTTGTACCCCTAAAGATCAATTTTATGCCCGTCTCCCCATTCCCTGGTAATCACCATTTTACTCTGTTTCTTATAGGTTTAACTTTTTTAGATTCTACATGTAAGTGATACCAGATAGTACTTGTCTTTCTCTGCCTGACTTATCTTGCTTGGCATAATATACTCAAAATCCATCCATGTTGTTGCAAATGGGAGGATATCTTCCTTTCTCATGGCTGAATAAGATTCCATTGTGTATATGTACACATCTTTTTTTTTTATTAATTCATCTGTTGATGGTCATTTGGGTTGTTTCCATGTCTTAGCTATTGTGAGTAATGTTGTGATAAACATGGAGAATGCATACATCCTGTCAAAATCCTCATTTCATTTCCCTTGGGTATATACCCAGAAGTGGAATTGCTGGATTGTATGGCAGTTCTATTTTTAATTTTTGAGGAACCTCCATATTGCTTTCCATAGTGGCTGCACCTATTTGCAATCCCACCAATGGTGCATGAAAGTTCCCAATGATGAATTATTGAAAAAATTCTCCATTTTGAAGATGCTCTTTCTCATTCCGAAAGATAGACTGACTGAGAACATGGACATTTTAAGTTTCCTTGTCCTTTTAAATTGAAAAGATATTATGAAAATTCAGCATTTAATTAAGACTGACATGAATACAACAAGGTGATGTATCATTTATTTTTAAAATAATTTTCAAGTTGAAAACAACCCAGTCTTCATTGTAAAGTTGTTCTCATGCCTATAACGTAAACTACCGAGCTATTTCTGTTGGGTGAGATCCTGAGTCCTAAAAATGGACTGAGGGAGGAGCTGCATCATGGGTAAGCTGTGATGCATACCCAAGCGATTTGCATGAGCTCTGACCTCACATGACCTGATGGCATCTCAGTGTCCAGGCTGGTTTTTCCTGTGGTCCCCAGTTTAGTGCCTGGTCCTGGCGACTGGATTCTGAGTTGACGTCATCACTCACTGACCTTTTGGTGCTTGTGCTGGAGATGGGCAGGTAGTCCATGACTGCAATGTACACGTACTGCTTGGCGTCGTCGATCACGCTGTAGATGGCATCGATGTCAAAGCTTCTGTTTTTGGGGCAAAAGAGTTTGGGAGAATTCTGTGAAGACACAAAAACACAAACTTTTAGAGTATTACCTTTTGCCATCTGGTAATTTCTCTTTGTCATTTTTTATTCTATTTATTTGTTTTCATGGATCCTGGCTTTTAACTGCATTTTGCAAACCTACTTTCCAGTTCCTTATGAGATAAGATAAATATATTTTCAATCCGATTAGAAGAGAGGCATGTAGAGATCAAAGTGTCGTAGGATTGGTCTCAAGTTCTTTAAGTCTATTTTGGAGGGGAATTCTTGCCTTCAATACACACACCTCTGATTTTCAGAGGAATGCTCCAGCTCTCAATTTATGAGACTCTGGCATACATTCCTGCCATCCATTGCTGTTAATTTTCTCAGCCATTACCATATGATACATATATACACATAGCATGCAGTTATCCCAGAAGTCATTTCATTTGGAAGGTGATGTGGCTATAAAAATGCTCAAGACAATCTAAAAAGATTGTGTGTTTTTTTCCTGACTCTTTCAAGTCAGGAAGAGGAGTGCTGATTGTTGAAAAAGGGTCATCAATACTTCCAGAGGAAAACCCAAGAGAGTTGTTAAATGCCCAAATTCATCAGGAGAGACAGGAGAAAAAGATTTTTGAAAGACTTAAGCAAAATGAAAACGAGGCAAGTTATACTTGAGATATTTTTCTCATGTTGTTCAAAGTGGTTTCCACCTTTAGAAAAGAGTACGGTGTTTTAAGACAAAGCTGTGCTACAAAGGGAAAGGTGTATATTGGTTTACTCATTTTTTTCCACTGGAAAGGACTGAAAATAGTGTTTTTGTAGTTCCTGTCTTATTCTGACAAGAATACTCCATGGCAAGCAGAGGATCAGAAATAATGTCAGGGGTGCTTAATACCAAAAGGCTGAATAAACAGTTTCTGGAACTGCCTGGAAAGCCAGCATCGGGTTCCTCATCAAATGTTCCACCAACAATGGTGGTCAGGGTCCCTCTTCAAATGTTTGGGGACAACGCCCCCTACTGTGCTGGGGGAACCTTATCCCAGCTCACAGAGGGAAGATGCAACTGTTGGACTGGCTGCCCAGGTGGGTACCAGAATGAGTTTTTGATTGTATAAATTATTTTTCTTTTGGCATGAAGATGCGCTTCCAAGTCTTAAAAAGAGAAAGGAAGGAAGGAAGGAAGGAAGGAAGGAAGGAAGGAAGGAAGGAAGGAAGGAAGGAAGGAAGGAAGGAAGGAAGGAAGGAAGGAAAAAAGAAAAAACAAACAAGCAACCCCCCAAAAAACAATAAAAACTAAAATAAAAACCAATGCTAGTCCTGCATTCTTTCCCCAGCACACACATACATAGATACTCCATCTGTCACCAAGACAGCTGGTGCTTGTACAGTAACTCCCGTGTTGTCCCTCCCTCTTACTCCTTGGCTGTTTCCCTCATCCGGGCACTAGTGCTGTTTGCTGGGGCTTCTGCGTATCTCCCTAACTCATTTCCTGGTCTCCATGATGGTACAAAAACAAACGCATGTCACTCTCAGAGCCCAGTCTCATCTCACTGGCAGGGATGTGAGCTGCTGGGTCACATAGCTCTTGTACCTTACGCCGTGCCACACTTAGCACGTATCATGTGCTCAATAAATATTGGTGGAGATGTGAAATTGCTTCTTAAATTAATAAGTGTTGGAAGTTTGTGTGACCCCCCCAACCTGTACTCCTAGTTAGAGTTGCATCATTCTAGGCATTTCCATGCACGTGCGAACAGGTCTTTACATGCCCCAACCTGCATTATTGTTTTCTATGCTCCCACAGCCTAACTGAACGTACAGAACATGGCAAGTGCTTCCTGCGGTTACTAAGGAAATGCATGACTGTCCGTATCAGTCCCCCTGCCCCTGCGGCCATGGCGGTACTTGACTGTGTGTTCTAGAGTCCTCTACCTTTGAAAATAGTGTCTGAATCCACTGGTGGCTTAAAAATGTTTGCTCAAGGTGTAAGTGAATTAACAACACAAAGAATGGTCTACTGACCTGGCGGAGGAAGTTAACTAGCTCCAACTGTTTAGAGGGAAGGCTGTTAAGATTCTCTCTTCTCCCTCCTGAATTAATTTTCCGAGCTCTGCACTGTGTACTCCTTCATTCCACAGTGAAGTAGGAGGAGAAGGAAAATACAGAGCTTCCTCTTTGTCTGGCTCTGTGATGCTCTCTCACCAATCGAATGCTCTGGCTTCTAGGTAATCTGTTTCTTTCTTAAATCAGTAAGTGCCTTATTTATGCATGTAACTTGTTTTGCATCTTTATTAAAGACTTGTTTAGCAGACCTCTGGTTTATTTCATAACAGATTCCTGGTTTTTAAAAAGGCCACACTTCATCCTCAGAATACACATGTGAAAATATAATTAAATATAAAAAAATAATCCACAGAGTGGAGAATATTTGCAAATCATGTATCTGATAAAGGACTTGTATCTGGAATGTATAAAGAACTCTTACAACTCAATAATAAAAACTAAGTAACCCAATTGAATAATGGACAAAGAATTCGATAAACCTTGCTCTATCTAAAAAGATACAAATGACCAATAATCACATTAAAATATGCAAATCAAAACCACAATGAGGTACCATCTCATGCCCACTAGGAGGGCTAAAATACAACAGAGAAAAGCAAACATCAGCAAGGATGTGGAAAAATTGAAACTCTTATTTACTGCTGGTGGAATTGTAAAACAGTGCAGCTGATTTGGAAGATAGTTTGTCAGTGTCTCAGAATGTTCAACACAGTTACCACATTACTTAACAATTCTACTCCTGAGTATAAACCCAAAAGAATTGAAAAGAAGTAATCAAATAAAAACTTACACATAAATGTTCATAGGAGCATTATCCACAATTTCCAAAAGGCAGAAATACCCAAATGTCCATCAACTGATGGACAGATAAACAAAATGTGTCATATCCATAGAATGGAATATTATTTGGCCATAAAAAGTAATGAAGTACTGATTCATGCTACAACATAAACGAACTTTGAAAACATTACACTAAGTAAAAGAACTGAGACTTCTTTTACAAAAGCCTACATATTGTATCACTCCACTTATAGCAAATGTCTAGAAAAAGGTAAATCCTTAGAGACAGAAAGTAGATTAGTGGTTGCCAGGGGACTGAGGGAAGGAGAAAATGGAAAGTGAAAACAGAATCCATCCTGGAACTTTGTATTGATACTACTAGTACTAAAACCAAGCCAACATTTATTACAGCTTTTGGGGAGCCCTGAGTGAAGTGCTGGGAATTCTGATGATAAAGAGAGTACAGTATAAGACATTCAGAGCCTTATGAAATAGTGAGAGAGATGATCGATAAACAAATGGCTACAAAAATGTGATAAACGTTCCAATAGAGATCAAGGAGCTCTGGGCAAATGATGTTATTCCAATAGTGGGTTGCTTTTTACTTTATTAAATACATGTTAGATTTTATACCTCTGCAGAAATGGTGCTCAATTAACATATGTTGGCTTGATATTAACAGGAAAGAGAAATAATAAGTTACAATAACAAAATAAATAAAAATAAAAAAGTAAAGGCATTACATAGTTTAAAAGACTATACCTGAAGGAATGTCTTCACAATTCAACTTATTTTGTGGTGAACGGTTTAATAAAAAGCAATTTGTAAATTTGCCCTAAATTTGCAATACAAAGGCTTTGTATTTTAGTAGATTTTGCTAAAGGCCTCAGCCTTCTCTCTGTGGTAAGCGTTAACTTTGGGATCAATAAAGGAGGGTCCCCCACCCCCTTTAAGGGTCAGAATTCAAATTTATGCAAGAACCACAGTCTCTTATTTCTCAGATTCAAGCCATAAATTTCAAATCCAGCAATTATCTGAAATTGGTTAATTCATCTCTTTCTTGAGCAAGTGGCCCGTGGGGTGTCATGTCACCCTGTTGCCAACTGGATTCATGTTTAGTTGGCAAATTTCCTATTGTTACTCATCCACAAAGTGGGAACCGTATCTGACATTCTTATTGTATAGTGCTGTCTTGAGAAGAAATGAAATGGAACATATGAAATAACTGTGAGTAAAATGCCTCATACAATGTGCTACTTGCTACTGCATTCTTGACCTCCACACATACCAAAAAAAGCTTTCCAGGTCTATTTGATGAAAATCTTTCATAGTCTATTTTCTGCTATTCACATGTACGTGAACTTATCATTTAAGACAAACAACTTCAACTTCTTCTTTGCTTTCTATTGCTACATTTCTAAATTTTCAGATTGTGTTTTCCTGTTTTCTTTCCATTGAGGCATTTTATTTGCACATATGTATGGTATCCCTAGAAAAAGAATCCCAGCATTTTCTCTCCTGCATGTTTTTGTCTTGCTTCTTCAAGGTCCATAATGCCCGCTGAGGTTGTCAGTGCAATGAAACCAAAATGGCAGGATGGGAGTAGGTTTTTCTGCCATTTTTCTAGATCTCTGCATTGCACATCAAATCTGGGCCTGATCACTCTACACTCCTTTAACCTGCCCATGAGGTTCACAATTTTCCCAGCTCTGTGATCATCAGTGATTTCAAATTCGCCCATGTAACCGTGCTTCAGCGTCACGGTTAGAAACCAGACAATGACCTTGGAGCACAGCCTGATAAGAACCTGGAGTTTGCCTCTCTTTTCGGCATTATTTATGCTCTTGAGAGCATCAGCCAGGACATTCACATTTACCACTATGGTGGCACTGAAAGATGGTGGGAAAGTGTGTTTTCATTTTAATAGGCATAAAGGATACAATTCACTCTTCAGTGAAATGCTCTTCAGTGACATAAAAGTCGTTGGCATAAAAGGGCTAATAACAATCAATACAGAAACAGCCATGTGAAATTGGAAGCGTGGTTTACAGAAGTTTCTCGAAGCATCAGATCTATTCAGAAGCTTGATGCAAGGTCCAATGGATCTGATTCGGGGTGAGGGTGGGGAGACTGTAACTCGGTATTTTAAACAGGCTCCCCAGCTGTTTCTTAAGTCCTTTAAAGTTTGAGGACCAGGGCTGTAGACCCAGATATTTTATTGCCCATTGCCAGTAACATTGTGGGGACAGCTATAGTGTGTGGGGCAGTGGAGTGGCAAGTGGGGGAGGTAGGGAGGTGGTGGTTTTCAGTGTAGTCAGAGGCCTGGGAGTCATGTAAAATGTCCTCCCCTCCTGGGTGGGCCTCTTGCCCTCCAGCCTCAATCAAGTACAACAGCTACACTTTTGTCTGTTTTGCACACTGGGGTCCCCTCAGATCTGTTTCATCAAAGGGTTCTATTACTAAAAACAAGTCTGAACATCCCTGATGCAGGGCATCAAAAATAGGATCTGGTGTCGCAAGACCTGGGTGCTGGTGGCTCTCTTGGCACTTGTCCTCTGAGGGTCTTTGTGCTAGCAGACAAGCTTCAATATCTTCATTTGTAACACGGTCACAATTCTAGGTCTACCTTAAGGGACAGTTGGGCTGGTCAAATCAGGTAACACAAAGTATCAGGAATTAGGAATGATCGTTAACATTGATCATTGTCATTATCATTAGGGACAGCATACGAATGAGCATAAGAGGGACAGATTTGAATGCTTCCAGGAATGGGACAGAACGGATCGGTCGAATTCATGTTTTCCCAACATAAGATCACACTCGAACATTCCAAGTTAATACAGGGCCCCTGGAAGAGAGTGGAGGAGGAGAAAGGGAACGACTCACCGACACAAATGCTTGAGATTTGGTTTCATTCAACTGAAGTTGCAATTTCTTTTCATTGTCATAGACGCCATACAGCCTCTTGGACCAGGTCTGAGGGACTCGGCTCTTGAATTTCAAAGAGCTATATAAAGCGAATATCCTTTGCAAATCTAGGACCAGGCAGCTGCAGTTGTAGAAGATGACCCCGAGTTCTTTCATCTGTGAAATTAAAATTGAAAACATCAATGCCATGTGCATCTGCTGGTTAGTTTCAGAGAAAAACAATGCACCAGACTGATGCGGTTGAGTGCTGCCACGTTGTCTTCTCCAAGGAAGCCTGTGGCATTTCAGGGTTTCTCAACTTTGTCTGGGTTTAGCTTTGTAACCAGGTCCTTTGTCTGGAGTGGGAGTCGGGGCGGGGCTGACACTTGGTTCCCACGGAAGAAGCTGTTCCACAGGACTAGGGCCTCCCTGAAATGCTTCCTTGTCTGCCAGACCCAGGCATGGTTACCTTGTCCAGGGGGCTGGCCTTGCCTGGGGTCATCCTCAGGAAGAAGAAAAACGAAAAATGACCTGGAGAGCAAAGATGTAGAGTGAAGTCCAGGACGGTTAACCAACCAGATCTAGTAGATAAGTTTCAGTCTCCTTATTTGTAACACGGCAGGAGCCTGGGTCCACCTTAAGGGACGGTTGTGGGGGTCAAATCAGGGAACACAAAGTATTATCCAATTTTGGAGTAAAATGGGGATAAACATCGTATCTGCCTGACCCAGTGCTGAGAGAAAATCAGTGAGGCATACTGTCTTAGTTTCCTAGGGCTGCCATCACAAAGTACCACAAACTCGGGGGCCTAAAGAGCAGGAATATATGCTTTCACAGTCCTGGAGACTAATGCACTCAGCATGCTGTTATTCTCCCCTAAGTCGCAGTGTAGGGGGAAGGACTAGGTGTTCGGAACAGGAGGTTCCCTGGCAGGAAAACCTAAGGCCAAGAGCTGCTCCTGGGACCCTGTCAGGGTTGCTCCGTGTTCAGTCGCTGCCTCTGGTATAGCCTGTCTTGGAACGTACACCATCACACATTTTAATCTGGGAATCTGGTAACCGATTCTTTAAAAGCTGGAAGCATAACATAAAAACCCTTCTCTAGCAGCACCATGATTACGAGTGACGTTGGTCCCTTTTCGGGTGACCAGATGGAGGGCAGCGTGTTGATGGACATCCCAGCACATTTCCTGCTGTTGTGGAAGCTGTTTTCTGTGAGCTTTTATCCGCAGTCCCTGACATGTTCTGCTCAGTGTCGACCTTACAGTGGGAGAATCTGAAGGTGGTGGGAGAAGCCACGGCCCTCTAGAGATGTCAACAGAATTATACCTCCTCTGAGTACCTTCCTCTCAACCTTAGCATGACTCAAGCCCGTTTCTAATTTTTCATATTTGGTTCCGGCTGGTGTCAACTGACGACGAAGAAAAAGAAACTGGCTTTCATTTTGTAGATTTTTTGCCAGAGCAAAAATTCAGGACAGGTGTGTGAACAAATCTTCTTAAAATGCTGGCAGTGGGGAAAATAGCACCAATGTAATGTGGGCTTCTGAAGAGCCTCCATGTCTAGACTGTAAAAGGAACAAAAAGCTAAAGTGATTGATTGATTGATTGATTGATTGATTGATTGATTGATTGATAAGCTGAGTCACTGACTTGCCTTACCAGTAAGACAGGCCTTTCCATGCCAGGTTTCAGCCCTCTGCCTGCTGGTGGGCTGCTCAGGGCAGCCCAGCCACACGCAAGCCAAACGCCAGGCACATACCCACTGTGAGTCCTGATGGGACACCCTGACTTTTCATTTCAGTCACACAATTGACAGGCGATTGAATGGTCCAACCATCTGAAGAAAATAATCTTGAAAAAGCTGGAGATTTATCAGCTACTGATTCTTTGGAAGATAATTATTCTTAGTAAAAGGCTGTCTTTTCCACAAAAGGGGTGTTAAGGGTCAGTGATGGACCCATGGAACTAAGAGAGGCTTGGGACCTCAACAGCCTGGAGTACCCGACCAAGAAGCTGTTCTAAGGGGAATGCTTTTATTTAAAACTTGAGTTTGACACAATCCAGGAGATGCTGTGGCCCTGCTGTGTAGGGGGAAATAACAGTAGCAGGGGAACTAATTTATCTGAGTGCTTGCTGTGTACCAGGTATGTTCTAAATGCGTCACAGGATTGCATTCACATAAAACTCACAACAGCCCATTTCACAGGGAAGGAAATTGAGGTAATACAGAGATTAAGGGATTTGCCCAAGTGCACAGCCAGTGAGCAGGGAAGCTGGTATTATGATACTCAAAGACTAGTTTAATATTTCACTTTTGGGAGGAAGAATTATTTACAAAGCGGAGCACCTCATAATACCAGAGCCCTGCCCTGTGGGTGGGGGCCAATTCCCACTGTGTGTGTGCCCTCATTTCTGCTGCCCTGGAATTTCTCTTTATATTAGTAGTTTTGGTTTCAAAGCAGAATGATGAGAGAAGAGCCATTAGCGGGGTCCTTTGCTGTAATTCAAAATGATTAATACCAATTAGCGTAACGACAGCTCAGTTATCATTTACAAATGTCCAGTTTTCATGATTTTATAGAAATGTGAACAAGCGTTTCCTTAATTTTCTTGACAAAGACAAAAGAAACTGCAACTCTGAGCAACTACCATGCATCCAGTTAGCTGCTAATTTATATTCTGAGTTACTGCAGGAAATTTAATTACCAGGAGCTCTAACTTGATTTTGTTTCTGCCCTCAAGGTGAAATCTTTGTTACTGGGAATAGAAAATAAAGAATTGAATCTTAGCTGCTCAAAGGCAGCCTGCTGCTCAGAGTTGTACTCTCTGGCCCCTTCCCTCCCACGGGGGGTGGTCTATACCACTCAGCTTCTTGATGTCTTCGTTTCTTTGTTACCAAGTGAGAATAATAATGCTTGCCGAAGGAACATGACTAATTGAAGAGAGAGGAGAATGTGTGAACTTTGGGGAACAGCTAGTTCAACCTTATTTCAAATTAAGGAAACTGAGTACGGAAAAGGGAAAGTGACTTCACAAAATCACAGAATAATGTCCTGTGATTTCAAGTCCTGGGTTCCTTTGCCCAATAAGGCTGTGACTTATTGATAAAATGAACCCACACAAGGTTCATGTGTAGGATGAATGAGGGGTATTTTTTTTTCCCTTCCTCCCTTCCATCCATCCATCCATCCATCCATCCATCCATCCATCCATCCATCCATCCATGCTTCATCTTTTATAACCATCTGAAAGCTTTCCAAAGGACTACTATTTGGTTGGCATCTGACTTTGGAAAATGTTGATGGAATCTTAAAGGAATGGGGCTGAGAGAGCAATGGGATAAAACAAATTGGAAACACATTTCAGTTATTTTTCAGAGTACTTTAATTTTATCCTGCTAGTTTAGAAGAGTTGAAAGTGATTCTAAAATGCCACCACCTGTCATGCCCACTTTCTGCCTTCTCTTCTTAATGAGTAGTGAGGAAGCTGAGATCATCCCAGCACCAGTTCAGTTCACTGTTATCTGATATCCTTTCCAAACCGCTCCAAGGATCTACTTTCCTTTGACAAAATATTCGGCCAGACCTGAGTGATTATATCTACCTTTCAGGTCTATAAAATAAACACCTGGCCCTACTTAAGCACCAGGATATTAACAGTAATGTAACTATTACCATTCAGCTTCTTATTCATGCAAAGATGAAATAATAAGGAAACCGGAGAGGTAGAGAAAATCTTTGCTATAGAAAATACCAAATGTGTAAATCTTGTGTTACTTTTCTTTGCAGCCAAGTCATCTAACAGTGGGAAGAAGGGGCACGTGGATATAACTCAGTGGGTTTTCCTTTGTAGATTATAATTCATAAAACTAATTCAGCTTCCAAGCTGGCTTTCAGAGAGACCCTGAAGTACAGAAAGGCCTTGAAAATTTTCAGAAAAAAAAGGACCCAGAGAAATGTGTTGACCCCTGTCTATTCTGTTCCTCCTGATTCATTCCTTGTACTTCACAGCAGGAAGAGCTCACTAGATTTCTCCTCCTCTGTGATGCCCTCATCAGAAGTATGGCTCCCACTTTACTTATCCCATGACAGTGGGAACAGCCAGGGCCGAGATAACTAGCCTTTTAAAAAGAAATGTTGCACCTATATGCTTAACCCCATTGGTTCTCATCTCCTCCCTGTCCGTGTAGCTCTAGAAACATCTCAGAAGGGTGAAAGGAGACTCCTCTGATCTGCAGCCATGAATGTAATTACTGGCCTTCCAGGGAGTCTATCTATCTGCCTTAGTGGACAGACATGGACTCAGCCTCCAATTCTAGTTCTGCTCCCTTCTTCAGTGTGACTTTGGGCAAGTTTCTTGACCTTCTGTGCCTGTAACTAACAAGTTCCTTAACCTTTCTGTCAAGTGGGGGTAACAATAATACTCATAATATGGTGTGATAATTAAACAAAGTCATGTGCTGCTTCACGACGGGGAGACATTCTAAGAAATGTATTGTTAGGTGGTTTTGTCATTGTGCGAACGTCACAGAGGCCCTGACACAAACCTAGATGGTACAGCCTACTGCACACCCAGGCTGTATGGTGTAACCTGCTGCTCATAGGCTACGAGCCTGTACAGCACGTTACCGTACAAAACAACATGAGATTAAATCAAGCACAAGAGAAAAGGATGCAATTATGAGATGAGGTAAACAGGAGATGTATGAGCCTGCTGCCAGTAGAACGTGGCAGTCCGTTTTACAGCAAACATTTTTTTTATATGTAGAAAGAATACATTAAAATAATGATAAAAAGTATAGTATAATCAATACATAAACAAGTAATATAGTTATTTATTATCACTATCAGGTAGTATGTACTATACATAATTGTATGTGCTACACTTTTATACAACTGGCAGTGCAGTAGGTTTGTTTACACCAGAATCACCACACATGTGAGTAATGCATTGAGCTACCACCTTACAATGGCTAAGACACCCCAAGCGATAGGAACTGTTCAGCTCCACTCTATTCTTATGGGACCCCTGTTGTGCATGGTCTTTGGGGCATTCACAGGAGCAGCCTGCAGATATGACTTTGTCTTGGGCAAGTTCAATTCTGGGCAAAATAGTAGGAGGCCTAATTTTGACCACACATCTAAACTTTATTTTCCATTCTGGCTCTATCAGTGATAAAGCTGATAGTTTGATCACCATCTGTCTGATTTCTGGAGGGTTGTTTTGTTTTTTCATTCCTCTTCATCTTCCCCCCCTTTACTTTTTCAATTACAGTTGATATTCAATATTATTTTATATTAATTTCAGGTGTACAGCATAGTGGTTAGACATATATATATATAATTTAAGAAATGATCCCTCTGACTAGTCTAGTACCCACCTGGCACTATACATAGTTATTACCATATCATTGACTATATTCCCCGTGCTTTACTTTACATCCCCATGACTATTTTATAACTACCAATTTATATGTCTTAATTCCTTCACATTTTGCACCTTGCCCCCAACTCCCCTCCCATCTATCACCCCAATAAATCTAGTACCTATCTGACACCATACAGAGTTATTACCATATTATTGACTATATTCCCTATATTATACTTTATATCCCCATGATTGCTTTGTAACAATTTGTGCTTCTTAATCCCTTCCTCTTTTTCACCCACCCCTGAACCCCCCACCCCAACCTGGCAACCATCAAACTGTTCTCTGTATCTATGAAGTCTGAAATGACTTACTCTCCACTGCTGAGACTCAAATCCCATTGCACTGTCAAAAGAAAAGCAAGAATGTCAGAAAAGTGTGAGACTGCATACAAAAGGTCAAGAAGCATTTAAGTACATGAACAAAAGATGGGCTATGTGGTAAATGTGACAAGCTCAGGGGGTCACATGAGAAGCCTGACAAGCTCGGTGACAGCAAGTAACCTCACAGGGCGATCTGATCACAAATTCCTCACTGGGCAGTCTAGTACCCACCTGGCACTATTCACACCCCAAGCTAATAACTCCTTAGTAAAACTGTTAATCTTTGCTTTAAGCCAGCCCTGTCCAGTTGTTCCTGTGCATCTAGGTTAACAGAGCTTTGAAACGAGGAGTAATCCTCTTTCCCAGACCCCTCAAGGAACACATGATCTTGTTGCCATCCCTATTTACTGTAAACATCAAACTCTCCTGCACCCACCAATGTAAAAGAAGTATGGATTTCTCCTTACTTTTTATCCAGTCATAGAGATTTCCCCACCCTGCTTTTTCCTCTGCCTCCTTAATCTACCACCAATGGATTTCATGTAACCTTCCTCAGGGTCCCCATTTTGATTTCAAATGCATGTAAAGCTCTGCAAAACTGTCATTCTCTGGGGCATTTTCTCCGTTCATTGAGATCGTGCTTCTGGGCATGTCTTCAGTTTGGCTTAAACAAACTCTAATAAAATTTTCCTATAGGTTTGGATGTTCCTATGTCAACAAGGATTTTGCCATTTTTGATATGGGACAGGAGAAATGGGTTCCTGAGATGAAAGGCAACCATCCACAGATGTGATTCAAAAATTACAACCCAGGGTGGCCTGCGAGCACTTCCTTACAAGGCCCCAGGACTCCCTCTCCTAATTCCCACCTTTTTTTCTTCAATTTCTATCTGGCTTCTTAAGCAAAGTAGCTTAACTGAGTTACTCAGCATGACCTTCCAAGAAACAGTGACTGAAGATGTGAGCAATGGTCACTCACTGAGACGGCTGGCTGCCCACGTTTCTGTCATTGGAAATCCACCCGGGAACACATACCTTCATTGGTGTGTCCTGAAATGAATAAACTGGCCCCATAAAATCAAGCAGCCCAGCCCCACACTACTACCATGCAGACTAATGCTTCATTTGCCAAATGCAATGGACCGACCGCAGGCCGGGCACTTCCAGAAACTGAAGAACTAAAGAATGAGAGGGGGAAAGAGGCTGGGTAAAAGCAATTATCAGTACATCAGATGGGAAACTTGTACAATGGAATAATTAGATGCATGTATTATTTAGGAGAATTATGACGAAGAACATTAATAAAACAAATGGTGACTACTGCATGTTCTTTTCATAATTTTGCTTTAGGGGTAGGAGGGCAAAAAAATAACAGCCGCTATTTTCTAGGTGGCCATAAACAAGAGTCTGCTTCATTTACAGATAAGACAGATAAGACACATCAATAAAACCGTTCCACAAAGCTTGCCTAGGGCATAGAGATATTACAGAAGGGAAAGCCTCATTTGTCACACTCATTTTCATGAGCCCCTTCAGGGTCTCTTAACTTCCTTAATTAGAACTTTAATGAGTCTCTCTGCTTATTTTCTAACATAAGTACACTGACTAGATCACTGAATTGAAACTAGAAGAAAAAGCTCCTCTGCCTTTTTGTTTTTTAAGGATGGTATTCTAAATTTAACTTGAGATTCTTCTACCTTTATTTACTTATTTATTTGTTTAATTGGAAAGAATGGAAAGCTACACAGGTTGGGGTGCTGGGGTGTTGACAGTGTTCCAGAAGTCCTTAGACCCCTGTGGCTTCTTGGTGAAGATTGTGGAGCCAGCATCTACCAGCACAGCTCAGAGTGATTCCTCTAAATAGGTGCTTGGTGACAATTCCAATTCATTAGCCACGTCAGAACCCAGAGTGTAGAGGAAAAAGCGATATGATCAGCTTCCTTGGCATATACCCTGTGATGGATTATGCAAGTATTTTCAATAAAATATGAATTCAGCCTTAATATGCGGGGTGATCATATGCTATGTTTTAGGCATTATTCTATATTCTATAAAGAATTTTAAAAAAGAAGGTATAGTCACTGCCCTTCAGGAGGGAAAGTTGAGAAACAAAAAAACTCACCAACAACTAAAAATGAAGGCAAAATACAGGTAACACAAGAAAGATGTGACAGAGTCACTGGAGGTTTCTGAGTGCTGGAGAGGTATGATTAATTTAGGAACATGAAACCGTGTGTGGAGAATTAACGACAACGGGGAGAGGCCAGAGCAGAAAGATGACACTGTGGGCTCATCAGTCCCAGGACAGACTGCTGAGGGCACACTTCAGGGTCACAGAGATGCATAGGTGACTACACTTGTGCGATGCATAGTAAAGACTGAATCTTCATCACTTGGAAACGCACTGGATGCATGGAATGGGAAGCGGAAGAAAGAGAGGGACAGAGAAGGAGGGAGAGGGGAGGGAGAAGTTAAAGATGTTTTCGGATGAAGTAGCTGACAAGTGAATCAATCTACAGAAATAGTGATGATAATTGGGACAGGAGCTGTTAGGGCAGGGAAAGGAGAAGGTGCAGCCATGTTTGTTTTTAAGACAGTGATAAGGCTTCGTGGAAGAATAACGGTAGAAGTTTGCAAATTGTATCTAGAGTTGGGAAAGAATTTGAACCTATAGATGTTTAGATAGAAGACATCATTGCAGAGAGATAAGATTTGAAATTGAGGCAGTGGGTGTGATCACCAAGGGAAGACTGAAGGGAGAGAGAGGCTGAGGATGCAAACGGTGAGAGCACCCTGCTGGCTCCAGCTGGCCACAGCAGGGTGGTCCGGGATGGGCACCGACAGAATCCTGTGGAGTGCGGGGCTCAAAGGGAGCAATGTGTTACTGGGTTAGCAGGATCTGGCTATTTTGATATGGTGTGGTAGAAATACTTCATAATTCAGGCCGATCGAAGGTGCCAGTTTGAATTATGAGAAGTTGTAAAATAGCTACTAGTTTGCAACCTTCAGGTACATGGAGAAACTGGTTGTAGAGTGTTTCCAAATACAGATCCTGGCTGGATTGCCAGATGAAAAGAAAAACGTTCTTTATAATCAGAAACATTAATTTGATACAAACAAACTGAGAAGAGACCTGGGTTGGTTGGACATGGCCTATGGTGAGCACGCAGTGGAAGACACAGGATGGGGCTATAGAACTATAGGGTTCTCTCCAGACTGGGCTGGAGCGGTCAGTGGTCCGTCAATGAGTATTTATTGAGTACCTTCTATGTGTCCTAGGTACTTGGGGATACGCTATTGAACAAGAGAAAGTCACTGTCCTCGTGAAGTTTAATTCTAGAGGCGGTAGACAAGCAATAAACAACTGCGTAAGATCATTTCAGGCACTGACATGTGCTAAGAGGAAAATATTGTGAGATGTGGTAGAGAGTGACTGGCTAGACAAGGTGGGGAGGTTGGGGATAGCTGCTTTGAGGGGTGGGTGGCCTTGAGCACAGGGTTAAATGATGGAAGACATGGGAGAAGAAAAATCCCAACAGGAAGAGAGGCAAATGCCAGACCCCGAGAAGGGGAGCCAGCGTGGCGTGTTCAGAGAACAGAGAGAAGGCCAGTGTCTCAGGAATGTGGTAGATGAGAAGGAAAGAGGAGGCTGAGGTCAGAGAGCTATGTGGGGCCCATAAGCTATAGAGATTCAGTGTGTTGTGAAGATTCAACTGAAATGTCACCTCTCTGCGAAGCTGTCTGGTCTCCCAGGCAGCAAAGGGCATTCCATCCTTCACTGTGCTCCCTTGAATTCTGTCTATATCCCTATTACAGGATCCTTCACAGAGTCAGTGCACTCCAAGGTCAAGACCATGGTCTATGAATCTTTGTGCTAGAACAAGCAGTGTCTTGCACACCACAAACATTCATTCCATATACATCCAGTGAATGGAAACTTAGTTTTTACTTCAAAAAATTAAAGGACAGAAGATGGCTATTTATGTGTGCAGTTACAGAACTCAGAGGACACTTTAGTACAAGGAAGTCAACCAGCAATTGTATTAGTAACTTAGGAACAAGACAATCATGAACTTTGTTCTCTGTTGGGTTCTCAGGGTTTAATCTGAGCAGCCCTGTGAAATGCTTTGGATCTGGTCTGACATGCAATCTGTGAACTTCCAAAGGAGGTGAAAAGGGGACACATGACGTGACCTAAGGGAAAGTGCACAGGACAACAGATTGGGATAATATGCACCAGCAATAATCAAATGAACACCCAGTGGGGCCAGTCAAGGGCTCCTCCTGATTTAATCAGTAGCCATGGACCTTGGGAAAATCCCCAAGGCAGGATGAATTGTGTTAACCTTTTTCCTTGGAGGAACTATAAACATTCAACTCACTTGCTTTTTAAAACGAGAATTAGGAAACTGAAATGTAGTTGATTTACACATTCAAGCAAGTTGAAAGAGGTGTTTTTAAAGGAGGAAAGGAGAGAAACAGCTACGGAGAAAGAAACAAACCCAGATATGGGTGGAAAAAAGAGGGGAGAGAGAAGAGGTGCGAGACAGAGGAGGGTGAGAGGGCTGGATGCAAGAACTTAAGCAAAGTCAGTAGACAGGAAAGAGAAAATGTAGGCTTAACATGGATATCATGAAAGAACAAGAGTAAAAGAGAGTGACAGAGAGGTAGAGAAATAGTGAGGAGGAAAGGAAGGAATGACTGAGGCAAATGAGTTTGGGATGGGGGGTGATAGAGCAGAAAGCCAGAGGGGAAAGGTAACAGAAAGAATGAGAGAGAGACTCACCCCCTCCAATGCCTTCACAGAAACACCTGGAAATGGCGTGGGCACTGCCAAACAGTGGAGAGTGGATGTACAGCCAGCAGGGCTGCGTTAGTGCATGCCAGCTGCCTACCAGCATGAGTCACAGGTTTGTGTCTGAACACTGATCTCCTCTTTGAGCTCCAAGCCTGTATATTGAACTGCCTGGTTGACATGGCCTCTTGGATTCTTTCTAGGTATCTTAAAAATACGATGTCATAACCTGTGCCTGTCATCCTGTTTCCTCGCCTGAGGAGCTGACATCACCGTTGCCGGTGGCTGCCCATGTTCCTTTCCCCAGCCCCAGCAGGCCATGTCAGCAGGTCTTTCTACTGTTAAATGTGTGACTCTGCCTCCGAGGCAGGTTGCACACCCATTCTCTTTGCCTCACGTCCACTGCTGCCATGCCCGCGAGTGTCTCCTTACTGGTCACTCCTCATTTCCGTGCCTGTCCCTTCTCCATGCAGAGGCCAGAGTGATCTGTGTAATTCAGATACTCATCACTCTGATTAAAGCCTGCGTTGCAGTTTCAACCACAGTTCCAAGAAGCATGTCTTCAGGAAGAAAAACGAAACTTACAAATCCCTGCACTATTGGGTCTTGTTTGGGGAACAAGTTCTTCCAAAGAGCAGGCAAAAGCTCCTAAGAAACTAGGCAAGTGGGAGAGGATGGTAGTTTTCACTCTAGGCTGTGGAATAGGGACCGGAATGGTTAGAGGAACAGAAAAGGCAGTTAAATGTGTGACTTAAAATACCAAGGATGCTGAAGTGCTTGAGCAGGAGGGGATGGGGTGTGGACCGCAGATTCTCAGGAGGTAAAAGAAGAGAAGGAGGGCGCTTGAGGCCCCTCCTGCTCCTCCAGCCCTTCTGCACGTCATTTACTCTCCTGGGAATGCTAAGTCTCCCATTACCTTCCTCTACCATTACCACTGGTCACAACACCCATTTGCTCCTCTCAGCATCCAGCACTTTAGTTCTTTGTTTATCTGATCTATGGTCTGACTTTCCCACCCAACTCTTTTGGAAATTCTCATAAAAGATATTGTTTTGGAAGAGTTTGAGAATTCAGGGAGGTTTTCTTGGCTGGGTCCCTGGGATGGGGAGAGGAAAGTTGCAGGCTTAGCTATTAGATAGTGAGATGAAATCCCATGAAGGAAGGTGGCCACGGCCAAAGCAATCTCCCCACACAGGGGCTCCCCTTGCAAAGGGTGCACACTGGGGGCTGCCACACAGATGGAACTGGGACCAGAGGAAGCACCTGTTTCGTTGTCCACTCATCGTAGATCATGTAGGATAAGAGGAACAATCAATCATTATTGTAAGGGCCACTCATGAGGGTGTCACCTGTGTGAGGACACCAGGATCCTTTTCAATAGAGGAGACCAAAGCAGTTGCTTTGGTTTAGCCACCTGCTAGTACCATGTCCTTGGGTTGGTCATTTAGTGTTTCTGGATCTCAGTCCCACATCTGTGGCCCCAGGAGAGTGACAGAGACCCTACGCTGTCTCCTTCACCGGCTGTGAGAGGATCAGATAAATTAATGTGTGAGAAAGTATTTTATTAGCACCACGTTCTAAGCAACTGAGCCAACCGGCCACCCCAATATTTCATAAACTAAGTGTAGACAACTTGACCAGAATGAACATCCTTCAAAAGTCTTCAGTGTCAGGATAGTTGCTGTAAAAACATTTCACTTACATTTAATCTTCTGAGGAGCTAACAAATGGTGGAGGGACTTAGAAAAACAAAAACAAAATAAAGCTTTTGAACATTACTCTAAACTGGCTCCTATGCCCGTCTACAGTGACTTCTGGCCTTAGACAGACAAGGCCGCCCTTCTCCATGGGTGATATAGAAATAGTGCCCGCAGGGTGGAACAGAAGCTCCTCTGCCTGACCCTGGGCCCCCCAGGAATGCCTGGCCCCAAGGTTCAGGGTCCTCACGTTTCTGTTCTCTGATGGGATGGGTGCTCAATGTTCACAAGTTTTTAAGTGTATGTCATAATTTTTCTAGAGCTTTAGAACTGGGATTGATGGCTAGAAGGTTTGGGAGGCAGATTTTGGATCAAGATGAAGAAAGACTTTTCTAATTAAAGGAGAAACTGAGGACTAAAGGGCTTATGTGGATGTGGACCTCCCGTCACTTGAGATGTGCGAGTGGAGGCTTGTCACTGTGAGAAGGCCTGTCCCCAGCAGCCCTGCACGGGGAGGTCTCTGCTTTCCCTTTCCCACCTAGAGAGTCCTACGGGAGGCTTCTGGCATCAGAAAATGCTCCAAGGCCTTACCCACCTGTGTGTCAGCCTCTTCCACGTTGGTGCTTATGTTTTAACTGACGAAACGCGTCTTCTCCTTGGCAGTCTCTCTCACTCTTTTCTTGGAGCTGGGTGTAACCACCAAGTGATACCAAGAAAATGACACTGCCAACTAAAATAACTTGAAAGTAAAAACATTTGGGGCTGCCTGAATTATGGTATTTCCCATCTGTTTTAGACAAAGTCTCTGAGGCTGTCTGGCAGGTATTTCAGAGTTAGAGAAGGATCCAGGACTAGCTTCTCAGGGCCCTCCATGCCCTGTGTGTCCCCACATTGCACGACAATTCCATCTGCGGACCTCTACAGTGATGGACCCACAGGGAATTCAGGAAAATCTGTCTTCCTCTCCCTCCCCACGAAAAAAGCTATTTGAGATTACTGAATGTGAAACAAAGGGAAGAAGTCTAATCATTTTATAAATCCTTTAATTTGCTCAAGGATTTAAGTTTAGAAATAAAGAAATAAGGACTCAAAGTCAAGAGTTAACACATGTAACTCAAAGAAGGGTTGAAACCCAAGTGAACGGGGCAAAGGGCCAAGAGAGAGGAGGGAGAAGTAGGAATTTGTCTCAGGTGAGGGGATGGGCAGAAATAAATGAGAACTGGTGGGGCTTTGAGGTAGAGTAGAATATGCACTGGAATGTGACTGTGGTCTGAGCAATTTCTGTTGTTGTTATTTGTTTGGTTTGGGGTGAAAGTTGGCCAAAGGAAAAAAACATTACC
The DNA here is from genome assembly GCF_057876585.1 of Rhinolophus sinicus. Taxonomy (NCBI): domain Eukaryota; kingdom Metazoa; phylum Chordata; class Mammalia; order Chiroptera; family Rhinolophidae; genus Rhinolophus; species Rhinolophus sinicus. The sequence goes on from NC_142506.1 coordinate 51,561,123, forward strand.
TAGACAGAAGCAAGTGAATTAAAATTAATTTGACATCCAGATTGAAAAAAAACAGTAGCTAGAAGGCAAATAAAATACTTGAAATTTTACTAATGAACAAATCTGAAAAACATTTGTACATGATGAAAGCATTACAAGAATTCCCACGGAACCTCCTCGTACAGTTAGGATTTTATGGGGGGAGGAGTAATCCCGCGTGGAGGTCGTTGGACAATCTCAAAGTCATTGACAACTGATACCCAGTAGGGGTCAGGCCTGGGCCAGCATTACAGTGGCACTTATTATTTAGGGGCCCAGGAGGTTAGGAATTTTTTTCCCCCTAGCTTTATTGAAATATACTAATTGACATATAATATTTTGTAAGTTTAAGGTGTATAGCGTGATGATCTGATATGTGTATATACTGTGACGTGATCAACAAAATAAGGTTAGCTGACACACCCATCAATTCACAGTTACTTTTGTGGTTGTTGTTGCTAAGATCTACTCTCTTACCAACTTCCACGTATACAGTACAGTATTGTGATATCACCATGCTGTGCATTAGGTCCCCAGAATGCATTCACCTGGGAACTGGAAGTTTGTACCCTTTGACCACAGAAAGGTCTTTGATGAGGGACCCTAGGGGCAGGCCCTAGATATTGCCTATTGGGGCAATTAAACTTCTCCTGCGGTGTCTCACTCATACACACACACACACGTATACGCATAGACAGTAAATGCTTATGTTATATATGCTTGATCTATTGAATTAAAATTAAATATATTTTACAACATAATTCTATGTAAGTATAAATGGTTACCATACACTTGCAAAGGAATACTTTGGAGCAGTGAGGGTGTCTTTGGAGGAGCAAGAAGCCCTTCCTCCTCTACCTCTGCTCCCTCTCCAGAGGCAATCCCTGTGAACAGTGTGGTGTGTCTTTCCAGACTCTTCTGTGCATATCGGCATACATGCTCACATGTGCATATGTACGTTTGGGGCTTTGTTTACAGAAATGGGATGACGTTACACTCTTCCAAGTATGAGGTGAGTGGGTGATCACCTCATGACTCACCTCATGATCACCCTGACTCAACCTGGGGCTTCTTTCAGGTTTGAAATGTGACAAAGAGGAACCTAAAGTAGAGACAATGAGCCAGACTGGGGCAGCTCAGCCAGTCCAGGGGGGGACTCTCCCCTCCTGCCCTTCCTCACTGCCGTGAACTTGATTCAGCCATGACCTTGGGTGAGGAACTCACCTTGTCCAGCACCCTCACCCGCCCCATTTCTGCAACTGCTTCCTAAGTGGTATCCCTTACTCCAGTCTGTAGTCCGTCCAATCCATTTCTCCACAGCTGTCGCTCTTCTGCCCAAAACCCTTCCAAGTTTTCCACAAACTTTACGCTAAATCCATGCTTCTCTGCATGACACCCGAGGCCCCAAAACCTCTCCATCTCCTCCCTCCATTCAAGGCGGTATCGTGTATAACTGCTTTTCCTCTGAACCAGCCAGGTCTTCTCCCATCTGTGTGAGAAGGAAAACTTCTCTCCCCTCTCCTCACTTAGCTCCTCTCCAGGTAGCCCTCAAGTTCAGCTCAGGCACCACCTCCTCTAGGAAACCAACCCAGACCCCTCCTCTAGTCTGAGTTAATTACACATGCATCAAACTGTATTATAAACACAGAGGGTGCCAAAAAAAAACTTATACACATTTTAAGAAAGGAAAAAAAAAAAGGTATGAAAATTGTAATACTCAATATATACCGATAACAAAAGATGAATACAAGTCACGTGTAACTTCTGCAATAACAAGAGGTGCTCAAAGTGGTTACCATCAGCGTCCAGACACTTCTGATTACAGCGAACTACTGCTTGAACAACGTTGACCAAAGTGTCCACTTGTATACATTTTTTTGGCACCCTGGGTATTTGTTTACTTGCTTATCTTCTTTGTATAATGTGAGCTCTTTAAAGAAAAGGAACCTGGCTTCTGCATCTTTATACCCCTGGCACACTCAATACAGCCTGGCACAAAGTAGAGGCTAAACAGATCTGCTGAATGAAGGAATGAATAAATGAATGAAAATAATGGAGCAGGGAAATGACACGTTTGCAGCAGGCAAAACACGTTGCAGAGATGTTCCCTGCTAAAAACTCTTGGCAGATAAAGATGATAAATATTTGACTTCTGAGAACAACATCAAACTCATTTCTAAGGAGGCGGAGCCCAATCCATACATTTGGAAGTAAAAATACGTAATTTACGTCAGTGCCATGTGTTGAATGGCATGAAAAGCTTTTGCAGCTTTCGAAGTCCGGAAGTGTGCGGCACCGCAGGCCGCTGGACTGCAGCGGATGTGACGTCACAATGACTGGTCCTTTCAGTTGACCTTGGTCTGTTTGCCAGACAGAAAACTAGCATTTCCGAGTAAAAGCCTTAGGTCTTTAAGCTTGTGATTAACTTAGAAAAAACATATTCTGCTTCCTATTAAAGAAAGAGATGCTCCAGACCTGTGCTACCAAGATTGCCACTAGTCACATGTGGTTCCTGAGTATTTGAAATGTGGCTCGTCTGCATTGAGATGAGCTGTGAGTGTAAAGTCCCACTGGGTTCTGAAGACTCACTTCCAAAAAAAAAAAAAAAAAAGCTTTATATTATATTGAGGACACACTGAAATGATAATATTTAGGATATATGACATTACACAAAAATATTATTAACACTAATTTGATTTGTTTCTTCTTACATTCTCATGTGGCTACCAGAAACTTTTAAATTCCATACGTGGTTTGCATCAGTGGTTTGTGGTATGTATCTATTGGACATCGCTGCTTTGGCAGTTCTACGGACGTCAGCTGTTTTGATGGATCGGTGTCTCAAAAGTTTAAGCACACTTCTTGTGTCCTCAACAGGAGGCAACGAGTGGACTGTTTTCCCTTTTTCTAAAGGGAAAGTTGGGGTCACCCTGCAGGCCAGGAGCCTGGGGAACTGGCTGTGAGGCCTTCGGCTGGCTCACACAGATTGGTTCATAAAGACGGGAATCTTCAAACTCATGTGTTACTTTTAATGGTCAGTGTTCACTCCTGCCCCATGGACAGTTCTCACTTGTCTGGACAGTTCTCACTTGTCTGTTCTTCTGTCGTGTGACTTCTTACTGGCAAAAGCTTGGAAATTCATTAGACCTGTGGTGAGCCGAAGTGTAAACAGATCTTGAATAAGGCCCTAAGAGGTGTCAACGGGTATAGTTTTTGGGAGTTTGGCTGTGCAGGGTCTGTTTCATATTTTTTGGTTCTTGGTTTTATTCCAGTTAAGAGAATGCTCTCAAATACCCAGTTTCTAGATCTTTGGGATATTACTGTAGATGTGGGATGTTGCTATATATTTGAACCACTGATGCAGCCAATTATTAACTAAGAGAAAGAGTGTAGCACAGCAAAGGAGTGTTACCTAAACCAGAAGTTTGGGTTCCAGTCCTAACTCTGATGCTAACTGATGGAATAATTCCAGGACCTTCTTCAACTGGCCTCTCGGAGACAGTTATCTGATTTGTAAAATGAAGCATCTAAAGCCTGTCCCACGTGTCACACAGGGCTGTTGTGAAGACTAAGTCAATCAATGTGCAGGGGAAATTTCTAAAAAGTACAAAGCTCTTACAACAATGAACCTATGAACATCCATACCTATAGGTTTTGGTTTATCTTAATCTTGCTTTGTTATGAAGCATGATTTCCCCCACAGGCTTCTGAGAATGAAACTCAGGCCCACCGTTTCTAGAACAAACACATCTTGCATCGCAGGCAATTCAGAAGTCAAAGAGTATCTTTAGGCCGTTCTTAAGCTTTGACTTAAACAACATAGAAGCAGTTGAGCAGTTTGTGGGTGGGGTTAGGAGTCCATGGTAAGGTGGTGCCAGGCAAAGGAGCCAGTTCTCCGCACACAGTTGCTATGGGAATTAAACTTCAGAAAACGTTTTTCAAAATATGAGTTACATTTTGGTGAATTCAACAACAAAGGACTGAAGTGACAGCTAATTATAATAACAGATGCTTGAGCGGTAACACTTGACGTATTCAGAATGATTTATGGGTATAAAAGCAGTGTTCTCGCAAGTCACTGTATCGAGATAATATGTTCCACTTTTTTCCAATTAAAATACAAAAGCCATGAAGTAAGAAGAATGGGGCAATAAAATTCACCTAAGTGAATCTTTGTTAGTATAGTTGTTAAAACAAATGCATTTCTTAGGCCTGACTAAGCCCTCAGAGAAATCCAGTGTTAACATTTTTAATAAACTTTCGTTGAAGGAAATAAAATCTGTATGTATATAGTCAATGAGCTTTGCCAATTAGAGTTTTGCCTCAATATCAAAAACAAAACAAAACCAAACCCCGTGGTTTACAGTAATATTTTTAGGCATATACAATTTTATTTTCATAATGAATAACAAATTCTCAACCCTCACGAGGGCAATGTTAGAAATGTTACTGAACTGGTGTGGACCAGCTTTGAAGGAGGTCACCGCTCTGTCACCAAGCCCACCGTACAGAGTGAGTGGGCCGGGCTCTTGGGCACGCTCACACCTGCACTGTGGTCCCTGAGTCAAGGTGGGGAAGCAGATGTGTCCTGATTCCTCCTGCTGTGTACAGAGTTGTGTACAGTGATAATGATGCTTGCTCACAGCGTGCAAGCTCTGATGAAGAAACCAGCATTACCTGAACGCCTGCCATCTCTTCCCGCCCTCAAATACACGGTCCAGTAATGCCGAACCATCTTCAGTCCCCAGGACATTTCCTCCTCTGAATCCCTGCCTGTGACAGGGAGCTGACTCTCTCACAAAGTTGGCCTGTCCTTTTGAGTTAGAAAGTTCTCGCTTACACTGATGGACATCTTTTCTCCAGTAATTTCCAGTCTCCGGTGCCAGTTCTCACATGGTATGGCTTTAAGACTTGCATGGTTATTGGACACACTCTAGTCTGTTAATTCATGCATCTAATGTAAGCACCTAGTGTGTGCCAAGTACCGAAACAGGGGCTGGGGTGTCAAGTAGTTAACCATGGTCAGGTGAGCCCCTCATCCCTTTCTCAATACTGGCATCTGGACAGCTACCTGGGATTCTCAAAGCAGTCTGTGGGGAGGCAGATGGTGGGAGCGGGGGGATTAAGGCTTTGTGTATCTGTGAGAGACTGAATATACAAATGGACATTGGGCACACCGTATATAAAAACAGGTCTCTAACCCTCAACCTGCAGCAACCAGCCCAGAAAACCAAACAATAAGACCTGTAGCATTGAGCCTCCAACTGGCCAGGACATAATAACTTTCCTTTAGCCCTGCTTCCAATTAAGGCCCACTGGAGAAAGTCAAACATGTACCTCTAACTAATCACACGTTATACCCCACTTCTAGTTAGCCAGCCTACAACTTCCCCATTCCAGAAGCCCCTAATCAGGGTTCCCTGAAGCCCTCTCTTCTTCCCACTTTGAAGCTTCCCCACCCCTCTGCCTGTCTTTGAGTCTCTGCAAAACACGAGTGATGGTGGCTGACTCCCTTCCTATAGCAAGCTTTGAACAAACAGATTTTGCTTATTCTCATCTGGATGGTTTTCATTTATTTCCACACCCTTGTTCAATTTCCTCTTGCTGGCATGGGTCTCATTAACTTGTTAAAATTTCTTTTAAGTTTTGTTTCTGAACACCTAGGTTGAACTCTTTTCCCAGATTTGCACTACTTGTGAATATGGTCAACAGCCTTTAATATATCACCACTGATAAAAACTTTGAACAGCACAGGATGTAGAATCTAGCTCTAGGCAAGACATGACAGACCTCCCCTCAGAGGAACACAGCCCCTGGCCCATACCCCCTGCGTGCTGCCACCCACCTTCCTGTGCTGTTAGGCAACCCATGTGTTTTTGGACAAACTTAAGGAGATTTGTGAAATCTTCGCCAAACACAATAAATAAAAACTAGAGTCTCTGGTATTCTCTTGACCTATTGATCTAGATAACCGATCAAGGAAGGAAAAAAAGATTACTTGTCATCAACTCTAAGGCTACAATTTATTGAGCAGGTTCAGTGCCAGGGTGTGTTAGAATATCCCACTCGATCGAGGTTTGCATTATTTGTTCAGTTGTAGAGATTGAAGCTCACAGAAATGAAAAAACTTGCCCAGGGTCATATAATTATTAAAGGTAGAAAAAATTCCATTTCAGTCCTGTTGGGCTCCAATCACTAGGCTATATCGCCAAGCATCAAGCTTGGTAACAAACAACAAAAACAACAAAGGCTGGCAAAACAGTGAATCTAGACTTAGCCTATGTTTTCAGAAATATAATGCTCTTAGGACTACAAGCCCCATGGCGTGGCCACTTTTGAAGTATCGTATTGAATTTTGGGCATCGTATTTTAGGAGGGACTTTAACCAAATGGATTATATCTAGAAAGTGGCCAGGATAGAGATCTCGAGACATGTCACATAAGGAACCATTATAGATATTTCAGATTACCACGCCATTAAGAATACGTGTTGGAGGGCTATGAGGGAGAATTTTGGAAACAACTGGAAATGACCTACTGACTAATCTCATTTTAGGAAAGGCAAACAGAAGAGAGCAATGGTGCTCTTATTTCTTCACTTAATTGCACAGATAATAACTGGCTTTGTGAGAATGTCTCCCACGGGAGATTGGGAAAGAGGATTTCCTACTTATGCCTCTTTTGAACAACATTATCTGCCAAATAGTTACTTTAAAAATTGTAGAAAGTAAGCAGGACTTTGTTATTGAAAATACAATCTCCTAATACATTTCTTTTGTAAGAAACAGGGACTTCCTTCCTTCCTTCCGTTACTTTAGCTTGTATATGCAAACAAAACTGCCCTTTCGAAGCAGACCAGGTAATCTTCTAACTCAATATTGGGAGAATCAAGTCTTTCTTTTCCTTGTTTTCATGTTGCAAAAGAAACATTAATTATTTTCTGTTGTATTTGCAGTTGAACTGCCTTTTGCCTTGCTTTGTTTCCATTTTCGTCCTGGTATCTAGTTACCTGCATTACCAAGGCACCACATCCCTAGACATGGTGCTAAGACATGTCTTCCGAACCTCATCAATTCTGAGAAAAATGTCAGCTCAGTGCTAGCAGCTATAAAAACAGAGACCTCCTCCTGCCCACTGGCATGCCCATTGGGTCTTCAAGACTGTACCCCAGTTCTTTGTTCTTTTCATTGAAAGAAAGGGGGACAAGAAGACGGAATCAAAGGCTCTTTAAGTCTTGGCACGCTTTGTCCTTGCGAACTTCAGGCTATGATTTCAACTAGGGAGTCTGATCTTGGTGAGGCAGAGGGAGGGGCAGCTCTCCTCAATATTCCAAATGGCTATTGTCAGAAATAGCAGCTATGATGAAGTCAGCAGCTTTAAGGTCAGCCAAGAACTATTACTACTCATGTGCTCAAGCTAGTAGATAAAAAGCATTAATATCAGCCAATCTCTTTGCTGGTTCTCCAGCTGCCCATTGCACATCGCAGCTGCCCCTTCCTCCTGACACTACGGTCCTTCTCTCAGTGGCCCAACTCCAGATGCTAGAAATAATGCCCACTGTTCCCTCTGGCTGTGCCATCCACCTGGGTTGCCACATGGTCCCACCACCAGCACAGGGTGCCGGCGGTCACTGGAAGAAACTCCTTTTACTGCTCCTGAGCCTGTGCACCCCAAGAGCTGGCCTGTTTTAATGTATACCCTTTAGGTCTTTTATACAATAAAGGTGGACTAAGACCAAAATACACATTAACCGAGTTTAAGTGGCATTCCTCTTTGTTCTAATTATTGTAAAAAATATTATTTATTTAAAAATCTCCCATCTCCAGAGGTGCCAGATTCTTGTGGTCAACGAACCTACTGAATCCTGCCTTCAACTCCAGGCCAGTCCTTCACTTAAGGGGGTATGTTCAAAAAATATATAAAAGCAACTTTTTCTTAAAATATGATTTTCAGGTTTTCTTTCCCAGCTTCTCCTATTTCAGAATCACGCCTCCAGAGCCCTGAGGTTTGAAGACTGCTGTGCCCTTTTCTTTCTCCTTCACACACTAGCTAGTCTTTTGTTTGCTTTGTTAGTGCTATCTTTTTTGTTTCCTCCATGATGTTTTCAGGAGCTCCTGAGGGTCACAAATCCAGACCCCTCTGTGGGAAAGCCTGTGGGGGTGTTCGCTTTCCTCCCACAGGACTCCCTGTGGCCATGGATTCTAGGAGCACACAGCCCACCTCTGGAAGAGAGGAATACAGAAGCACACACAAATTGACTTCCTAGCCTTTGCAATTCAACCCAGAGATTAAGCTGAGTTCTCAGAACTCAAGTACCTGAGCAACAGTAGGTGCCATTCTGTGATCATAATATCATCATGGGTTTGCAATCAGATGTGAGTGAGTGAAGGGTTTTTCTGATGAATAGTGTTAGCTTTTCTTCAAGGAAAGAGTGTTAGAGAGGAAATCTATAGCTTAGCATTACAGCAAGATCATGAAAGAAAATGATTTTTGATAAATGTAATTCATTGTTTAAAATTAATAGCAGTGGCATAAGAGTGAAGGCTTTGGAGCTAGAGTGCCTGGGTATGAATTCTAGCTTTGCCATATCCTGGAAGGTGACCTTGGTAAGTTACTTATGTGTGTCTCAGCTTCCACCTTTGTAAAATAAAGTGATGACAGTAACATTTATAAGAAAGGGTTATTGTACAAATTAAATGAGTTCATACTCTTTAAATGCTTAGAAGAATGCCTAGTATAGAGAAACCCCTCAATACACTGAAGCTGTTATTATTATTAGTTGTATTATTTCTCCTACTTATCCTAGATTTAAGGTGATAACTAATAAAGCGATAATCTGCTCTCACTGGAAAACTTCACAAAATATAAAGCTGATGATTTAGGTTAAATTTGACACTTGGAAAATGTATTATAATTCGTGTAATTGTTAGCTTCACACACAACTTTGCTTAAATTAAAACCTGTTCTAATGCATGGGTCCTGCTGTGCCATGGTTTATGTCATACTGAGGTCGACCAAGAAAAATCCCCCAGTCAAGCACAGTTGAAAGGGAAACTAATTTAAGATAGATGATTAAGTGTAATAACATGATCCCAAATATGGAAAACTATGGAGAAAGGGTGGACAAGGTAGGAGACAGCATTTGTGCCTAAGTGTGGAGAGGAGGGGAAGGGTGGGTGTCGCTGAAAGAGAAGTCTCAATACAGATGCAGGGGGGCTAATGGGATGTTAAATGTTCATGCAGAAAAGTTTTGAACCCTGCCCACATCCCAGCTATGTCTCCTCTCCACCCCCATTAAAGAACATAGTCTCTTCCAGGAGGAAAAGACAATAGAGAATAGAAATGAGATTTATTTTAGTTTTGAAGAGTTCGGTTTAGCAGTGGAAAGATGAGAAAATGGCGACTTTGGGCTGATTCATACCTGAGTCCCAAGTTGCTAGGAATAAAGTGAAAGATGCAGACTCCACCAACTTCACCATCAATCTAAAGACTATGAGAACCTTCTCCAAATGCCTAATTACTACACAGGTTGGAGAGTGTTTTACTATTTTAACAGGAGAGAAGGGCAACAATAGAATCAGTTCTGCTTCCATTTTTCCAATATTATCTTCACTTGGAAGATGGAGATAATATCCACCCTTAAGCGGTTATGACAAATGAAGTATATATAAAGCTACACAGAAAGATGCAGCTTTCCGCAAAAGAAGTCCATGTGGAAAGTCCCATGTGGCCTGACATCACTGAGGGCTTCACGGTTTCCCACAAACATATACATTTTATTCAAGCCTGCAGCCTTTCTGCAACCCACCCAGGGTTGCTCTCCTCCAAGGACAGTCTCCAGGGACAGCTGGCAAGAAGGACCCTTCACCCTCTCTCTCTTTATGGGGATATTCAGAGTGCTTAGCGCTTCAGGGGTTTTGATGAGAAAAAAAATTCCGAGATGTTCCAAATTAAATTACAGCAGCCGGAGAGTGAAAGAGACAGAACAGTCAGTTTGGACCAGTTAACAAAAGACTGCTCACATTCCTGTATGTCTGTTGGAACTTTGGATTAATTTCCAGGTGGCTATTTCTGAGATTATTCTAAAGACAGGACAGCAGGTGTCATAAAACCCCAGGAGCCTTTGCTTCTTAATGAACTGGCCAGACTTGCCCACAACCCACCCAGGGGAGCAAACACTTCTTCCATGGACACTGCACCTGTGCCAGAACTGCCCTGCATCCCCTAATTCCACACCCCCTCCTTTGTCTACCTCTAATGTAAATTCTTTCAGAACTGCTTACATCCTTCTCCGCCCAACTCGATGTATAAAAAAATTTGACAAGTGTAGGACGGCGTGTGTGTCTTTTCACCTAGCGCTGCTGCCGGTGGTTCAGAGCCCGTATGTCCCAGGACCTGGTCTTTCTTGCTAGCAATGGCCTAATAAATCCTTTCCTTTAAAAAAGACTTTCAGCCATGGCAGTTAAAGTTTGTTGTTTAACAGTTTCCTCTCCATGCATTTTTGATGGGTCATGAAATAAGTTTATTTCTTAACCCCGTATTCCACTTACCCCATACTTAAGAAATATCATGATAATCCACTTAGGTTTTTAAAAGTATAACTTTGCTTGCATCTTCACGCTGAAGGGGAGAAATCTGACAAATTCCCTCTGTTGATCTCCCCCTCTCATAATGCAATTCAGGGGCTGAGAACAAACCAGCCATGGGACCAGGTCAGAGAACATGTTTCTAGTCAGACCTGGAGGCCCCAGCTCCATGCCATGCCATCGTGGAGAGGCTGCAATTCTCCAGTTGCTACTGAGAATGACGTTAAACGAATAAGATGGCGTTGACTAGTCCTTAGGAAAAAAGCTTGACAAGCTCTGAAACAGAGAGCTGACTTCTGGAGCTTACCCCCTCCATCCTCTGACTCATGGACAGCTCTGGTCTTTTCTATAATATGAAGGGAAACGAGGTACCACGTAGGAATGCAGAAGGAAGGACAGAACATAGGATGGCTTTGGTGCTTCAGGGGAATAATCGGAAATAACTCGCCCCTTATCCTTACTCTGCTGCCTTTGCCATATTTCAAGTGGAGAAATTGTCGCATTTCACAATGATGATGCATTTCAAAAGGAAATAGTGTCCAAACGATTCTACAGGTCATGTATGAACATTTAAAAGATCAGCCTACTTTCCTACAAAACAAACAACAAAAAAACCAAAGACAAAGGAGTGATCCTCCAGCAGAGAAACCAATACTTGAATGCCTGTGCCTTGTCTAAGGAAAGGAGTAAAAGGAAATAAAGGAAATAAGCTTGCTCTAAAATGTGGAGAAAAATATCGTGAAAGCTCAACAATTCAAACCTCATGCAGAAGGAACGCACAGAACGTCAGAGCCTGTCAATCAGTAATATCGCATGGAGAGTACCTGTCCCAGGGACCGCCAGTCCAAACCGGCGCTGCCGATGTATACGTGCTGCTTGTCCACAATCCAGAAGGAGGACTGCAGCCGGCCCTTGTTGTAGGCGGTCATGTTCATATAGGTCACCTCGGCTCCTAGGAGTTCAAAAAGAGCCCGTCAGCCGCTGTGTCAAGGCCCTCAGCTCGCAATCAGTCATCTACCAACAGCAGTATTTATGGTTTGCATTGATCACAATTTAAGGAAGCCAAATATTTACGTTAGTTTGGTGCACAGAAGGCCCTGGAGGAGTTCCTTGGTTCTTGAAAAGAAGACAGACAAAGAGAAAAAAGGAGCTTTTTCCTACAGAGCTGCAGAGGAGGCTCTGCATAGTGATAAGAGATGGCTTCTCAACTTAGATCTGACTCAAATCCAGATGGTGAGACACATGTACCGTCCTTTCTCTTCCACTTCTTCTGGAATAGTTTTCACACAATTTTGGAATCAACAAAAGATCAGCTATGTTTATATTACAGCTCTCCTCAACGAGAAATTGGCCACCTTCTACACATTATTTTCATCTTTTATCCTTTCACTTGTCTTTACTTCTTTGTTTTCCTTTTCGTTATTTAATTTTGATTTGGTCTCTTCCTGCCTTTTCTTTATCCAATAGCTCTTAATGTAAGCAATAGTGATTCAAGCCTTATAACAGAACTTTGAATGGTTAACTAGGTCACCCAGACTATTGTTAAAACAAACAAACAAATAAAACAACCTGCATTTAAGATCTGAATTTAACCACCTGTTCTAAGTATGACGTGCCATATCCATTGTCAAGCTCTTATGTATTGCCATCTCAGGACTATGCACTTACAACTTCTCAGAAGGAGCATATAGTACACTGAATGCAAAGCCATTTAAATAAATTTCTGCTAAACGTCCATTTCTTTAAAATTCAAGACCTACATGCATATATTTAATGAACTACGCTATTCTGTCTTAAATATTCAATATCAATAAAAAGGATATATTCTGGTGGCCCACTTTATTGTCAGGATCTTCATTCCCAGAGGAAGACATAATATCGTAAGCAGAAGGATACATTCCAAGACATCACAAAGGAGGGGGAGTGATTTACACTATAGACTTAACCTGTGATCCTTGAGAAAATGTAAACTATGCAGCAGGGTTCTTGTGGGAGGATGAAAAGAGAGGCTGAGGTTGGGAGAAGATCTGAGGAGAAGTGAGCATCCAGGTAGGCTTTCCTATGTGGGCGAAGCCAGTTATTTATCCTAGAAGGGAGGGGGGATGTTCCTCGACCTCCAGCCATCCTAGATAGTAACACCGAGGAATAGCTACAGGCCTCAAAGGAGGCACAGCTGGGTAGAGCCGAATCTCAATGTCCTAAGTAGGTAGTTACCATGGCAATTATGGAGAGACCCAAATCTGCATGGAGGGAGTGTTGTGCCCCAGAGATACAGCTGCAAGTGCTTCTGTGGGGTGCAGCATTTGTCTTTGAAGACTGGACTAGTTTCCTATAGCTGCCTCAACAAGTACTACAAGCTGGGTCGCTTAAAGCAACAGAAACTTATTCTGGCAGTTCTGGGCAAAGTGTCGGCAGGGTCCTGTAATGCTCCCTCTGAAACCTGCAGAGGTGACACTGTCCTTGCCTCCTAGCTTCTGGTGGTGGCCATCAACCTTTGTCATTCCTTGGCTTGCGGTGGCATCACTCCAATCTCCAACTCTGTGGACACATGACGTCTTCTCCCTGTGTGCCTCTCTTTTGTCCTCTTCTTATGAGGGACACTAGTCACTAGTCATGTTGGGTTAAGGGCCCACCTCACTATAATATGACTCCATCTTAAGTACTGTTTGCAGCAATCCTATTCCCAGACACGGTCACATTCTGAGGTACTGGGGTTAGGTCTTCAGCTAGTCTTTGGGGGATACAATCCAACCCCTAACAAAGATCACTTCTTTAGGTATATAAATGCTGAACAACTATGGTTATACCCCGGAAACTAATATAATATTGTATGTTAGCTATATTTTTAATAAAAATCTTTAAAAAATAGTTTTGCCTGTAAACAGTCTGTCATGTGACGCTGGCAGCAGACTCATGTATTTCCTGTTTACCGCATCTCTTATTGCATCATTTCTCATGTATTTGATTTAATCTCACGTTCTTTTGTACAGGAACATGCTGGAAAGGCTCGTAGCCTGGGAACAATAGGCCACACCATACAGCCTGGGTGTGTAGTAGGCTGTACCATCTAGGTTTGGGTTAGTCCACTCTATGATGTTTTCACAACGACGAAATCACCTAATGACGCATTTCTCAGAATGTAAGAGGCCCATGACTGCTCATTTTGATCAGAAATAGATTTGCAAATAATATCAGCTATTTGTTGAACAGTAGTTATCATAGCAGGATACTTATTCCAATATAAAGTTGCTAAGAATTCCTTATCATTTCCATTTTGAAGCTCCAGAAATGTGTTGTTCTGCCTAGATTAATATGAAACTCATGTTCTCCAAATAGAATACTAGAGATTTTGAAGATTAGCATTGGGTGTCCACATACACTTATACATAAGGAGGATAGCTGTGGCAGAAATGAGCAACTTACAAGACATCTGGTTGAGGAAATTAATGTTTAATTCCAATGTAGATAAAAAGTGTTTAATTCTACCTATGCTCAGATTTGTATAACCCAGATGTAGCTCCTATATATGTAGCAGTTCTCTTTCTTTCTGTCTCTCTCAGGAGAGAAACACAATCTTCACAGGGTATTTTTGTTAGTTGATGTCACACATAGTTTAGATGTTCACTGTTTCTTCCTGGCCAACAGCCTGCGGACTGGGACAATCTAGGTATCATGACTCTATTTAGTCTCTTTTTGTCCACAGCTGATGAACTAAATGAAGACACCTGACCTACGCTGAACCAATAAAATTTGTCCTTTTGGGACTTCGCTATTGAGTCACAAAGTAAGTTAATTAAAAGAAGCTGTGCTGAACAGTCATCTATAAACGAAGTTTGCCACGACTGTCCAAGTCCCCACAGATGAAGGATAGGAGAAGGCAAGTTAGAGAGACAGAGAAAGACAGCGAGAGAGAGAGAGAGGGAGAGAGAGAGAGAGAGAGAGAGAGAGAGAGAGACAGAGACAGAGACAGAGACAGAGACAGAGACAGAGACAGAGAGAGAAAGAGATTCAGAATCAGGTATATAAGGAGAAGAGATAAAAGGAAAATTTCCTCCAAAGAGAGTAAAGTAACAAGTGAGGCAGTGGTGGGACAGAGTCTATGGCTGTCCTGTCCCCTCAGATCAATGTCACTTCGTACCTTCAGTTCCCCTAAATCTTTAGAATGAATTACTTGTTATTTAAGCTGGTTTTGGAGGGGTTCTGTTTCTTTAATGGTATTAATCAGATAATATTGTACTTCATTTTGTGGATACATAATTCTAGATGTCCCACAACCTTTATGTATTTTTAAAAAATATTTCATTAAAAATATTCAGTTCTAGCCTGAAAACTCATGCAGCTTTTATCAAAGACCCAGTTGCACAAATTGCATAATTAAACGTTTCAAATTTTGAACATTTAAAATAAACATCCTGTCAAACACTCATCATAACGACACCAAAGTAAATATGCTAGTACCTTGTAGTTAAAAAGTGGAAAATAAAGTTCCATATTCCCTGAGCATCATCATGATGAAAATAAACAAATTCTACCTCCAAGTTTATTTCCAGAAAGAGGCCTGAGGAAAGCATAGTATCAACAGCTTTAATAAATGTCATGAGTTAACATTTATGGATTCAAGAGAATATATGGAAGTTGTAACTACATTAGGAAGCACCATATACAAATGGACACCTGTGAACCTTCCACCCTTGCCAAAATCTAAAACCATACTGTCATGCAGGGTGTCATGTGGGGTCTCTGGTCCCGCTCCCCACATAAGAATGCAAGACATGGTGAGGCCAAAAAGGAACACCCACGGAGCCATAAGTAGGGGAGTCATATCACTATATTCTCGCTGGCGGCTGGGTTGGAGACACAGGAAGCAGGAGCCACACTATCCGCAACCTGCCGTCCACTTCTCCCTGCCAAACAACCTCACTTGCTAGCTGCAATCCGCCATGCTAACTGCAATCCCCCCTTGCTAGCTCAGCCACCATCTTCTTGCTAGCCCCCATTTTCTGCTAGCGTAGCCACGGCAGTTATATTAGTGGCCAATGGCTCACTGGTTACAGCTGACGGCCAACTAGCCACAGCTGATGGCCATCCAATCACAGTTGATGGCCATTTACTACCCGAGCGAGCACCTTTCCACGTGAGAGCAAGAGCCTGGGAACTGCATTTCTGGCTCTGTCCCACACATACCAATCTGACTAGAGAAGTGCTTTCCAATCAGTGGCAATATTATCTCCTGCCCCTGGGGGACATGGAGTAATATTTGGAGACATTTTTGGTTGTGACAACTGGAGGGAGGAGTCCTATTAGCATCCAGTGGGCAGAGTTCAGTGATACTGCTAACACACAGGGCAGCCCCCACGCTAAAAACTTATCCCGCTCCACAGCTGACAGTGCTAAGGGTGAGAAGTCCTGCCGTAACGTTATATGTGTGTTCATGTGTGATCCCAGATCCCTACCACTTTCCTCTGATGCAACCACCACACTGAATTTAGTGTTTACCATTGTCTCATTTTATAATATTTCATCACGTGTATGTATCCTTAATAGCATTACAAAAATGTTTATCACCAGCTTGAAAACACATTACTAACGAACCTCAAGTGTCTATCAAAGGAAAATGCATCAGCAGTGGTAATTATAGATTTCTGGAAAGGCTTTCAGATCTTTCCTGAAAGCAACGTTTGCAGCCAGAATGTCCCTTCTCAATCAAGTACTCTTTCTTCTGAATATATTAATTAGTGTGAGCAATGAAGAAGGGCACAGTTAGCCATTCTTGGAAGCTGTCATAAAACCAGTATAGCTGAATCAATTTAATTAACAACATTTTGGAATCCATTGGTTTAAAGGTTAAAGGGAATGTCAAAGGGTAAAAAATCACCTGTCATGACATACGAGTAGCTGTGCTTTCAAATCATTCAGTTGGTGATATTCAGAAAAAAAAATTATTTAACCTTTTATTTATTTATTTTAAGTGAGTTTTTCCAGGACCCATCAGCACCAAGTCAAGTAGCTGTTTCAATCTAGTTGTGGAGGGCGCAGCTCACAGTGGCCCATGCGGGGATCGAATCGGCAACCTTGTTAAGAGCACTGTGCTCTAACCAACTGAGCTAAGTGGCTGCCCATGAATAACTTTTTTTATTAGTTTCAGGTGTACAAAGAAACAGGCATTCTTGAGGGTGTTCAAGAAGATATTTTAGAGAACAATCTAAAACAAGAAAATGTTCTTAGAAATTAAAAAGATCCAAAATACAAATTCAATGAAGATAATCTAGGATTGGTAGTGCTGAAAACTGAAATGGTGATCTAGAAGTTCAAATGCACTTACAACCAGAGTGAACATAAAGAAATTGAGATGATTGTTGAAAAGTTGATGCATGAAGAATATATTTGGGGAGCTAATCCCTCAATCAAATTCTCAAAAGGAGCAAAAAGGATCTTTCCAAAAGCAGTAAAAAAAGATAAATATAAGCAATAAAGGGTATGAAATTAGAGGGTTGGATAACGATATTAAAAATCCAATTATGTAGAGAGAACCAAAATCAGAGGGGAAGAAATTATAAAATAAATTATAAAGCAAGATTTGCAAGAAGTGAAGGACGTAAGTTTCTAAATTATAAAACCTTACCAATTGCTGGGCAAGAAATTTAAAAAGACCCATACACATATGTTTTCAGAGCATTGCTGTGGGGACAGAGCCCCAAAGTGCAGTTTCCAGGCTCTCGGCCTCACGTAGAAAGGTGCTGGCTCAGGTAGTAAATGGCCATCAACTGTGATTGGATGGCCATCAGCTGTGGCTACTTGGCTGTCAGCTGTAACCAGTGAGCCATTGGCCACTAATATAACTGCTGTGGCTACGCTCGCAGAAAAATGGGGGCTAGAAAGAAGATGGTGGCTGAGCCTGCAAGTGGCGCAGTGAGGGTTGCAAACAGTGCGGCTTCTGCTTCCTGTGTCTCTAATCCAGCCGCCAGCAAGAATATAGTGGTATGACTCCCCTATCTATGGCTCTGTGGGTGTTCCTTTTTGGCCTCACCATGTCCTGCGTTCTTATGTGGGGAGCAGGAGCAGAGACCCTGCCGGATTTGCCTGCATGACAAATGGTGCAGCGAGCATGGACCCCCGCACAACAATTGCAGATAAACAAGATTCTAAAAGTTTTCAGAGAGGCAACAAACATATAAAGATTGTTTGTGTAACATACAAAGATTACTAGTAAATCTGAATTATACCAGATATTTTAACAGTAACAATGAAAACTAGGAAACAGTCTCAGGGGAAATAAGTTTTATATCTAACACAGAGTGAGGATAAAATAAACACCTTTTCAGATACGAAAAGTCTTAAGTCCAGCCTCTGTCAGAAAGTTACTGAAGAATGTGCTCCACCATAATGGGGTGGGGGGAAGGAAAAAGCATAGAAGACTCTAAAGACAGAAGCCAAGTGAACACCCAGCATGATGGTGAGGGCAAGTCCCCCTCCAGGCAACCGACCAAGAGCTTGTGGGACAGTCCTCATCTCATGCAGGGTGTCAGGCGGGGTCTCTGCTCCCGCTCCCCACATAAGAATTCAGGACATGGTGAGGCCAGAAAGGAACACCCATGGAGCCATAGATAGGGGAGTCATACCACTATATTCTCGCTGGCAGCTGGGTTGGAGGCACAGGAAGCAGGAGCCACACTATCCGCAACCTGCCGTCCACTTCTCTCTGCCAACCAACCTCACTTGCTAGGGGCAATCCGCCCTGCTAACTGCAATCCATGCTTGCCAGCTCAGCCACTATCTTCTTCCTAGCCCCCCATTTTCTGCTAGCGTAGCCACGGCAGTTGTATTAGTGGCCAATGGCTCACTGCTTACAGCTGACGGCCAACTAGCCACAGCTGATGGCCATCCAATCACAGTTGATGGCCATTTACTACCTAAGCCAACACCTTTCCATGTGAGGCCGAGAGCTTGGAAACTGCACTCCTGGCTCTGTCCCCACACCTCAGACTGGAACATGAAGGAGGCAGTCCAGGAAAGACCTCTAAGAAAAAGCAAATACGATGAATACACTGATGTGTCAGACCATGTTAAGGTTATATGTTGTAGTGTTTTGAAATGATTTAATAGGCGGTGCATACAATCATCAACTAAAAGGAAAAAAAAAGGTTGTACAAAAAGAAACGTGATTGTTGTACATAGATGAGTGGTTAATAATAGTGTAAACAGTAAAATAATAATTTAACCAAACAAAGAGGATAGACCTATAGTGGGAGGACCGGGGAAAGGAAGCATATGCTTGTAGTGGGTGGGGGGTGGCAGAGAGGGGAAGGAACAGTAGGAAAGCGATAATGTTTCATAATGCCACAGTAAGTCAACAGGCGATATTTGAAACAAAAACTAAAGAAATAGCAATATAAATAGGTTCCATCAAAAAAGGTAATACCAGAAGAAACAGCTAAAAGTAAGAAAAATTGCCACCTTTGTGAATTATGAATTAGAAGGAGGTTGACATAAGTCAGGCAGCTCCTTTTGTTAATACAAGCATCGTGGTAGTTTTTGATATTTGATTTTTATGTATTACTTTATCAATATATAAATTAAAAAGATACATAAATGGAAATACCTTAATACAACATGGGCTAATTACCAAAATGCCAAACAAGTTCCATTTTAATGGTGAAATTATACAGATATTTCCATTATAATTAGGAATAGATAGTAATTATTCACTATTATTTAATGATTAAAAAATTATATTAAAAATGAGAAAACCATAAATAATGGAACAGAAAATTCTCGCTGCTGGTGATTTGAACATTATACCTAAAAAACACAACAGAGTATAGCAAAAACATTCTTGAATTTAAAAAGATAAGGTGGTCTAGATAAAAGTTAAAACAACCTTTTCTCTGAAATATCAATATTTGGCTAGAAATTGGAATTTTAAAAATCCATTTACATAATCAAAAAGGTATAAACACATACAAAGTTATAAAAACCTTACTGAAGAACTTACAAATCTAGACAAATCGGAAAATATTCTAAGGAGTGGGTGTGTATGTATGTATATGAAACTATTTGGAAGTCTTCTCACCCTGATGTTAAAGGTACTTATTTCTGAAGTGAAAATTTGGATACTTTTATTTTTATGTTTGTATTTCCCTGATTTTCTGAATTTTAAAAAGTGAACATGTTATTTTTATAGTCATAAAAAAAGAAACCATATAAATAGCTCTTAAATGAAAAAAAAAAAAAAAAAAGCGAGATGTAGCATTTTCTCTCTAGTGCCAAATAAATGCCATCAGTGTTTCATACCTGCTTTTATCACACTTTGACGGGGAAAAATATGAATCTAGAACATAAAATATAGTATATTGCCACTATGGTATTTTCCCCTGCTTGAGTGTATGTAATTGATAGGAAAAAATCATTAGATCTTAATATCTTCAAGGGCTTGTTCAAGTTAGTTCAAGAGAAGATAAGCCCTCAGCTCATTACGAAAAGAGAAAACATGATAACACTAATCAACATGATTACAAACAATGCTTCCGCATATTTGTATAGTACTTTATTTTTTATTGCAACGAGTGACAAAGGTTACAGAGAATTCAGTCTCTTGGAGGTTGGGAAAAGAGGTACAAAGGCTGGAGCCTCCAGGAAAGTGAATGAGCTGCCTGAATGCACACAGCTAAGAAGTAAGCTGAGACTCTAGGTTTTTCCTTCAAATTCAGGGCTCTCCCTGCCCTGCTGCTCAGAACTGCACAACAATCTGAATTATTCTGACAATCCATGGGGGTGCCACTCTTGCAAATGGTGATAATTTATACAAGTATGTGAAAGGAGACTGACTTCGAATGAGGCCTCTATTCAAAATTCTTCCTAAACAAAAGCATAGGAAAAAGAAGAAAATGAAATGAAAAAAGAAACATGGGAGTTCCTTGAGGGGTAGGGTTTCATTCATTTCTTTAATTCCAGCAAGTAGCACAGTTTCAGGCATGTTTTAGGGGTTTGTAAGCATACAATAACCAATTGAATGAGTGAAGGTGTTGGCAAGCACCTATCACTTTAAAGCCTCGTGTCCCTGTCTATCTCTCTTTCTCCAAATAACTAACCAAAGGGAATCGATGGAAGGAATTTCCAGGGCAAATTCTGAACAAACACATTAGGGCATAAAGGACCCAGCCATGTGAAGAAAATAAGCTAGAAGAAAAATACTCTTTATATGTGGGAGATACGGTTATATGAAACAAAACTTGGTTCCATTCCAAGCACAAGTAAAAACAAAGGAAAATTTAGGCAGTTGGACAGGAGTTACTAACACAACTTAAACAAAACACCCAACACCTCAATTGTTTCTTCCTTTGAAAACCAACAGTTTCAACATTTATTCTTCCTCTTTGAGAAAAAAAATCACAATGTTGTCTTCCATTCCAAATAAGACAGTAATCGGTTTCTTTATATCCCAAATTATCACGGAACTCAGAGGAGAGAGTTTCTTCTTATATTCACGACAGCCAACCTTGTCTTCAAGGACAGGGCTGTAAGTCCTTAAGGGACTCATGGCTGTAAGTCCCCTAAGTTCCCATGAGTTCACCTGCTTAGATGTGCCAGCATCTGACAGTCACTGATTCCTACTCTGGTTTATTCCTTTCTCAGCTCCAAATTCCACCAGTAAGTCTAACCGGAGATGGGAGGGGAGGAAAGGCAGTGGAAGGAAGGCTCGAGAAGAAAATAATTTTATGTAGACCGAAAAATATTCCCAAACTATAAAAACTGAAAACTGGCAGAACTAAAAGGAGACAAGTTTATAATCACAGTTAGAAACTTGTACACAACTCCCTGGATAACTAATAGAACAACCATAAGAAAAAAAATCAATAGAGATAGGGAGATTTGAACAATTAATAAACTTGACCTAAGTAACATATATAGAACACTACAACTAACAAATGCAGCATACATATTCCTTTCGAGTAGAATGGAATGTTTGCCTAAATAGACTATATGCTGGGCCATAAAGTCAACCTTTAACACAGTTCAGAGCATTTAAATATTATAGAGTATATTCTCTGGCTATAGTGAAATTCAGTTAGAAACCAGTAACAAAAAGCCAACTAGAAAATCTCCAAGTGGTTGTAAATGAAACATTTCATTATTCCAAGTAATGATGGGTCAACAAAGATCTCAATGGAAAATACAACTTTAAAAATTGTATCATAGTAACGAAATATCAGTATTTGCAGAATGCAGCTAAAGTAGTGCATAGAGGTCTTACAGGTAATATATTAGACAAGAAGAAAAGCTGAAAAATCAATCACCTAAGCTTCCATCTCAAGAAAAATTTAACCCCAAGAAAGTAGAAAGGACAAAATATTAAACATAAGAGCAAAAACTAATGAATAAAAAAATGCATTATAGAGAAAGTCAAAGCCAAAAGTTGAGTTTTGAAAAGATGAATAATTTCATAAATTCCTGAGGAAAGTGGTCAAGAGAAAAAGGGTGAAGGCAAAACCTAGCAATATCAGGAATGAAAAAAGAACACCATGCAGATATTAGAGACATTAAAGAGACCATAAGAGGATGTTAAGAACAACTGCATACTAATAAATTTGAAAATTTAGATGAAGTAGACAAATACCTTGAAAATTACCTAATTAAGTGACACAGGAAGTAACAGAAAATGAAGTCCTCTCATAGAATGTTGTAGGAATTAGAGGATAATATATGTACCACATTTAGCACTGGTCTTGGCATATGTTCAGTTCTTGATGAATGACTATTATTAGAATTGCTACAGGTAGGAACAGGGTCATGGAAACCCCATGTGGTAATAATTAATAGTGCAGGCTCACAGGCCACTGGCATCATTTTGTATCAGGGGGAATGACATAAGAAACAGCTGTGTGGAATTTATAGGCCAAAACAGATCCCCCTGCACAGATGAGATATAGGAGGAGGAGATGGCAAGGTGGGTGCCCAGTGGTGAGAAAAAGGCAGGGGCAGTTAGAATGTCACACTGACATGAAAATATATGTGGAAAATATACCAGCAACAGTCTTAGAATGAAGGGAATGAATATATAAAGGAAGGATATGTACAACGTTTGTGTTACAGTTCTAACATGAAAACCTGTTCATTTGCCTTAAAAATGATAATAAAAGCCTTAAAATGAATACATAGCTACCTTCGCTCATGGCTTAAAATATTAATTCTTTTGATGTTTCAAAAGTAACTTTTCTTGAGTTTAAAAGTATGACATGTATGAAAGACGAATGCACAAAGAATGTACCTTTTCCTGACCAAACCTATGAACAACTAAATGTATAAAAGGGACCAGAAGATGAAGAGAAAATTCAGGAAGAGATGTCTATTGCCACAGGAGCCTGCTGTCAGTGTAGGAGAGACCAAATCAGTCTTGTCCAGAAATTCAAGTCAGTGAGTATTTATTGAGCATTGGTAGTTCTATGTACACGGCAGGAAATTCAATTCAATTCAACCAACCGAGTGCCTTCTAGTTCAAGGGATGACGGAAGAGGGGCGTGGAGTTTTGGGAACTCTCCCTGTGCTAGCTCCTGTCCATTCTGGATCTTTTGCAGACTGACGCCTCTCTGCCGCCCACAAAAGAAGAAGTCAGAGGCACACATCAGAGCTCTTGGGGATTCTTTCCCTGCCTGAGGCTAAACAAGTGATTTAGTACATCCTGACATTATTCTGTAAAAGACTCAATAGAGCTTTTTCTGTTTTAATCTGAAACACCATTCACATCCCATGTACTTCTTGGATTGTAAAACTAATATGTAAGTTCCTCCAAACCATGATGTTTTTTGAAAAGCCGATGTACGCGTATTTCCATTTCCTGGTTTTGATGTGATTGAGGAGACACAGGATCAGCTGTTCTGTGTTCCTTAAAGCTCCCAAACTCCTAGACCATTTTCCAAGTCTCACAACAAATTTAGATTGAACATGTTCTCTATTTGAGATGAAATATATGCATATTTTATATGACGTGGCGTGTCAGCCTGTGGTTGTGCATGGACTGTCTTGGGATATACAGAGAAAGCTCATCAAAGCCATTCTTTATGATAGCATGGACATACCCTCCATTTGCACCCCTCTAACGTGTAGTTTAATATGATGGTGTACCCCTACAAAGGCGCTTGACTAGGAGGCACTTAAGCTACCCCAAAGTACTTAGACTGTGGCAGACTTGATCCAGTAAGGACTGGTCCCTGATCGTGGAAACAGGAGACACACGTGGTGACAACCAGGAGGCAAAAGAAAGCATCATCAAATGAAGTTATAGAACATGTGACGCGGATTAGATACTGATAGGAATTCCTACATGGGGAAAACTCACTGTGTACTTAAGATAGTAAGAACAGATTCACCTTGCCAAGTGTGGGCTTTAATGAGTGCATATACACATAAGTCTCTTATAGAATCAAGGGTTAGAGACCAATTAAGCAGATGAGTATAACCAGGGTGTGATTGCCGCCTGCCATCAAAGAGTAAGGTGTTGGGAGTGTCGCTTCTTTTTGGAGAATGGGCTGCTAAAAATTGAGTATAGCTCACCATTGTTCTGTGATTTCAAGAGTCAAGACACCAGTGTCTCATAATGCCTTAGCAGCTGGTCATCCCGTCTGTTGGATGCATATAAACTTCTGAGCAAGGAGCTGTCCTGGCTCAAGACATCTTTTCCCAAGTGTGGTCTCAGGAACAACCAATCAGAAAATAAAGTTCTAGCTGAAATTCCACATCAGAATGAGATGACTACCAAACTTAGAAATTCAAATGGAACTCAGAATCTTCATCAAACTTGCCCTGTGCCCAGCACTGTGCCCTGTGCCCCTCCCCCTCCTTCTATCCATGTAGGTCCTGCCGCTGGCTTGTATCTTAAGGCAGTGTTTACAGAATTGACGACCCACCCCTTCCTTCCTTGACAGCATTTCTCCTCCATAAAATACGCTGAACTTTTTGGAAAAATACCTATCGTGTGCCAGGTACGGTGTTAAATACTTTATATGGGGTATCTCATTCACATTCAGGACAACCCTATGCAGGAGTTCTTATTATTAGCCCAATGTAGAAATCAGGAGACTTAACTTTTGAGAGGTTAAATAACTCACAGAAGTCACCCAACTGGCAGACCAGGGCCACAGTTCTACTCTAAAATCTGAGCTTTTAGCCTACACCCAATACTAATGTAGAAAAGACACCACAAACACATGCTATACAATCTGAACCTTTTCCCATGTCAGGGGCTATTCTCCCTCAATTTGATTTCTGAAGAATGATTGGCATTCCATCATGTGGCTGACCCACAGTTTACACACTCAATCTCTTTCTAGTTTTAGGAACTATGCTGCAGTGCACATATGTGTACGTAATCTTTGTGACCATACCTCTGAGCAGCTGTGGGGGTAATCAGAAGGTAACAGGCTTGGAGAAGAGGGGAGGGCAGCAGTGGGACCCCATTCCCCATGAGTTGTTTCTTGGCTGAGGCCATGGCCATCTAATGGCACAAATGCCACCGTGCCGCCCAGCACCTCTGGTCTTGCAGCTTATCACGTTGTTATAGTTATAATAAAGGCACTTATTGAACTATTGTTGTCTTTGGTTCTATGTAGTTATGTGGCTATTATCCAGTTATTTTGTATTTATTAGTTATTTTACATTTGGTTATAGCTATTTTGCATGTACCCTGTCCTCAGGAGGAACCATAATTTATGAGTTTCCTTAATAATTCTGCAAAACCATGTACCTCACTCAAACCCTTTTCCAAGGAGAGTTGAAAAATAGTCAGCAAATAACCATGAGCAGGGTAGACAAACAGTAATACCTACTTTTTTGTTGAGAAGGAAATCACCTAATTCCTCTGCCTAAGTTTGTATTAATTACCCTTAGGAACAAAGGAAGAGCCTGGCACACCTCAGCAAACCACACATCCTCTTCTAAGTCTCAGTCCCTAGCCCATTGCCCAGATGGGCAATTGACTACATGAAAAAGGACATCCAAAATAAAGTTCTTATCTCTGATTTCCATAGGAGCTTATTAAAGAAACAGAAATGCAAACCAAAGTAGTTTAAATTATGTCTTCCCTTCAAAAGACATGTTTACTACTTCCTATCAGAAGAAAGGTAGTATGTATTTTTTTACGAAAATTAGCATTTCTATAGCATTCATATTTCCAAAATGCGTGTAACATCATTTACTGATTAGCATAACATTTGAGAACCATCATAAGCTTTAAATATAGGGAAATCCGTTTTTAGTAAATTCCTCTTAGTAAAGGGAGTGTTATCCCCTCGTCACCCTCAGGTCTTAATTATGTGACACAAAACTGCTCAGCTCTTCTAAATCTGATTCTAAATTTAGCAACTTGCCACATTGCCTAGTTCCTTCCACGGAAATATAGAATGCTCAATGTTATAAAAATCAATCTCAGTCTGAAATCTGGAAAATCTGAAAGCTGCTCTATGTGATGCCTCACACACCCACAGCTTGGGCTGTTTATTCAACAAACACTAGTTTATTGCCTACACATGCCAGTCTCTATCTTGCCCTCACTGAGATTAAAGCCTAGCAGTAGAAACATGCATTACAGTCTGGTGACTGCCATGACAGAGGGAAGCCCTGGGGGCTCGTGGGAGGGGGCATGACTCAGATTGGAGGGATGTGGGGAAGCCTCCCAAGAAATCTCAATGAGGGTTGTGGAGTACTTTATCTGAGCTGCCATCTGAGTTCCAGATTATCCTTATTATTATTATTTTTAAACCAAGTCTGTCTCATTTCTCCAAAGAGGACATACAGATGGCCAATAGACTTAAGAAAAGATGCTCAACGTCACTAATCATCAGGGAAATGCAAATTAAAACCACAATGACAGATTTCCTGTTAAGATGGCAGAGTAGGTTAACACTGTGCTTGCCTCCTCTTACAACCACATCAAAATTACAACTAAACTACAGAACAACCATCATTGAGAATCTCCTGAAGTCTAGCTGTATAGAAGTCCTACAACTAAGGACATACAGAAACCATGAGGAGACTGGTAGAAGGAGCAGGGACGTGGAATGGGCTGGTCCCCATCCCCACATGTGGTGGTTAAAAATCAGGAGGGATAGCTTTGTTGCAGAGGTCCCCGCTGAGGAGCAAGGGGTCTCAGCCCAACACCAGGCTCCTAAGCACAGGGTTCCAGTGCCAGGGAGAGAAGTCCCCATAACGTCTGGCTGTGAAAACCAGTGGAGATTGTGGCTGAGGGAGATGGAGGACAGCTGGAATCCCAGCACTGCTCTTAAAGGGCCTGTGCAAGGACTTACTTACTTGCTCTGAGCTCCAGCACTAGGGCAGCAGCTTACAAGGCACCAGGGATATATGGGGAGGAACTGAATTGTCTGGCTTCAGAGAGAGGGCTGGAAGGCCAGCTTTCTTTCAGACAGAAGTGCTGGCAGAATCCATATTCCTTTGTTGAGTCCCCTCCACCCCCCACATAGTGTGCAGATGCAGGCAGCTGCCATATCTGAGTCTCCATCAACCTGGCTAACACCATTCATCCACCCTGCCCTGGTGATTCCCGGAGATCTTGTCCAATCCAACTTGGGGACCCACCCAAGCTAAATTCAGTGGCTTTTCCATACAAACAGCCTGTCTTGGCTCATGCTTCAGACATCCCTAAAATCTGTCAAAGGTTCACAAACCCCAAACATGCAGCATCTGGCCTCAGCATGGCCCAAACTTCTTGCTGAGAAGCCCAAAGCACCACACTAGCAGCAACTGGATTTGGATGGCAACTTAGCATCTCTGAGGCACATCTAAGTCTAGTGTGGGTGGAAGACATCTATGGATAACTTTGTGACTCATGCCTGGTGGCTCTGGGCAGGGCACAGGAGGCAGCTGAATTTGGCCTGTAGCAGGACACATCCCAGTGGGCTCTGAGGCCGGAACACCTGGTGGCCAGCTTCAGATCCAGCCAGAGCACCACCACCAGGCTGCCTCCACAGACAACACACCCAAAGGGCAGACTGGGCAGGCACCAGAGCCCTGCTAAACTGAATCCTGCTCTGTAGGGTCAACCCTGGCACAACAGTTCCTCCATTGTAGTCACAGCCAGTCTTCAGCCAGAGGATCAATCACACCAACTGATGTGCAAACAGCAACCAAGGTTCAACTACAACAGGAGGGCACAAACAATACACACAAGGGAAACACCTGTAGCATGCAGCTCAGGTGACCAGGGAGGTTGTGCCACTGGTCCCCACATGACACCTACTACATAAGGCCACTCTACTAAGACCTGGAGACATAGCAGCCCTACCTAATACATAGAAACAAACACAGGGAGGAAGCCAAAATTGGTAGACAAAGAAAAAGGTCTCAGATTAAAGAACAGAACAAAGCTCCAGAAAAAGAACCAAACAAAATGGGGACAAGCAATCTACCAGACTTCAAAACAGTGGTTACAAGGGTGCTCAATGATCTCAGGGAAAACTTCAACAAAGAGACAGGAAACATAAAAACGGAGATAGAAAATATAAAAAAGAACCAGTCAGAAATGAGGAATACATTAACTGAAATAAAGAATACATTAGAAAAAAGCAACAGTAGATTAGATGAAGCAGAGGACTGAATCAACAAATTAGAAGATAAACACACAATCAAAAGAGCAAAAAGAAAAAAAAAAAAAAAAAAAACCCAAAATGAGGATTGTTTTAGGGGCTCTGGGACAATTTTTTTTTTTTTTTTTAATCATGATGGAAAACTTCCCTAACCTGGCAAAGGAAATAGACATTCAAGCCCAGGAAGCACAGAGAGTCCTAAATAACATGAAACCAAAACTGGTCCACACCAAGACACAGCATAATTAAAATGTCAAAGGTTAAAGACAAAGAGAGAATTCTAAAAGTAGCAAGAGAAAAGCAGTTAGTTAGTTACCTATGTGGGAGCTCCCATAAGACTGTCAGTTGGTTTCTCAACAGAAACTTTGCAGGCCAGAAGCGATTGGCACAAAATATTCAAAGTGATGAAAAGCAAGGACCTACAACCAAGATTATTCTCCCCAACAAAGCTATCATTTAGAATCAAAGGACAGATAAAGAGTTTCCTGGACAAGAAAAAGCTAAAGGAGTTCTTCACTACCAAACCAGTATTACATGGAATGTTAGAAGGACTTCCTAAAGATGAAAAAAATAAAAAAATATGAATAATAAAATGGCAATAAGTAAATAGTTATAAACAATTACTTTAAATATAAATGGATTAAATGCTCCAATCAAAAGATAGGGTGGCTGAATAGATAAGAAAACAAAACTCTTACATATGCTGCCTATAAGAGACTCACTTCAGATCAAAAGACACACACAGACTGAAAGTAAAGGGGTGGAAAAAGATTATTTCATGAAAAGGGAAACAAACAAACAAACAAACAAAAAAGGGGGTACCAATACTTATGCCAGATAAAATAGACTTTAAAACAAAGACTTTACAACAAGAGACAAAGAAGTCCCCATTAATCTCACCTTTGGGTTTTTATCCAAAGAAACCCAAAACACTAATTTGAAGGGATATATCCATTGCAGCATTATTTACAATAACCAAGATATGGAGGCATTCTGTGTGTCCATCAATGGATAAATGGATAAAGAAGAGACAGTACATGTATGGACAATTAAGTTTGCAAATCATCCTAGAAAAAGTGCTACATACCTCATTGCTGAATATCACTGTGGTCACCTTCGAAGTACTCCCCTTGGGAAGCCATACACCAATGCCAGCACCT
This sequence comes from Rhinolophus sinicus, assembly GCF_057876585.1. Classification (NCBI taxonomy): domain Eukaryota; kingdom Metazoa; phylum Chordata; class Mammalia; order Chiroptera; family Rhinolophidae; genus Rhinolophus; species Rhinolophus sinicus. Next base: position 51,590,478 of record NC_142506.1, read on the forward strand.
AGTTTACCCTTCAAAACAATTTTGGAACTCTTTTTCTGGAATTGCCATTAGAGCTGTCACATTACCCTTGATGTTCTGAATGTCATCAAAATGTCTTCCTTCCAATATTTCCTTTATCTTTGGGTAAAGAAAGAAGTCATCAGGGGGCAGATCAGGTGAGTAGGGAGGGTGTTCCAATACAGTTATTTGTTTACTGGCTAAAAACTCCTTCACAGACAGTGCTGTGTGAGCTGGTGTACTGTTGTGATAAAAGAGCAATGGATTGTTGGTGAAAAGTTCAGGTCGTTTAACTTTTTCACACAGCCTTTTCAGCACTTCCAAACAGCAAACTTGTTAAGTGTCCAGTTGGTACAAATTTGTAATGAGTAATCCCTTTGATATCAAAAAAAGGTTAGCAACATTGTTGCAACAAGTTCACAAAGTTAATTGCCAGACCTCATATATTGTACTGTCTCTCTCTCTCTCTCTCTCTCTCTCTCTCTCTCTCTCTATATATATATATATATATATATATATATATATATATATATATATATATATATATAAAAGTCAGACAGGCCTACCATTGGTACCTAGGAAATAGCTATAAGAAATTAAGGTCCTGATTATTGCTCCACTATTGTAAAGGAAAATCACTTATTTTGATTATAACTCTATTATACATTGACAGAGCCTAGGTTGTAATATAGACACAGACCTGTGAAATGCAAATACTTCCTTCTTAATGAGAAGCAGTGACTATAATGAAGCCTTAATTCACAGCTTACAGTAGAAATGTAAAGAAGCCTTCATCCATAAATTCATTAATAGTTATTTCCTATCCAATGTAGCCAAAATATTCAGCAGCTCCTAAGAACTCTCTAGTCTTAACTTTTGGTTGAGTTTACAAGATTTAGAATGGGGATGGCGAGGAACAAATCTGTGGCTGCACAGCCAAGAAGTTACAGAACTCTCAGGCTCCCACGCTCTCTTCCTAACTCATCTGCTTTCTGTTCTTCTTGGATAATCAAATAGAAAGGACATGCAAGTAGACTCCACAAGAAAACGTATCTGCAAATACAGGTACCCAGATTTAGCCCAAAGTAATCTGTTCCTAGAAATGTGTTCCATAACAAAGTTTCAGATAGTGGGGACACAATTTTGTATTTTTTTTTTTTTTTTAAGATTTTTATTGGGGAAGGGGAACAGGACTTTATTGGGAAACAGTGTGTACTTCCAGGAGTTTTTTCCAAGTCAAGTTGTTGTCCCAATTTTGTATTTTTTAAACAGGAAAAGTCACAATCCTCTGTAATCCATGTGGATTGTATCTGTCTATCCACTGAAGTAGGTGTTTTCTAGGTTTCCAAAAATATTATGCTGTGCTCAGGTAGCATAGTGAAGCTTTTCAGAGCTAGCATTCTCTCCTAAGTTTTTTTATGCATAGAAAAAATAATATGCATGGTGGTAGGTACATGTGCCCATACTAATATGAGAATGTAGGGAAGATGACAAGCAAAATGCCCAGTATGTTTAAACAGCACCAAGGTGAGATGTAATGCCGTAAGATGAAACACTGACACTCCCTGAGACCAGTGCCTTGCCCTCCCTGGGGGACACCCAGTAGCTGGAACATTTTTTCCCTGGCTCACATGTACTGATTCCTTCCAGAGGCTGATAGTTTAGATAGTAAATAGAGGGTAAACATTTTTGTAAATCAACAAAAATATTTGCAAGTGAGAGTTCAGTTAGCCAAGATGATAGCAAGATGAAGAAAGTTATTTTAGAATTCCTCTCAGTCTTCACTGGTTTGTGAGACAAATTACAAAGTGGCTCATAAATGATGCTCTTTTCTGGAATTATCTTGAAAGTCATGAATCAAGCAGCGTTCCCTAGACTCCCACATCTGACTATAGCCTTTTAAAGTCTATGGAGCAGGAGGAGGGTTTCCCTTTGATGAGCAAGAGAAAAACAGTAATCCAATGTTTGCTCTGATGGGAAGTGGCTCTTTTCTCTAATTACACTCATTGAAGTGTTCAGAGGGGGAAAGATTCTTTTTTCTAGTTAATTATCATTTAATGGCCAGTAGATTATTTTGCATATACGAATATGCAACAACACTATTAAGAAAAAATCCCAGTAGTATTGGTTAATTAGTTCTTTCATCTAAAAAGCTTTAATCAGGCTATTTTTCAAAAAAGAAATAAGTATACTAAGTGAAATGTGTTGATTATAAAGAAATTATGTATTAAATGAAATTAAAGTATCTTAACAGAATACCAGTGGTAGAGTAGCATATCAACCTTGGCCTTACCCTTTAATTTCAAGGCTTCTAATACCTTTGAATCAGCTGTTACATCACTCACTAGCTTGATTTCAATATTTTGCGAAGTCAGTTGGAGCAACTTTTCGAAAAGACGTTGACCCTAGAAAAAAATATTCAGAGACAAAGAAAGTCAGAAAACCTAAATGTATGCTATTTTAAATAGGCATACATAAACTTATTAAAAATTAAAACCATTCATTCAAATTTTAAAAGGAAAGCAATTGGTATTCATGGAAAATTCCATCAAAGTGGCTTATGTAAATAGAGTGGTAGCATGAGCACAGATTACATTATGTTTTTCTGAGTATTGTATTGTGCAATTCAACAATTACTGCAATGATAATTTCAATGCTACAGTGCAAATTTACCATTGTTTTACTTTTTTATGAACTCTGAAGTTATCTACACATGAAGAGGCAGCAGAGAACATTAAACAGTTATATTTGGGTCCAGAGAGACCTGGATTCCTGCTGGTTTTCCAGTTTATAAACTGTGTTTCTTAATCTTACTGATCTCTAGGTTTTTCTCACTAATGTAGATATTAGTATTTACTTTAAAAGGCTTTGTGAGGATTAAAAGGGTCAGTAGTATGTAAGAATCCTTTAATAGCTCTTATGGGGGGAATCATGGCTACTTATCAGTGATTTGCCTGAATTTACCTTCTTGTTTAAAACTTGTCTTATTGAATTCATTTATGCTCTGACTAGCATGTATAATTGTTAGCACAGCCTAAAAATAACTGAAATTAAGAAAAAACACAAAATGAAAGATTTTTTAAGAAAGATTTTCACAAGCATATAATTTTTACAGTAAATTTTAGTCTCAGGGACTCTGGATAGTGACAAATCCATAGACATTACATGATCTCAGTGGATTGCAACATTATCCTGTTTATTTTCCCGTGTGTGTTTTCCTGGACTTCCTCTTCTTATCACAAAAGAGAATTTGTTTTCTTATATTGATTGTTCAGTATTTTGTTATTCAGCCACAAACTCAAATGCCTTCAGGGGCCAGACAGGCAAACAGGCTTTGGTCTTAACAGCCCCCACGTGACAGACTTTTATCTCCCTTCGATAAAAATGGACTGTGTACAGAGAAAGTTTTTGGAGACTGAGAAGAGAATGGAGGACATGTGGACGTAGAGCTGTGATTCCTGCAATTCCCCTTAGAAAGGAGAGGCGCCCAAGAGGAAAACCCTGAAGCTTTGACGTGTTAAGGGGGAAGGAGGTGGGTCACCTGTGCTAAGGTGAGAGCAGCGGGGAGTGTCCGGCAAAACCCAGCCTTGCTCCAGGGCGGAGCGGGCCCAGCACAGCCGAAGCTCCGGAATCCGTGGGCGGTGGAGGAAGACCAGGGTTTGCACGCATGTCATGGTCAAGTGCAGAGGCTTCCTTTTCCTTTAGGTACGGTAAGAAAGGGGAGCTCAGTAAAGTACTGGGCACCCAGAACCTGGAAGCAGCCTCGCCACAAACTGGGTGTTCCCCTGTGCTGACATTGTAAACAGCCTCTTTCAAAAGGAAGGGTAGGGGAGAGGGAGGCAGAGAGAAAGACACAGAGGAAAGAAGGGTGGGGGGCGGTGGCGGATTTGCTGAAGGGTGGGGGAAAAACTGCTGATTTGCTGACTTCAGGGTCTGTGTAGATTTCAAACTTACAGTGGAGAGCTGAGGTCTTGGGCAGTGAGAGGCTCCGCTAGCCTGGGAAGGAAGGTCGATGCCTGTGGCTTTGGGGTTGTCCTGCAGACAGTTATCTATTGCCAACACCCTCTTTGTCAGCCACGGCACTGCTCTGAGTTGGGCATGTACTCTTGTCACACAGCCTTAAAGGCTTGGCGATGTCTGCATGGCTCAGACTCTAGAGCCCAGACCTGTGGTCATCACAGAGTCACATAAATTGTTTGTGTTTGTCTCTTTCACACAGAGAAAGGGCTTCTTTGCTGTGTGTGCTTTGTGAGACCCCATGGTGAGTGGGCCAGTATTTTCAAACAGATGAATTTCTTTTTTCTCTTAGTTAATAATATATTTACCACACACGAAACGTAAGAGATCTTCTAACCTGTCTGTATTTCTGGCTCTGTGCCTTAAACTGAGTCCCACTGTGGTATTTCTGTGAGATTTAAAATGAAGAAGACCAGAATTCTCAAACATGAATGAAAATAGAAACTCCAAAATCTCCAGCTCAGTAGACTGTCATTTAAAAAGCGTATTTTTACTTGTGGCATGTCCTAATTACTTACACCAAGGATTCTTAAAATTTTTAATTATAGTGCTCACTGTAATGAACTTGGGCTGGAGGTGGAATTTCTATTGAATTTCCCCTTTTTCGTATCTTACCTCTCTGTCCACACAGTTTTGCTAAGATATTCAAAATGTAATAACTTCCAAAGGTCTGAAACACCTACTTTATGCAGAGATCTGCAGTAAGGCTCAAGGCTTTCTGAGTTAAATTGACTCATCATATTTTCATAAAGGAGTAACAAAAGCCCCTTAGCTTTTAGACATCAGCAGTATAAAAACTTGCCTTTTCTAGTGAAAAATATTAGCCAACATTTCCAACTTAAATAAATCATCTTGAAGATAGTCAGTGGCTCAGGCATGTTGACCTACTTTAAGCCAATTTTTTCTGATGTCTGCAAAAACTTTATGAGAGTCGGGTCCTGGAGAGGGGGCTGTACCCCAAGGTCAGAGATCTAGCTCAGCCCTTCTGTAACTTTGAAGAGGCTGCTTAAAGCAGGAAGCTCTTCCAATCCCAAGAGAGCTAAGGTTAGAAAATACCACTTGTTTCTGTTGTTCCAACACAACTGGTTGAGAGGATAAAATCCTGAAATATGTCGTGAAGGGGAAAAACAAAAATACCAAAGAGAAATCAAAGAAAGTCAAGCTTCATGGATTGATTCTGGGGGTTACATAGACTATGGTGGTGGTTTTCAAACTAGTTTAGCAGTTTAACTCTTTGTTCAAATGAAAAGTTAAGCTAAACATCTCTTCAATCCCTCTCTGCTCTCCTGTACAGAATCCCCAGGGTTCCACCGAGCACAACTTGAAAATATCCAAATTTGATCCCTTCATCATACTGATATAGATAGAGAACCATCAGGATACTGACTTTGAGAATGTCAGAGCTGGAAGATACCTTTGTGATCAAGCGTCTACCAATCTCATTTTATGAATAAAGATACCGAGGCCTAAGAAAATCAAGTGATGTAAGGATGGTCACACAGTGTAGTTTCCGCTATGTGACCATTTTGTTGTGTTAAAGTTGGGAAACGAAGGGGTATTCTGGGAAGAAAGTTGCCTCCAAGTCTCTCCCTCTCTTCCACTCCCAGCTCTGGTGTCTTCAATTCTGCTGAACTAAGCATTTCTGGGGCTGGAAGGCACTTGAGTGGCTTCAGAGTCAGGTTCTGGGGAGGCCATGTACCTGCAGAGCCATTTTTAGCCCCACATGACTGTCCAGTGCTGCATATTCTCCACGAGGCTGGGCAGGAGCCGAGACAGCCACCCTAGGCCTGGGGCTGAGAGAGGAAATACAGAGGGGGGAGGTGTTCTCCAGTTGCCCCAGTGGGGAACTAGTTAACCATCTAATACTGCCCCTCCCTCACCTGAAAGGAAGAAGCCATCAATAATTTGATAAAGTCAAACATCAACACATTAAAGGGGAGCCAAGAAGAGAAAAGATCCTTGAACCCGACTGACACCTGATGATATGGGCTACTTGAGAAGACAGAACTGGAGAGAAAACACAGTATAAGTACTCAAGGACAGTCAAGTATGGCTGGGACTAACATTCTACGATTTTGGAACGAAATTAAAGCAATAATTAAAAAACAGCATGGCCACTGTTGAGGCACAAATTAGTGGCCTAAAGACCAAATGAAAGAAATATCTCAAAGTGTGCACACGCACAAAAACATAAGGGTGATAAGAGCTTAAAGTGAGAGATAAATCAAAGAGCAATAGCATATGGTTAACAGGTATATTAGAAGAGAAGAAGAGACAAAATGATTAAGTTTGCAAATCACAAAAGAAAAATTGTTCCTGAGGAACAATCTTGAGGAAAGACCTACCTCTACACATTGAAAAGATAATTGAAGATGGAGGCAAAAGTAACGTGGAAAGATACATCTTGGCACATTGTGCACAATTATCCAACACCAAGGAGAAACAGGAATTCTTACAAACTTCTTGCCAAAAACAAAACAAAAAAGTTACCCATCAGGGAAAATGGATTGGACTGGCATGGAGCTAACCACCGGTGACACTAAGCTAGTACATCGTGGCCACAGATTGTGGAAGAAAGAAGACTAAAACCCAGAGTATTTAACACAGCCCAGGATTTTACCTGCCTAGATGAAATAAATACGTGCTGACATATACAATTTAGAGACTATATTACCTACATAACCCATGCAAGGAGTATATTTAAGGAAGGATTCTAATCAAACAGTAAATAACATCAAACACCATCAGGGAGGGTTAAGGGGAGAAGACACAAGAGATGAGCAATACGATACGGAGATGTGTTTGATGTACTTGCTGAATAAAGATTCTGGAAATAGGAGAGACACATTCCAGGGGCAGGTCAACTGGAATCTGTCATGTGCATTCCCATTGAGGGTGCTATTACCCTAATGGGGCTGAGAATTGGTTCTTGTGTGTGTATTCCTCTTTTCATGACTAAAACACAGACATACATAGAGTAAATATGTAATACTATCTGTAGTATACTTTCATGGTGGGGCAAGAGTGGGAAAACCTTTTTCTAAAAAGGCTCCTTAGTAAGGTGAAAATGAAAAGATGATTGAGAAACCCTTATCTACAACTATAGGATAAAGGATCTCAGTAAAAATTAGCATAAGAGTTGGGGAGGGAGTTGAAATGTACTACAAGAGAAAAAGTCAGCCATTATCACACTAGCTAACTATATAAAGGAAAAATTAAGAGAAATGTAATTAAAACACTACCACAATATAATATTTCTAAATCTGTCTCTCAAAATTGGGCTGATCTAATAGAAAATAAATGAGGATATATGAAAATTAAATAATACTACCTATAAACTTGATTATGTGTGAATATATATGTATATATGTATATAATTTATACATATATATATCCTCATTCTATATATTAAACCCCTCAAAACAGTTTTTAGTTGTTTGCGAAACATTTATAAAAATCCTGTAACTTCCATTAAGAAAAACTGAACAAAAGTTAAAATAAGGTATTCCGCAGGCTTCATTCTCTGCTCATAATCTAACAAAATGAAAAACAGACCATTAACATATAAGGCATAAAACAAATCTTATCTACTTGAAAATTGAAAAACTTACTCTTAGATTATCCTTACATCAAAGGACAAGAGAGAAGCGATGTTTTGTATTCTCTAGAAAGCTATGACTAGGTGAGTACTCCACAGCAAAACCATGAAATGAAGCAATATCTTGTGTCAGAGAGAAATTTATAACTGTAAAATGTTTCCAGTGTTATAAAAAAGAATATACCACAAAGTCACAGTAGTCACATTAATGTGGTAGAGGCATAGGAATGGAGAAATGGAAAAAGAACTTAATAGAGAATCCGGAAATGGCACACACGTAACTTTTATCAATAACAAAGGTACTACTTTAATTCAGCCTAAAAAAGAGGAAGTGGTTTAATCTCACACAAGTGGAAGGACCCCAAGATTAAACCACACAGAAAAATATATTCTCAGGCAGAATAATAACATACCAATATTTTCAAGAAAATCTAGGCACCTACATGTACCATTTTAGAGTTGAGGGAAACCTTGTTCAACCTGTAGGATGCTAAATGATGACCCCCAAAGATTTGGGTCCTAATCTGAAGCAGGTAAATGTTACCTTACTTGGAAATAGGATCTTTGCAGATGTGAGTAAATTAAAGATCTTGAGATGAGATTGTCCTGGATTATCAAGTGGGTCCTGAATGCAGTCACAGTATCCTTATATGAAAGAGGACGAAGGGGATTGGATACATCCAGGGGAGGAGGTGATGTGAAGATGGAATAGAGAGATTTGAAGCTGCTGGCCTTGAAGATTGGAGTGACACAGCGCCCAGAAACTGGCAGGGGCAAGTCATGGATCGTCCCCTAGAGGAGGGATCCTCCCCTCCACTGAGGGAGCGCTGCCTTGCTGTCACCTGGGTGTCAGTCCAGTGAAACTGACTTAAGACTTCTGCCCTCTAGAACTGGGAGAGAATAAATTTCTGTTTTTTAAGCTACAGTCTGCATTTAATTTGTTACAGTGACCACAGGAAACGAATACACAAGCTAGATATGTAGAAATAATAAAAGACAATACAGACACACTGGAGGTGCCAAAAACATGTATACAAGTGGACACTTTGGTCAACGTTGCTCAAGCAGTAGTTTGTGATAATCAGAAGTATCAGGACACTGATGATAACCCCACTTTGAGCACCTCTTGTAATTGCAGAAGTCAAACGTGACTTGTATTCATCCTCTTATTGGTATATATTGAGTATGACAATTTTAATACAGCTTTCCTCTCTTAAAATGTATATACTTTTTTTGGCACCCTCTATAGATTTATAAAAGTTAAAAACAAACAAACAAACAAACTAAAAATATATATATAGCAAAAGACACCACAAGTTAATGAAAAATAGTAAAAATGTGGGATAAATGCTATGCAAATGAGAAATGAAGGGTTAACAGCTGGACTCTATAAAAATATACTAAAAATTAATAAGAAAAGGCCAATAGCTCAAGCAAATGAGGGCTAAGTATGAGAGTTGGCATGCCTAAGAAAAGGGAGCCAATGTGGCTAAGACACATAAGGAGATGTTTTATGTAGTCAAGGGAAGCATGAAGCAAAGCGATAAAGAGATCTCTTTTGTACTCAAAGAGACTGGAAAAACATTCATGAGTGGCAACATTTACTTTTGTCAGCAATTTGGGAAAAAGTACTTAGACATATTGCTTCCTTCCACTCAGGAATCTACACCTAGAAACCTATCCCAAAGAAATATAAGCACACAAAATGTGTGTGTGCGTGTGTGTGTGCGCGCGTGTATGCACATGTGTGTGTATTTATGATTCAATGAACATGGAAAAATGCAGGCTATATCTCAGGTATACTATTATCTTACTTATGTATACTTATGTATATACATACATGTAAAGTTTCAGTCAAAATAAAAAAGGACACATGACTTATTAAACATAGTGCACATTTGATGATACAGTCACAAGGAAACAAGATTAGGATTTATTTTAAGCCATAGTGCCTTTTTGAAGCAATACACTTGCCTTGATTTTTGTTTTCTAATTTGTGTCTTAAGCGACAAGACCACATATACATGGGTCCTCTCTTGGCTCAGTTTGCTAGTTTATTTAACCAACTAGTTCAATTACCTGTAACACTAATCTTTTACTTACTTATATTTACTAAAATTTTCAGTTTGTAGATATATAAAGTTTGCCAGGGACATAAACATCAATATATTATTTCCTTGTATATTTGTCAATGTCAACTTTTATTCACACAGGACAGTGTCTTTTAAGCAAATTCATTCAATATATTTGTTTTTCAATCAAATTCATTCAACACACTTACTGGATGCCTACTGTGTGTTGGACATAAATGATAAATTAGCAAATACAGCCCAAAGGGTCAGATGCCAGGATGAAGGAATTATAGGTTTAGGGGAAGACGTAGCAGGGGCATTGATAACTCAGCCTAAGGCAGTCAGGGAAAGCTCCCCAAAGGAAGGAAAGAAAGAAAAAATGTTCCAGGTGGAGGAGACCTGCGACAGACAGGTAAGTAAGCTCTTGTAAGCCAGGATGAAGAATTTGAACCTCGTCCAGAAAGCAATGTGGACCTCCAGAGGATTTTACATACGGAAGGACGCAATAAAATGTTTGTTCTGAAAAAACAAACAAGCCCAAAAAACCAAACCAAGCCAAAACAAAACCCTGACTACAAATAGGATAGAGAATAGTACAGGGCAAGACTGGAGGCTGAAAGAGCAATGAGAAGGTTGGTGGGCAGTTTGGTGAGAGAGACATGACCCGAGAGTAGTGTCCATGGCAACCCAAACAATGGAAGAATCCCAGGTATTTATGAGCTAGCTCAGTGATGAATTTGATTGGCAGGCTTGGGCTTGAGGGAGACAGTGGAGTTGGGGCTGGTGGCCAGAGTCCCCAGCAGTTCCTGGGGACATGTCTGTGGAATATGGAATTCCTCATCCGACGACAGAAGATGGCGGCCATTACATCAGCTCACAAATATCCTGAGGTCATGGATCTATCACAGCTCAAAACTGTGCCACAGGCCTAGCAATTAGTAGAGAATGCCGGCCTTTTGGGCGGTGAGCGACAAGGATTGCCCGCCTGATACCAGCAAAGAGTACCTGCTATGTAGGTGAGCAGGCTGCCAGGTTCCATCCCATTAAAGGATTAGCTCTGAACAGTTAATCATCAAGGCCTTGCCTAATGATGGTTAGCACAGTTACAGACCCCGTAGGTATGAACTCAGCCATCTCTGTCAGGGGCAGATGAAGAGAGATGAAGGAGCTCGCCGTGCCAATAATGAGCCAGGAAATAGCAAGGAATTTCTATCAGGAGCAGCACGCTTGTAGCAGGGCCCAGGGAAACCAGCTAGGAAGTAGCTTTGGGGTTGTCCCAGCATCGCTCTGGCCACAAAGGGCAGGTCGACGATGTGATGTTGGCAGTGCCACACAGCAGGGCCACTCAGCCTGCGGACGGCGCAGCTATCAGCAGGTCTCTGCAGAGGATGGGGAGGTGACGGGGGAGGAACCCCAGGACGTGCGAAACACTCAGCTCGTCCAGTCACCAGGTGGGCAGAGGCCCCACACAGAACGGAGGCAGAACTCCCCCTCACTCCCCACAGTCCAGCTTCCCCAGGAAGTACCCATGAGGGTGCCCTACGGGCTCCCTGAAAATGCCTGGTCTACAAAAGCAGCTCAGACTCCTTACCTCGCTACTTTCGAGAATGAATCCTGGCTGAATGAGCCAAAAGCAAACATTTGTTTTGCACAGAGGTATTTACTACAGCAGAATTTATTCAGAAAAAGAAAAAAAAAAAGAAAGAAATAGCTTATAAGCTCCATGACAGAGAAATTCAATTTGGTGAATCCACTACATTGTATATTATGCAGCCAATTTAAAACTAATGTTTACCAGTGTTTCTAATAACACAGAAAGGTGCTTATGGTGTAATATTAAGTTCAAAATTACGATGTAAATTTCATTATATAATATGAGCATCTGTATGTAATTCTGCATAAAATATCAAACTATTAAAACATTTTTTGTTGATGGTCACATGGATGATTTTGTTTCTCTTCCGTTTCTCTGTAGTTTCCAAATTTTCTACAGTAAGAAGTTATTACTATTGTAATGAGAAAAAAAATAATCCAAAGTATTCTTTTAAAAGGAAAGTTGTAAAAATGAAAATTGACTATAAAGAAATAGAAAATGCAGAGATAAAGGTCTAGGAAGTAAACAAAACTAAGACAACTTCCAAGAAAAGTCATTATTTTGTCCAAATAATTGGGAAGGCTATCTTTGGGTTCATGATTTATTCATGTCTATATGATTGGATTTAAAAAAGACGTTGAACTCTTGCTAATCATAGTGCTTACGAGTTTATATCAGAATGATGATTTCCATTGGAAATATACTGGAAAGCAAGCAAGAACATAATTAGGACTACTCAACAGATGGGGAAGCAGCAGCAATTTACCAGGAAAGAAGGGCGCTGAGGGAGGACAAGAATTGACAGGAGCAGCGAGGGGGGCTGAGCTACCCACACAGAGGCCACTCTTCTCCAGCCTGCGGGTTGCCCTCCAGGCACTGCCGCCCTCCCACCTCTGTTTCTGCGCCTCCCCACCATACTAGGCACTGGCACAGGGTGGGGAGGGGTAGGGACCATTGATTATTTGATTTTGTATCTCCAGCAACAGCACAGTACCCTGTCAAATATTTGTTCAACAAAGACACGTTCAAAATCATTTTGTGGCCATGTTTGAAAAGGGAGAATGCTAGTTTATAAGCATTTGCTGAGTGTTGACTGCGTATAAGCATTTGCTGAGTGGAACAGGGAAAAGATGCTGTTTTGAAAGAAGGGGACATCTTGCCATAAGGTTATATAATGTTCACGCTGACACTGCACTAGTTTTCCTGAAATAATATTGAGCTGGGAGATGAGAAGACTGAAATCTGTTTCACATCCACAAGCAATCTCTTCCTTCCTGGTCATGTGCCAGACAATAATGACACAAGAATTAATACGACACAGGCCCTAGAATCCAGGGATGTGGAGAATATTCAAATACAAGTTGCTGCCCTTTTATATCATCGTTGGGAGCACAACCGCAATAAACAGGATTAAACTGAAACAGGTTAAATTAGGATGACAAATTGGTGGGGAGCAAGGGAGCTTATTTTGAAATCTATAAAAATCAAACAATGTTTATTAGACTAGGTTGGTTTAAGGCAGCGATTCTCAACCCAGACTGCCCAATGGTTCCCAAAATCATCTTTTTAAAAGCATTAAAGCCTGAGCCCCACTTTAAATATTCTAATTAACTTGGTCTGGAGTGGGGCTGGCATCAGTATATTTCAAAATCTCCTTAGGTGGTTGTGACTGACAGTCATGATTGAAAGGTGCCAAACTGGGGACGGGAGGTGTGAATTTACCTAAAAAATATGCACATTTTATTTTCTCCTTTCTTCAGCTAAACCCCGAAGAACAATTTGAATTAGTATTCTGGGCAGAATTATCTTAACCTCCTTTAATAGAAATTGAGATCATGATGGACAGCTAAAAATTATTCCTGCTCTAAGATTACATAGAAAGTTAAGTGTCCAGTAAATTTGAAAACAAATGTTCTGCAATAGGAAAACAAAAATAAAAACAGCAATTATCTTTTATGAGCTCCATTATTTGTTGTTTTACAAACATTATCTAATCAAACTGGATAAATTGAACCAATGAGACAGGTATTATTATACCCACTTTGTAGATGAGAAAATTGAGGATAGTCAGGGTTATGACATTTGCCCAATGTGACCACAACTGCTAAACTACTGGTCATGTCAAATGTGTTTGACGCCCAACCCTATGGTCTTTGCCCTGCAATATATGCCTCCCAAATGATGCTGCTAGCTTCCTATTCTACAAAACCAAGCTCTACAGACTGAAAATAAATAGAATAAGAATAAGCAATTCTCAACTGGTCTAAATCACAACAGTATGTATTCTAATTATATTTTTCTTAATTCAGACATGTTTTATTTTTCTCTATGGTCCTGCAAAAAAAAAAAAAAAAAGTAGCCATAATATAATAGCTCTACATCAAAACAAAGGGTGAAATTGTGTTTTCCATGTTGTATCAGAATATCCTTTCTCTGGGTGCTTCACTCCAACGTACTAATTATAATAGGCTCAAAGAAGTTCAATTATTTAAAGGATTCAGTCTCCACCAATTATGCTTATCTCCTTTCAGGAAAAATGAAAAGCAGAAACTGCTGTGATTTTATTATTTCTGGATTATTAAAAAAATGTAGTAACAAAAGAAATTCTAATTAAATATTTCATGACCAGGCCATAAGATTATTGGGCATTTTAATCAGACTTTTACATGGGAATGATATTGTCAAAAAGTGGATTTTTCTGGGTTTCAGAAATAGCCCTGTGTTGCAAAGTAGATGCTGACTGTTTGCATGCTGAGTAAATGACAGTTTCCTTCAATAGCCTGGAGAGGGAATGGAGACCCACCTTGGGACAGTAGGGATGGGAAAGAAAGGAAGAGTGGGCTAAGGGAGCCATTGTAGATGGAGAATTAATAAGATGGTTAGGATGGGGAGCGAGGGGTGCTGGTGTGTGCAGAGCCATAGCTGACTCAGGCAGACCACAGGCTTCCTGAGGATGGGTAGGAGGCATTGTGGGTGGAAAATATAAAGTGATTATAACAGAAAATGTTAATACTATCACTTATAGACAAACAATAAGAATGGCTGTGAACCAAACATGACAAAGAAAAGGTTGATAAGTTAGGTAAAACAAAAGCGCTTAGCTGTTGGTTAACCTACATTGATAGGGTCAGTTATGAAGAATATTGCCAGTAAGGAGTGAGTGGGCTTTTAAGACGGAGCCTGAAGACCTGAGTCACACATGGATGCGGCAGCAGCCTGAAGCACAATGGCAGGGTGTATCCCGCTAGCATCAAAGTTAGTCCACTGAATGTTGCCTAGTCACAGGGCTCTTCAGTTATAAAAATACAAACACCAGGAAGAAAAAACCAATAGCCAACCAACCGACAAAAATCTGTAGTGGCTGTAGGTTTGAGAAGACCATGTTACTTCTTACGTATTCAAGATTCAAGACGTCAGTTGTCCAGACGCATCTTTATCTCAAGGACATCAAATTCAAATTCTCAGCAAATACAGACTGGGGTCGTAGGTTATTTTTTTATCCAATTACACAGTTCTAAGAGCAAACATGTCACAATCTTACCAGATAACAAATGTGATGGTCAACTAACTGTATGTGTCAAGTAGACTAGGCTGAGATGCCCGGATAGCTGGTAAAACATTTCTGGGTGTGCCTCTGAGGGTGCCTCCTGAAGAGATTAGCATTTGAATCAGTAGACTGAGTACAGATCACCCTCATTAATGCCAGTGGGCATCATCCAAGCCTTTGAGAGTGTGAGAAGAACAAAAAAGCAGAGGAAGAGTGATTGCTCTCCGCTTGAGCTGGGACATATCCATCTTCTCCTGCCCTTAGATTAGCACTCTTGGTTGTCCACATTCAGATACAAACTTGTACTCATCCCATCAGCTCTCCTGGTTTTCAGGCCTTCAGACTCTAGCTGAATTACACCACTGGTTTTCCTGGGAATTCTCAGCCTCCATGATCGCATGAACCAATTCCTACAATAAATCTCTCTTTTCTCTCTCTCTCTTTCCCCATATATATGAAGAGATAGATATAGAGATAGATATATTTGACATATGTGTATATATATATATATATATATATATATATATATATATATATATATATATACATATATGTCAAATATATCTATCCCTACCTATAGCTGTATCTATCCTATTTGTTCTGTTTCTCTGGAAAAACTTGACAAATATAACAAGTTTTCCAGATAGTGATTGATAAAGAATTTCTGCACAAATGGAGAGGTAAAAAAGCTATTTTTAAGCTTGCATAATTCTTGTGAATGAGGCTTTTGGGTGGTGAGGGGATGGTTGGTCCATCTAGATCTTCACCAAGGCTGAAGTGGCCCCTGTTTCATCAGGGACAGAGCAGATAGTTCTGAGTGGATGTGTTAACCAAGAGCTGCCTGAGTCGATGTGTGGGAGCAGGACTCGGTGTGCACGTAAGGATTTGTAATTACTGAATCCAATGAAAGTCAGAATTCCATATGTAATGATACCTTGCCGAATCCTTTCTATCCACCCACAATCTCACATTTCTAGAAATTATACTCCCTTTTAATTTTACAAGGTAACCATCCCAGTTTCTAGCACAGCATAAGGCCGATAATAAGAACTCATTATTCATTAGTACAATTAAACTGACTCGAACTAGAGTCGTGGTATGAATGTGAATGGTAACATTCATGATAACAATAAACACTTACATAGACACTAAAACAGTCACACCCTCTTCTAAACTCTACATATATTAACAAGTTAACCTGCACCACAACCTATGAGGTAGGTTCTGTTATCATCCTGATTTTGCTGATGAGGAAATTGAGGCACAGAAAGTTCAGTATCTTGCTCAAGGTCGCAAAGCTAATGATAAGAAGAGAAAGGAAACCTGAGCTCCATTTCTGGCTCGTTTCCACAGCCTTTCTAAGAGTCTGCCAGCACGTACTGTGCAGAGACAGGATCCTGGCTTGTACTTTCCAAAACGACCTCGTCTATCACTGAGCTTTCATACATGCCACTCACTAAACCAAGCAAATACTGCTCAATTTTAAAAATCATAATTTTTCAAAATTAAACAACTGTGATGTACATACCATCAATTGGAAAGCATGGCTCACCATAGACCAATAACTAATTCATTTAACATAAATACGTCCTTTTAAGATACAGTTGTTGCAGCTCATTAGTTATTTTATTTGGTTCCTACAGTGAACTCATAGAGAATGGGATTTTTTTACCCCATAGAGAATGGGATTTTTTTACCCAGTGAATTAGGTAACTTTACTAATAAACCTTCATCAAGTCACATTTTCTGGCTTTTCCTGAACAGTCTTGATTTCTTAAATCCCCATCATTTTATCCCATAAATTAGCAATCAAGTTGCCCTAGATATTTCAATATTTCAGGGTCTAAACCCATCAACAGACAGAAAGAAACAAAACCTTTGCCTGACCATGTAGTTTGATTAGATTTGAAAATGTGGTTAGCATGGAACTGTAGCCCTCACTGACCCTCAACAAAGCTGTGACACTGAGGAAAGTCCAGCTTCTTTCAGCACAGAAGGAAACAAGCACAAAGATATAGCCCAGTATGAGGCAGGAAAGACAAGATGAGTTTTTCAGAATGGGAATTAGAACAGCCACTCTTTGGCACCACAGATTAAAAATGCATTTTTAATGACTGTGTCTCTTTCGACGGAAATGAAAAAGAAAAAGCAGGCATTCATCATCCTGTTAATAACGACCATCAGTCATTCCTATGAAATTGTTTCTTGTTCAGAGAAGACACAGATGTCATGTGCCATGTTTATTTGTGTCCCTTTTCTGCTGAGCTGGAGCCTGCCTGTAACTAGCACTGTTCCTTGGTATATTTTGCTCACAGCTGCATTATAACAAGCAGATGGGCCATTTTTCGGTTATAGTTCCTGTTATCAGCATGCCATTTATGGCTTCCATTTAGGATTTTTCGGGTTTTCTTGGTTTAGAAGTAAAATCCATGTTTGACTATTTTACTCCTCCCAAATAAAAATACTTTTAAAAAGTATATATTAATGAACCACATGATTTCACTGATGTGTGGTATATAAACCAAAAACAACAAAAGAACAAGACAAACAAATCAGAAACAAAAATTCATAGACACAAACAATACTTTAGTGGTTACCAGAGGGTAAGGGGGGAGGGGAGTGGTAGATGAGGGTAAGGGGGATCAAATATATGGTGATGGAAGGAGAACTGCCTCTGGGTGGTGAACACACAATGGGATTTATAGATGATATAATACAGAATTGTACACCTGAAATCTATGTAACTTTACTAACAATTGTCACCCCAATAAACTTTAATTAAAGCTAAATATATAAGTGGAAAGTGAGCTGTGAATCTGAGCTAATTTTCATTATACTGGAACATCTTAGAGAAAATTGAAATTAGCTTACTTGAATAGTTAGGGTGTGAATTTTTTCCCCCCTAGCATATTTTTGTGTCCAACAAGCCAATCAATGACTATATACCAAAATTTATAAGGTCTTGGTGAAAATAAAAGTGTGATTACAGGTCCCAAGATTGGCCACCCAAGTCTTGAATTTCCTATTTCATTTGAAAGATGAAATCAGATAAATTTTAAATCACGTAGGCTTGCAGCAGTACTTTTTTATTTTATTATTTTTTAGAAATGGTAAATTTCTAACAGGATACGGGGTTCTTAAACTGCACCCAAAGAGAAAAAGTGAGCAGCAAGGATCTGCTTTCCGTTCTCCATTCCTGATGTGTGCACAACTATCCCCTCACTGGCTTGGTCAGAGGGGAGGAATCAAGCCTTTAAAATAGCCTTTAAAATAGCCTAAAAAGGCACAAAACATGTGGCATTTAGACAAGCTCTCCTGGGCCATTTAAATTTGCAAATGCTGTTCTAGGGATTGAGGGTGGGGTGAGGGGGATGGGAAAGGGAGCAAGTTGGACGTGAAGTACTCTCAATTCCGCAGGTCTGCTCTCTCTGTAAAGACCACACATGCTTAGTGGGTGACCAGCGGGGACCAAATGCGTGGGATACCCCAGCAACAGTCACTTGGCTACCGACAGACTGGGGAGAGAACATTCCCATTATTGCTGAGCAAGGTAGGAACCCTCCAAACGTGCTGCCAACCTCACTCCATATTGTTCACCATTCCTCACAGGACATGGTACTGGGGACCAAGAGCTGGCCGTGCGGGGAGCTGCTCACGAGAGACGACTCACAGCCTGCTCGAATCTACTTTACTTCCAAAGCAGGTCATGCCCTTCTATCCTCATGTCTGCAAAAGATCTCTGCTTGTGAAGAGGCAAAGAGATTTAGGCTCAGTCCTCTACAAAAAACCAACTGGTTTTAGACTGTAATGGAGCCTGGTGAGGTTAAGGGAATGAAAAGCAGCAAAGATACGTCTGTTTGGCCAAAGCAATATGATTCTACCGGAAGACATCGGTTCAAACTGGGGTCTCCTCCTAAAGGGTTGTTGTGTGAGCTCAGTAACAGCCAGGTTATTGGCAGCAAATTGCAACAGCTCATGTGTTGATGGTAGGCCAGTTTTTAGAGTAACTTGAACTTCGCTTCTCAGTGTTATCTTCTTTTCATATCAGCAACATCCATCATAATTGACTCTAAAGTCATGCCATTAACAAAGATTCTTTCCTTGACCAAACTCTAGCCAGGCTCCTCTGAGCCCTCGTCACTGCCAGGCCTCAACCTTGGCCTTTAAAAATGGCAGACTCTCAGCACAAATGCCCTGCCCCACACCTCCCCCATTAAAAGGCTTAAACAAACACTAACATGATTTCTAACAGCTCATGGCCACATCTTAGGATGACCCTGGCCCCCCCTAAAAGTGCCTATCTGAGAAAGCTCAAGGCTGACAAAAGAATTTGCTGTTTGTTCCAGCCAACATCTGAAGATAGGGCCCCCATCTCTCAGTCTCTGTAGGACGTTAGGAGCCTAACTTTGGTAAATGCCAGTTAGCAAACTCACATGGGTTTCACATGTACCAACCCCTCTTCCCACCTTTTATAAATTTCCCTGACCCTCTCCAAGCCCCAGCCATTTACCTCCGTATTCCCTCACTCTTTCAGTAAAATGTCCAGTCATCTCCACCCAAATCTAAGTTGAGTTCAGTTCACCTGGACCCTATTCCTTAGTGCAATAGTATATTATTGATTCAAATCTGTCCTTACCACTTTAACTAGCGTCTGGTTTTGTTTATCTTTGACACAATCCACTCAACAACTACTCAACAAATATTTACTGAGCTCCTAGTATGTGTTAAGCTTCGTGCCAAGCACAGTTATATAAAACAGGCCTGGAACCTCACCCATCCATTTCCCCACCGCCCTGTGAGTGGTACTGAATGTTGACCATGAGGGAACGCCAGGAACCACAGAAAGGTTGTGTCATCTCCTAATGACCCATCTGCTACCAGACAGTCTGAACACCCAGGAGGGTTTGCTGGCTCACAGAGCAAGAGGTCAGAAAGGTTTAGTGCAGCACGTTTCAAATGTTTTTGAGCATATGAATTGCCTGGGGATCTTGTTGAAAAGGAGATTCTGATTCAAGTAGGACCAAGGTGGATCCTGAGATTCTGCATTTCTTATAAGCTCTCAGGTAATAAAGATGTTCCTGATCCCAGGGCCAAACTGTGAGTAGTTAGAATCGAGCTCACACCTGAAGGATGAAGGATCAGGTTAAAAGCAAGGAAAGGCCAGAAGTCCTCAGGCTGCTCCTGAGAATCACATCCACCTTAAAGAAGGGGGCTAAATCACCCATCTAGGAACTCACCTTTACCCATTAAGCCACCTGAGCACCCCGCTGCACTGGTTTCAGCCACCGCCACCCACTGATCCCCAGAGCTAAGCAAACTCCCAGGTGCTCCCCTTGTGGCTCCAGCCCCCAGAAGCCCCTTGAATCCTGTCAATGGACTTAATGGGTATCCTGGAAAATGCTGCAGGTTCCCTATGACCTCTAAGCTCAATCAAGTCCGAATCTAGGAATTCTGGAAGCCAACCAGGATTGAGGGCAGGGTCAAGAGAAATAGTAGCTACTGGGAAAAATAAAGCCATTTAGCAAAGATTACTTTGTAGTCGAAGAGAAAAATCCATCATTCCGAGGCACAACATATCAGAATAGAGTTCATCCAGGTCACCAAGTCCAAGGGTAAATGTAAATCTTCCCAAGGGTGTTTAACACCCTTGGCTCTTGCTTGGTGCCCATGAGGCTGGAGGGAGCTGACAGCGCGGTGCTCACACAGCTTGGACACCTGTCTGGTCTGGGCGCCAGCACACATTGCATGGCTCACCAAATCCAGTGAAAGCTATGGTTCCCGTTCTGTCCAGTGGCTGAGTGCTGGTCTTCTCTAGGACTCAGGAAAGACAACTGGAACTGTCTCTTGCTCACACCATCAAACCTGCTATATTAGATTGTCTCCCGAGTTTGCTGCCAACAATACCTCCCATTGCTGTACCTGCATGCTCCTCCTAGAGTCCCTTGTCCCTCCCCTGAATGTGGGCTGGCCTTGTGTTTTGATTGATTAAATGTGGCCGAAGTACTATTCTGGGAGTCCAGGCAGTAAGAGGTCTTGTAGTTCTCGCTTCCACCCTCTTGGGATCCAGCTGCTCTATCAAAAGCTTGGGTTAGATTATTGAATAATAAGTGTCCACTTGGGGAGAGTGAGCCTGGCCAGCCGTTAGGCAGTCCAGCTGCAGCCGCTCTCCCAGCTGAACACAACTCTGTGAGTAGATCCAGCCAGCACTGCTGGAGCACAAAATTGTGACGCCAACTCACAGAACCGTAGGAAATAATAATAAATACACTTTGGCGTTGTTTGTTGTACAATAATAGATAACCGAGAAACTACCTCAGCAAAAGCTTAAAGCCGTGTGGCACTGTGTTTTGGATTGGGTGGTGGTGGAGGCTGGAAGCTCATTCTGTTACTCAAGACTAGAAGCACAATTAAAGAAATTGCTTCTGGAGCCTTGAGGAAGGAGTGATAGGATGTTTGGCGTCACTACTGCCTGCTTTAAAGTAGAAGACAGAAAATATGACTGTTTTTATTCCTGACTTGTGGATCTGGTTAAGGAGATTATCAAAGTTTTAGTGGAATATGACAAGAAGGAATGCTTTAGTTTTTACGTAGAATTTTGAGAAAATGTAGAGAATCTAGGACAGTCTTTCAATTCAGCAAAAATAAGCTCAAAGTAGGAAATATCCTTAGAGTAGAAAAAAATCAAAGTTGTGGCTGTAAGACTCCTTGTTGAAACTTCTGAAAGATTTAAGATGGTGAGTGCCTATTCGTTCCTCTCAGCTAGACTGAGAGGAATCCTGGAAGCCCAAAAGGGCTCCTAGCAACGTTAAGATCAAGGTCTTAAAGCACCTTCAGTCCAGAGTAAAGAAAGACCCATCTGCAAGTTATTTGTGGGCGTGGCTTTTTGGTAATAGAGTGGATTACAATTGGATACATAGAAAGTCTACAAGATTTTTAAATGGTTGTACTACATTGGACTAAAAAACAACAGAGATGGTTTAACATCAAAAGAGGCCTCTGGGGCCTCAGATTTCTACTGGCAGGAAGCTGACTAAGAAAGTAAGTCTGAAACAAATACAGGCTATTTCTTATGGAAAAGAAAAATATGACACAGAGACTGGAGCCAAGAGCTTCTGAGAACAGCAGATTAGGAAGGCACTCGCAGGGAGGAGAACTAGATCCTAGTCTAGAAACATTCCCTGTTCCCAGAGTTTGGAGAAACTGGTGACATGTTCCAGACTAGATTTCAAAATTGCTGTTGACTCATGACTGATATGTTCTCTCCATTGCCCCCGTTGAACAGAACTATCTATTGTAGCTATCCCTGTTTCATCATAGTGTCTGGGGGGCACATAACTTTTTAATTCACAGGTTTCCAAATCAAGAGAAGCCTACAGGAGAAGCCTCAGCAGATTGAGACCTGATGCAGCTGAAGAGATCCTGAACCTAGAGCTTTTACTGTAATGGGATGGAAGTTTGGGGGACAGAGGAGTGCATTTTGTATGAGGAAGAGATATGGATCGCTATGGCCACAGTGGACTTCAGTATATAATTTCCAAAGATTCTTGTCAACAATTCTCCTCATTCCCATCTTGGATTTGCAACTTGCTTTGACCAACAGAATAGGGTGGAAGCAACCGGGATTCCAGAGCATAGGTCTTAAGAGTCATCAGTTTCTGCTTTTGCCCGTTTAAGATACAACCACCATGTAGATAGTTCGGGCTGGTTTACTGAATGATCACACACACACACACACACACACACACACACACACACACACGGAGGTCCAGCCAGCCACCAGATGTTCCAACCACCCTAAGTAAGATGCTGGATATGTGAGGAAAGTCATCTTGGATCCCCCAGCCCCAGGCAACCCACCTCAGTCTACACTATGTGGATCAGAGCTGAGTTCTCTCTGCCACGCCCTGCCCAGAATCATGAATAAATAAGTGACTGTTATTTTTTAAATCACTAAATTTTGGGACAACCTACGCAGCAATAAACATGCAAAACATCTGCTTAAATAGTAGAGCTAGAAAAAGTGCAGAACGCAATGACAGGTGGTCCCTGACCTATGATGGTTCAACTCATGATTTTTCAACTTTACGATGGTACAAAAGTGACACCTATACAACCATTCTGTTTTTCACTTTCAGTACAGTATTCAATAAATTACATGCAATATTTAACACTTTATTGTAAAATAGACTGTGTTAGATGATTTTGCCCAACTATAGGCTAATGTAAGTGTTCTTTGCCTATGTAAGGTAGGCTAGGCTGAGCTATGATGTTTGGTAGGTTAAGTGTATTAAATGCATTTTCAATTTATGATATTTTAAGTTTATGATGGGTTTTTCTGGATGTAACCCCATCGTAAGTCAAAAAGCATCTTTAGTAAATTTATTCATTTTTTAGTATGATCTTTGTAGTTTTCTGTTTGTTTTTGTCTGATATATTTTGACTTGAAAATAGTATAATTGAACAATAGATTTCAAAGCACCAATGAGGTAACTATGACAGGAATACCTTGGAGATATTGCAGGTTTGGTTCCAAATCACTACAATAAAGTGAGTCTCGCAATAAAACAAGTTGTAATCTTTTTGCCAGTGGAGGGTCTTGCCTTCAATTTGTAAAAAATGCAACATATGTAAAGCACAATAAAATAAAGCAAAATGCAACAAAATGAGGTATGCCTGTATAAGCTTAATGCCAGCACATTTTGTGTACAAAGAGACAAAACTGATTTCATCTATGACCCATATAGAAATATTTATGTATAGGTCTACTTGGATAGCATAGCCTGGGTAGCTCAGTACTATCATGGCCATATCAATATAAAGGAAAACACACTAAAGATGACGAAAATCATTTTCTTATCTCCAGGTTATTTCATTCAGAAAGCATTGACATCATTTAGTCCATTTTCTAAAGGCTGTTCTTGTAATTATAATTAGTATCTTTCTATGTTTCTTTTTCCTATTCACCCAAACATGACAGAGTCAAGAATATACAACTAATTAAGAAGTACAAATTACCAGTTATAAAAATAGTCACAGGGATGTAAAACACAGCATAGGGAATATAGTCAATAATATTACAATAACTGTATACGGTGTCAGATGAATACCAGACTTATCAGGGTGATTACTTTGTAAGTTAAATAAATGTCTAATCACTGTGCTTCACATCTGAAACTAATATAATATGGCATGTCAACTGTAATTGAAAAATACATTTAAAAAATAAAGAATATACGAGTACACTGGAAAGCTTGACTTCACTTTTTAAAAAGTTGGCTCTGTGCTATGGAAGGCATTGTGGAGGTTCCTCAAAAAATTGAGAATAGAATTACCATATGACCCAGTTGGGTATCTACCCCCAAAATTGGAAAACATTTATCTGTAGAGATATATGTGCTCCGATGTTCACTGCAGCTTTATTTACGGTGGCCAAGACATGGAAACAACCAAAGGGTCTTTCGATAGATGATTGGATAAAGAAGATGTGATATATATACACAATGGTATACTATTCTGCCATAAGAAGAGATGAAATAGTGCCATTTGCAACAACATGGCTGGATCTTGAGATTATTATGCTAAGTGGAATATGTCAGACCACATGATATCAATGATATGTGGTATATAAAACTGAAAACAACAAAGGAACAAGAAAAACAAATAAAGAAACAAAAACTCATAGACACAGACAATAGTTTAGTGGTTATCAGAGGGTAAGGGGGGTGGGGAGTGATAGATGAGGGTAAGGGGGGATCAAATATATGGTGATGAAAGGAGAACTGACTCTGGGTGGTAAACACACGATGTGATATATAGATGATGTAATACAGAATTGTACACCTGAAACCTATGTAACTTTACTAACCACTGTCACCCCAATAAACTTTAATTAAAACAAAAGCTGGCTCTGGGTTCTAAAGGAAAATTATGACCCCAATGAACCAACGACATGCCTCAGCAAGCAGCTATGGAATCAAAACTGTAAACACGCATGTGCGAAGCAGGATAGGATTCTGGGGCATGCCATCAACAGATACCGTGATGAAAGTGGTTCCCTCCCCCACCGAAGGGGCCCAACACTACTGTATAGACAGCCTACGGTATACAAAGGGGAAACGGGATTTTGCCCTTGAAAGCCAGGTATTCTAGTAGGAGCTAAGCGACATGATTAACAACAGCACATACGTGTAAATGTCATGATGTACATGTACTGTGGGTGAAATAGACTAAAAAACAATGAGCTTGAAGTTGAGGAGTGAAGGCAAGAACACTAGGAGTGTAAAACGCACATGAATGAAATCATCACATGCACAGAGGATGCAGCTTACCTGACATGCTGATGGGTGACTGTGGTTGAGATCCCAGTGGGAAGACACTATGTCGACAGATTTTTTGGCCATGTTGAGTAAATTCATCCAGCCTTGGAAAAGCGATAAGTGAAATGGTGCATTTTCTGAATAGTTAAGGCCTTCAGGAATATTTTCCACCAGGGCAATGCTTAGGAAAGATTTTGAAAAACAAATAAACAAAATCTAGTCACATTTGAAGCCACAGATATTGATACATGCATATCCAGACATCTGAAAAATATTCTCTATTCTTTCTAAATGTATGCGTCCCTCATAACTTACATTTTCCACCAAAGCCCTCCTACATTTCCTTTATGCTAACCAACTGTGTTCTGAGAATTTATGCTCTGTTTTGCCCAGTTAGCATTCGTCTTTCAGAAAATCATGGTATATGTCCCTAATGTCCAGTTTAAAACTAGCCTTGAGGAAAAAAATTCAGAGCTTCCTACACAATCATCTTCCACTAGGAATATATACCTTTTCCCTCCTACAGCAATAAGATAGTACTTTCGTGAGCTACTTGAGATCATAAATTCATTGTGCAATTTCTAGTACAATGATGGACATCTATTAGAACTAATTTAGAAACTATAATATTATTAGTTTTACTACTATTAGAAAATAAAAATAATAAATATTATTATTATTGCTTAATACCTCTATTAATGTTTCCCAGCCTAAGGCATAAAACGATAATGAGAAAAAAATTTAAAAACCTGCCTGTTGTGGGCTTTATTTAAATTGAAGATAACAATGTATAAAATAATAGTAATAATCAAACCCTAAATAAACTACAGTCAACAATATCCTAATAAATACGTGTGTGTGTTTACACTTCCTAATACATTGACAACATAGACACTTGGTGTTGCAGCTAAGGTTGTATGGTTGTCACCTCTGAGTTAGCCAAGTGACACATAATATTTTAATAAAGAAACGAGAAAATTGTTTTCCAGTTTAAGAAATGTAAATTCTCCTGAACTCTTGATGGGAAACTCCAAACTCTTACGTAGATACCTGCAATTGCTTCCAGAACAGAGACCTGTTTTATTTACAGCTGTGCATCCACAGTGCCAGATATATAATTAGGGCTCAAGAAATACTTATAGAATGGATTTCAGGTTCCAACAAGGGATCTAGTACTTCTCAATAAAACTGTTAACTGTTTCTCTTACTGATACTTGTTCCATTTAGCCAGTTTTAGAAACAAAAACAATGCTCTTAGTAAAACGCGCTTGTGTATTTGATGAATGTCAGCCAGAATGGGATTCAGGCATGTCACCCAGAGACATTCACAATTTGGGGAGACAATCACGCACCACCACCAGCAGTTAAATGTAATGTTTGTCAAGCCCTTATAAGCACAGAACAGGCAAATCACTGTGTGACACAGAAATGACTATGACAAATCTCTCTAGTCCTCTGGAATTTATAATCTAGTGAAAGAGCCAGTCTCACACATAATGATTCAAATAGGAGGTAAATGGTGAAACGAGAGCAAGAAGTTCAATGAGATGGAAAATGCATCACCTAATACCATTGGAGCAAGGGCAGGAAGGCAAAATTAATTCTGGTTGGGGGCACCTAGAATTGGAGGAAGTTGGAGAGATGAGTCTTCAGACACAATTTTTATGGGTGAGTTGGAAGAGAAAGATATTCAAGATGGAGGGAAGTGCTTGTAAAATGTCGTGCATGTAGATACTTGTGAGTTGGTGAGCCCAGGGGAGCGTGAGGTGGGAGAGTTATGGCAGGAACTCGCAATGGCCGAGGAGACTGGCAGCATCCATAGGGACCAGGCTGTACTGATTGTGAACCAGGAAGAGGAATCTGGACTCAATGTTGATGCACTTGAGGGCACCCAAGCACATTTTAGGGGTTAACTCTGACAGCACAACTGTATGCTACTGGAAGGGAGAAATAGGAGACTAGATGACAAGTCAGTAGAGAGCAGAGGCTGTTGCAAAAGCTCAGGAAAGGAAATGGGAAGTTTGATTTAGGTCAATAGGAAGAAAAAGAAGCATGTATGTCCTGGAGATTTTAGAAACCAAATCTTAAAAGATTTAGTCTGATGGGTATGCGGAACGGGTAACAGAAACAGATATAAATCAATGATGGCTGAGATTTTCTTGCAGGACCTCCCTATCGTCTCTTAACAGGGTTCCTATAACCACCTCCAATGGTCTCCTTACATGGGTGTTGGCCCCTCCAAACCAGTTTCCACACTACAGTTGTGTTAATCACTTAAAAAGGTAAACCAGAACATTCTGCAGCCTGATTGAAACTTCTTAGGGGGTTCCCCACTGTCCTTGGGGCGATGCTACCCCTATGACAAGTGTTTCCTGTTTGGCTGGCCCTGCCTCTTCACAGCTTCGCTAGACTCAAATGCACTCTTTGAATTTTCCATCAAAGCCACACCAGACATCTTTTTATCCTTCCCTGCTATTCTCTCTAGACTTTGGCATTTCATGTGAATCTTCCCAATCCCCATTCCTACACTACTCAGGGAGCTCTCTCTCAATTAACTTTCAAAGTCCGAATTTAAACATCATTTCTCATAAACTTCCTTATGACCTCAAACTAGACTAGATCTCTCTTATCATCAACTCCCACAGCGATCTGTTACTCCCCGGTAATCCTACTCATCACTCTTGAAAGTCCTTGTTCAAGGCTGACTTTTCCTTGATAGACTGCAGTATGTATGAAGGCAGAGACCTGTTCCATTGGTTCAGTATTGTAGCCCCCGTGCCTGACATATTGTTCAGGGCACAGTAAGTATCCAAAATTATCTGCTGAGTTTCATTAAAATCAGAACAACCAGGAAGATGGAGGGTGTTGGATCCAATAAAACTGAGAAGGAATGTGGGAAAGGAATTAGATTGAGGATTGGGAAAGATTACCAAGGGAAAAAATGAAGAAAAACTAGCCCAAACCCTAAAGCGGGGGGAATGCCTGTATTTTTCTGGTTGGTAGAGTGTCGAACAGATGAAAAGACTCAGAAGCCACCAAGAGATAAGCAGATAGACAAGAGAGGTCCAGGAGAATACAGTGTTTGGGATGTCAAGGGGAGAAGGTCAAAAACGTGGCAAGAGTTTTTTTGGTTTTTGTTTGTTTGTTTTTACCTGCTTCAAAACCA
This sequence comes from Rhinolophus sinicus, assembly GCF_057876585.1. Lineage (NCBI taxonomy): Eukaryota > Metazoa > Chordata > Mammalia > Chiroptera > Rhinolophidae > Rhinolophus > Rhinolophus sinicus. Next base: position 51,618,785 of record NC_142506.1, read on the forward strand.
TTGAAGGCAATAGACAGAGGTTGAAGTTGGATGTTTTAATTCCATCCTCATTTGAAATCCAATTATCCATGTTAATAGAAGCTCGACATAGCATGGAAAAATGAACTCAGATAATTAGTGGTTTTAGTGTCCCCTACAAATAATAAATATATTTAAACATCAAACAAAAAGAATCTCCCCAAACAAAACCAAAATACAACAGCTGCTAACAAACAGAACTGACAAGTTTCAATTTTACTTCAATATAAAAGATATGCTGGGAAAGACAAGAGGAGAGCCATGAAGCCTAGTTAAACTGAACAGAGGAAACAAGGGATGGAGAGCAATTGTACAACTGTAAATGGCTCCAAACCGTCGCTGGTGGCTTCTGATAGGCACACAGATAAGGATTCCCAATCTGTTAGAAATCTTTAGACCACGTGTTCTTAACCCTGGATCCATGGATAGAATTCAGGGGGATCTATAAGTGTGATCTGTATTTTCCCTCACCTCTAACTGAAATTCAACATTCCCTTCAGTTATGAACATAGGCCAAAAAATCAAAGGATATTAGAAGAACCTGTGATTCTGTCACCATTAGGAATTTTCATACCATGGTATTGTATTGCCGACATCTCCAAGTGTTTCTCATTACTTTGAAATTATGGCAGTCATTCAAGGGAGAGGTCATAGACTTCATTAGACTGCAAGAGGGGACTGTGCCACAAAAAGGGTTCAATTCTCATCAGATGGACAATGTTTCATCTGTTCCTTATTTTTTCCTATTTCACATGTGTTCTTATAAAATCTTTTCCCCTTATCAAAGACTTAAATTGAGTAAGATTATCAAGAGAGATTTTTAAGAGAAGAGAACTGGGTCAAAACCAAACTCAGGAAACATATAATCACTTCTGGTTGCAGACAAAGTGGGGCAGGTGAGAAAGACAGAGAAGAAAGTACTGGAGAGACTGGAGGAGGAGAGTGAAATTCCCTGGGAGCCAAGGAAGACCAGATTTATTATTTTTTAGTTTTTACTAAATACCAAAGTAAATTATGAATTTGTACTGAAAATCAAAATAGAGGACCTATTCCGGGGACCACCCTTCTGTTTGGGTAATGAGTTCCCAGAACAACAACCCCGCTCACGTCCTCCTTTCCTCCAGAAGCTCCTGATTACTCTTTTTGTGACACAGCACTTGTTTCTGATGCCTTGCTGGAAAAAGCCTCCAGAAGTCAGCTTTGAAATAACTGGACTGATTTCTGTGACCTATCATTTTATTGCCTTTAACAACCAGCAGCCAGTTACTCTCCAGGGGCCCAATCTAATTAGCATACATGCGGACGCATTTCCACTGGCCAGCAGCTCTTGCTATACACTCTTACTTCTCAAGCCAGGAAAGGAGGAGGCACCCCTCATTAAAATTCACCTTTGGGCAAGTCCTTGGAATGCCCGCATATCTTCTCTAAGAGAACTATGCCTGAGGGCTGTAGTAGCACTACGAGGGTGCAAAAAAATAAATAAAAATACATATTTTAAGAAAGGAAAACAATTGTATGAAAATTGTAATACTCAAAATATAGCAGTAACAAAAGATGAATACAAGTCACGTTTGACTTCTGCAATTACGAGAGGTGCTCAAAGTGGTTACCATCAGCATAATTTTAATACAGTTCTTTCCTTTCTTAAAATGTGTATATGGTTTTTGTTTTTGTTTGTTTGTTTGTTTGTTTTTTCACGTTCTGTATTTCCGATGCCTGATAACAAGGGGGAAAGCTGAATATACAGAGACACAATACAGCAAAAATCTTCTCAGGCTTACTTTCGTAGTACTTTGAGATAAACTACAAATGATTTGAACTGTGAAGCCAGGGAGCTTAGGTGGAATAAAAATAAGAAAAAGCGTTTTGCATTGTTAATAGATTTTAAAATAGAATTCTAGCTGTTCTTATTAATAGTATGTATTTATTCTCCAAACTTAAAGTGATCATCAAAATTTGTCTTTCAATATGGGAACAGTTTTTCACCTTCTGTAGATATCTATAGTTCCCCTCTAATAAACTCCTAAAAAGTACAGTCCCACCATTTGCTAGCTTTAAAACGTGTGTGTGTGTGTGTGTGTGTGTGTGTGTGTGTGTGTGTATGTATGTGCTTGGTAAACACAAGAATTTTTATAAAGTATTATATTTTCACACTTGATTTTGGTAATATTATAGAGAAATGTTAAGAGGAAAGGACTTGGAATAAGGTAGACAAAACTCAGCTCTGCCAATTATTAGTTGTGAAATCTTGGACAAATGACTAACCTCTTTAAATCTGTTCCTGCTTTTGAGAAAAAAAAAGTTACTACAAAGATTACAGGAAATAATCTATGTGAAGAGCTTTGCTTGGTGCTGCTTCGTAGAAAGCACTAAATAAAAGACAAATTTTTAAAAAGTAACTTATGGTTTAAAAACTTATAATGAAGAAAAAATTTCTCTAAGTTCTCAAATGGCTATAGCACAGTTACTAAAAGGATTCTACATACGTTGGCTAACAGGAGTCTTATAAGCTAGGACCTACATGACATTTTCAGAGTGAATGTGAGCTTTCTTTCATTGCCAAGTGTGATGGGTCAGTTATGAGGACTTGATGACCTACACGCCTGTGCTTGGCGGTCGATTCATTGACGTTCATTCCTTAGATCTTGGCTACTGGACGGCATTAATCAATAAAGCTGAACAGAGGGCCTTCATTCATCAATACAATTAGATTTACACTCAAAGGAAAATGACGCAGGTTTGCACCATTGTTGTGGGTCATCTGGCTGTAATTAAAGCCCAGGACTGACCATGCAAAAGCAAACCTTTCCAAAGGGATAATGGAGTCTCTGACATGGAAGCAGAAGACGGCCGGCTAGCCATGTGGCAGATTCTCCTCTCACATGGGACTCAGAGGGCCTGGTGAGACATGAAGTGCTGAAACCCTCTGGTTCCCTGAAGCTGAGACATGGATGTAAGGCATTCATTTGGAGGGGATCCCAGGAAGGAGTGAGGGAACAGGGAGAGTTGGGGGGAAGCCCATAAAAATAAACCTGAATGAGCAAATCACAGCCACAGGCAACGGGGTTCAGTCTCACTGGGCCCTCAGAGGGGCTGTGTGGAACCCGCCTCAGAACACTCTTGTCTGTCACCTGTTGAAAGCTGATCCTGAAGTGCTTTGACTTCTGGTTGTCCAGTGAAGGACAATCCAGTGCCCAGAAACCAGAGAAAGCTCTTATGGTAGGCACTAAAAATAAACTATTCCGTGAGAACTTATGTCTGGGCTTCAATTACCCACCCTCAACCAAACAGTAGTCTCCAGTTCATGTCTCCCTTTGTTTTGGTCCCTTTCATGTCTCCCTTTGTTTTGGTCATTTGCCTGAAGGGAGGCTTCCTGCTCTGTAGGATTTTGAAAACCTCTAGAAAAGGTATTTGCTCTCTGTAGTTCAGGCACACAGATGGTCAATTATCTGCCCAGTGACTTTTTTGAGAAAACAGGCAGACTCAACCCTCCTTTCATCCCCCCACTCATAAGCTCTACAGGCAGAGGGGACACCAAGCACTTTCCCAGCCAGGCAGGGCCAGCCAAGCTCAGCTGCTTGCCTGATGACAGTGAAGGCTGAGGGACATCTCAGAGAAGCCAGAGACTAAGACTCTCCTGTTAAAGCTTCAGAACCTTTGATACTGGCAACAAATTTTTTAAATGACCTGCTACAGTGCAAGGTCAGAAAGTCCTTCCTGTACATGCTGTGCCTCAAATTTCTCCGGCTTAAAATAATCAGTATGCCAAAGCACCATATATTGGGATAGGGTATCCTGAACTCCATTAATTACATATGTCTTGTGAACATACCACTGTGATTTATACTAAGTGTGAAGGGAAAGAGATTTCTGGTCAAGATGGCGGAGCAGGTAAACACTGTTCACTTCCTCTCACAACCACATCAAAATTATAACTAAACTACAGAATAATCATCACTAATAATTTCCTGAAGTCTAGCTGAGCAGAAGTCCTACAACTAAGGACATACAGAAAAACCCACCTTGAGACTGGTAGGAGGTCTGGAGATGCAGAATGGGCTGGTCCCACACCCATGTGTGGCAGTTAAAAATTCGGAGGAATATATCAGCTGCAGAGGTCCCCCTGGCGGAGCGAGGAGTCCCAACCCCACACCAGGCTCCCCAGCCTGAGGTTCCAGTGCCAGGGAGAGAAGTCCCCATAACTTCTGACTGTGAAAACCAGCAGAGATTGTTGCTAGGTGAAACAAGGGCACCTGCAGCCCCAGGAGACACTCTTAAATAGCCCACGCACGAACTTACTCACTGGCAGACTCATTTGCTCTGAGCTCCAGCGCTGGGGCAGCAGCTCAAAAGGCACCAGGGACATCTGGGGAGGAACCGAGTTGTGGGGCATCAGGGAGAGGCCAGGAGGGACGGCTTTCTCCTGTGCAGAAGTGCTGGTGGAAACCATTGTTCCTTTGTTGAGCCCTCCCGGCAAGCACATGCAGGTGGGTGCCATATCTGAGTCTCCATCAACCTGGCTAACACTGTTTACCTCACCCTGGTGATTCCCTAAGACCATGCCCTACCCAACTTGTGGACACACCTTATTGATTGGCTGAGGAATCCCAATTCTCTTCCTGACTTGATAAAAAAGTTATAGCTATCATGATAAATATGTACATCCCCTCCCACTCTCAGGCCCAACACTGGCGCTGAGAATCAATCACGATATTCTTTCCTGAGCCTGGCCTCAGCCTTAAAATGTCTCTCAGGCTCGTGCTCCAGGCAGCTACTAACAACTAGGGTTGCAGACAGGATGAAACTGAAGTTACAACATCGAGGAAAATTAGAAATGAAGCTAATTCACATTTTCTGATTAACCCAAGCTTGCCCAGAAAATCATTATTATTTCAAACTTTGTTGAAAATATTTCTAAAATGGATACTATTTTCTAAAATTGGAATAAACTGAATGGAATTTCTTTATGATTTCCAAGTTTGCCTTAGAACCTCGGAACACCACCTGGTAGAAGACACAGGATGTTGCCCCAACTCCGTAAAGTTCAGGATTTATCCCTGGTTTGATTTTAAAACAAGTCCTTAAGCACTTTTTGGATTCAAGTTGTGTCTTTACTTTAAAGCATAGTGAAATTTCTAGTAATTGAAGACTCCCCATCAAGTATTTCTGGTGCTTGTTTTCAAAGTCAGGGCCAAGAAAAAGATAGATGAGTCAGTCGGGCTTTAATAGTAGACCTTACCTCGTAACTACAAAGCAGCTAAGTTTGTTCTATCATCACTCAGGACTAGTGGTTGAGTGTTGTTCCATGAGAGGGAGATTATATGCATTGTTTTTTTTTTCCTTTCTTGTCTTCTCTATCTGGAATCTCAGCAATTCTCAGAATCTGTGGTCACATTAATAAATCCCATTATTTGACAAATTCTTCTGTGCCCACCATGGGCTACGTCACACTGACATGTACCCCACCGACACCAGCTAAATGAGAAGCTGCCTGGTGGCCACTGAGAAGCCAACCACTTTGCCTGGGGTAAATTCTGTGCCTTCACGAGACTCCCTCAAACCTTGAAGGAAAGCAGACCTGACAGGAGTCCTCGGAGGAACATGGCAGCTTCTTCTTGAGGAAAGTTGTACATGGCTGACACTACTTCTAGGACCAAAAAAACATGATTTTGGGAAAGCAGGGAAAGTGTGAACTAAAAGGCCCATTTAGAGTACAGTAATCATAAATCACAATCTTAAATCAAGAGGTCGCTACAGAGGGCCCTGTTGGCAGCAGAGCTTGGCCACTCAGCATGGAAGACGATTTTGGCTGTTGTATTTCAAGTCCACCAGGGTAGTCAGCATCCTCTGACAGAACGTGTGCCATTTTCAGAGGCTTAAAATAGCTTTTCTAACTGTGTCTTTTCACAGCTCACATACGGTTTAAGTTTCTCCTGAGTTGAGATGCTAAAGGGGATGAGACAATTTTGTAATGACTTTTGTGGGGAAACGGTTGCAGGGGGACAAGAGTCAGTGTAGGACGCCGAGTAAAAGACCACACCAACAGTCTGGGCCCTAGATGAAAGAAGATGGTGACTTAAATCTATTCATCTATTTTTTTTACAATTCAAGGAAACTTCTTCATATTTTAAAAAAGCATTACATGTAAATATTACATGTGTATATGAAACCATCCAGAGGATCCCAGTGGTAAGTGAGACTCTGCCCCCACTGCCGGTCGCTCTGTCTTCCAGTTCCCTGTCTCAGGGTCAATTACTGCCACTACTTGCTACTGTCTGCAACTAAGATGTCCCTGCGTACACATTTATTATTTTAACTTACATATTTTCTGTGATTGGACCTTTCAAAGCATGTAGGATAATTTAGTTAAATATGTAGTTTCTTCATTGGTTCACTGAGGAAGTTCAGGGACAAAAGCAGAGGGTGCCCACAAGCTACTTCCCTTCTCTATTTTGCTATCCCAATCCTGAGCCGCGGAAGAAATGACACTGTGTCATCTGGGGATAGAGAAGTGACTCTGAGAAGCACTCAGAAGAGAGAGTCCCCTGACTGGGGAGGGTGGAGAAGTCTTGCGAGCTGTACAGGACCCACTACCGGGCCACAGGCCTGTGGGGGAAGATGGCCAACTCCCAGCGGTCACAGATCATGTGTTGCACGTACCCAGGGAGGCTGGGCCCTAGGTCCTGGGGCTCCCCTTTACAGGTCTCTGGAATGGAAAGACATGAGTCTATGATGATGGAGTCTAGTGGTGACGAGTGAGGACAAACATGCATTGCCATAGTCCTGTGGATGTTCTGCTGCTGGGAAAGACCCGGAGATTTTGTACAGCCTCGGGCCTTGGGTGCTGCCAGCCAGCCGAATTCCTGCCAGCCAGCCATCAGCCTGGCAGTGCAGTGAGGAGTTAGAGTGATTCAACAACACGCATGGAACTTCTTTTAAATCTGAGATTTGGGGTTTAGCTATGTCCCCACCACACCAATGTGGCATTTGGTCTTCTTATGATGGCGAGACAGATAACTGCGATTCTGAGCCATGCTCCAGCCCCCAAAGCTTACATTCAAAGAACTCTCTGTGGTTCACACAGAACATCCCTTGGCTGCAACGGGCTCATTCTGGCAGGGACCTTGAAGGAAAGCAGACCTGGGAAGGACTCGTTGGAGGAACACAGCGCTTCCAGGCCCTGTCGTGAAACTGTTCTGGAAGCAAGAAGTGGGGGTCCCTCACCAGTGTTGTTTTGAATGTAACCCATGCCGCTCTGCCTGCACAAATAAGCATTTGCTCCTCTCTAAGTCAAAGAGAAGAACATTCAAAATTAAAATCCAAGAACATTCCAATAACAAACTCACTCACTCACCATGCAACAAACAGAAAACCCCACTCATACACCAAGGGAAATATGTTTGTTAAAACATGTACTTATGCACACGCACTGTTTTTTTTTTTTTTTTTTTTTTTTTTTTTAGGTACAGACTGAAAACAGGAAGTCCATGTAAAACTTAACTCATCCTATAAAACCCTGTATATGGCACCCACATATCCACTTGCTGGTCAGAAAATACATTTTCCACTAATTTTTGACCAAGAAATCATATCAAGCTTCTCAGAGGAGGAGTCGAGGAATTAAGAGATGTGGGTTCTGGGCTAAGCGGCCATTTGCTCTTTTCTCATCATCAGTTTGTAGGGCAGTTTCGGTCAATGGCTTATTCATTCCTAGCAAGGGAGTAAAACATCACTGAAAAGGAAACTCCAGGTGCTAATGACGCATGTGGTCTGAACACAGAAGACTAAGCCAAATCTTCCTATGTTTTAACTATTTAGCAGCCTGCAGTGCCACCTGGAGCTGAGAGAACTTTTAGTTTGTATAACTGATCGCTATCTGTCAAAACGACCCTCCAGCACAACTTAGAGATATGCACCTCAATACCCACATACGCATTGTGAATAATAGAAAAAAATGTATGCTGCTCTTTGCCCCAGTTCCTGACTCAGGGCTCCCGAAACCCTTGTAATTTCCTGGGTGATAGGAATGTCTTTTGTCCTAATGAGGTGACTCTGGATGGGCTCCTGGATGGCTCCTAAATGAGGGCTGGTCACCAAAAAGACCAAGTCATGATTAGAAGCTTGGAATTTTTACCCCAACCCCCATTCTCTCGAGAAGGGAGAAGGGCTGAAAATGGAATGAAGATCGGTCATGCCTGTGTGATGAAGCCTCCATAAAAATCCCAATAGTACGAGGTTCAGCGAGCTTGCAGGTGGGTGAATACATCCATATACTGAATGCCGCCAACTCCACGGGGACAGAGCCCTTGAACTCAGGACCCTCTCAGACCCTATGTATCTTTTCATCTGGCTGTTGATCTTTATCATTTTTCATAACCTTTAGTAAACTGGTAAACATGTTTCCATGAGTTCTGTGAGCTGCTCTACCAAGTAATTAAATCCGAGAGAGAGTAGGTCATGGAACATGTGATTTGTACCCAACTTGGCCAAAAGTTGTGGGTCACCTGGGGACCTCCTACTTGCGTTTGGCATCTGAATGGGGGGCGGGGGGCAGTCTCATGGGACTGAGCCCTCAACCTGTGGGATCTAGCTCCAGGTAGGCAGTATCAGAATTGAGTTAAATTGTAAGATACCGTGCGAGCATTGCACAGAACTTCTCGGTGTGGGAAAACCCCCACACATTGGGTGACCAGAAGGGTCAGAGGTGAAGGGTCTGTTTGAGCAGGAAAGGAGACATACAGGAGGGAAAGACTGCTTTTTTTTTTCTAATACGTTTATAGATTGAAAAACAGCAATAAATGACGAGGATAGTAATAATATAGTCATAGCTGCCATTTATTGCGTATTTCTATGTGGTAAGAAGTTTGAAGACATGATCATTCTACCTGTGACACAGGTTTGAGTATTCCCATTGTTAAGATGAAGATAATGAGGTTTGGGACATAGTGTCATGTAAGAGCCCCAAAGTCAAAAGTTGGTAGTAGAATTGGTTTTCCAATCTTGTTCTGTCTGGCACCAAACTCTGCCCTGCTCAACTTGGAAGCCTCTCTTCTGTGTGTGCAAATGACTGTGCAAGTACAACAGTGCAAACACCGGCCCTGTTGCTGAATAGGGAAGGGCAACAGTGTGAGTGATGAACTACTACTTTGGCGAGTGGGTCTTCTCCTTCCTTCTCCTTTCGCTGTATAATACAATGTATGTATTAGCTCTACTGTAATTGTCTATAATCCATTAACACATTGATGGATTTTTAATCCTAAAGGACCACATCAATTAGACAAATCGAGCTTCAATTTTATCCAGCAGCTGTTATCAATCCTTTAAAAGAGTGTTCAGTGCTCCAACAGTATAATTCCTCTACTTGAACTCTTGATGGCTTTAGATATATTTTAAAACTTATGAACTCTGTTATATAGTATAATAGATATTAAGTATTGTAAACACAAGAAAAATGAACATTAAAATGTTCTGTGAAGTTTCTTATGAATATGTAAACATTTTAAATAATGAGCAATAAACTTTTCATTCGTATTCACATTATAATTTTTTAAATTTAAGTAGCATCCTAGAAGCTATAAATTTAAGCTCCTGATGCACTTTCAAATCATCTTCTAATTTGTATTTGCTCTCATTATAACTAGTCTATGAAAAACTTCAGTCTTACAATTCTCTAATCTTGGAAGTTTATACATTCATGAGATATGATTATAATCTGCATAGGAGACATAAAAGGAATTGCTGCAGTAGGAGTCATAGGAACTTTCTTCTAAATCAGAGTTTGTCTCCTACTCAAATTATGTCTTTGAAAACAACTTTACTCACCTATAAAATGAAGAGGGACCCAAAGATACTCTTTAAGGACTCTTCCAGAATTAAAATTCTAAATTATAGATTCTTAAACTCAGAAAGCCATTTAAATTCATTAAAAATTATTACAAGTTATATATATGTATGTATGTGCAGCTATAATATCAGAAATAAGTTGCTGATACAATACAACCACAGTTAAAATGTGAGCAATATGCTTCCTGTCTACAACATGCCAAATGAGAAAAAAAAGAAACAAACCATTAAATTCTAAACATCTTAATGTTTTCAAACTATTACTACTGGAAGTCATTTATGCAATTAGTCATTTTTCAGTACTTAAAACCTTTCAACGCACTCCTTAATCTTTATCCCATAGGGAAATACTAACAGCGTAATCACTCAAGTTTAAAAAAAAAAATAAGAGAAAGGTTCTCTTCCTCTCTTGCCATGCACCCTCTTCTGAATTTGTTCTTTTGAGATTAGGGTGAGGGGGAGAGAGGCATGGAAGGAGAAGATGGAAGGAAAGGGGAGGGATAAAATTATAGTCTAAGGCAAAAGAGAAAAGGGGGGGGACTTATGAGCAATCAAGCGAACACTGGCATTTCCATGAGTGGGGAGTATGACATTGAACTAAGAGGAAGGATTAACTCAAGAAATAGAGGCTATAGAGAACACGTAGACTGTTTTTCTATAATTCAAACTTTATTACAAGAAATACTTCCTTCCCCTAATTTTTCCCCCCTCCATGAATCTCTAAATGGAATTCAGTCAGTCAGTTCTGGTCAAGTTTAAGGATGAAAATGGAAATTTCCAAGGCTTTTATATTATTGTTCAATATGGATATTTTGAGCAAGGTTCTGTCCGAGTGACATAAATAATTTACTTTTTTTTTTTTTTATTCTTAGAGTATAGGAAAATATTTTACCTGGAGAAGATCAAAGAGAACATCTTGTCATGATAAAAGGCAAAATGTACCACACAAAATTTGAATCAGGACAATAGCACACTCAATATTTCTTTTAGTGTCCACACTTATATGCCAAAGCTTACTTGGTTATAGGATTGATGTTTTTCAGCAAAATGTCACCCTCAGCAGGGGCTCTATGCCTTTCTTGTGTGGCTGGGACACCAGTCAACAGCAGCAATGATAGCAGGATGTTGTCAAGTATTAGAGATTCCAGTGCAGGCAGAGTTTCAGCCTGGTCCCATGTGCCCTAAACACACATGCTGTGAGCAGACAGCATATCATGTGGGCACCTGTCTCACCCTCCTTCTGCTACAAGTGGTGGACAGACATATGTGACTCCTGTCTCTTAGATACCTGGTCTCTTAGAGAGACCAGTGAGATTCTTTCACTTTTCTTCCAGCATACTTAATGGAACCAAATCCTCCGGAATTTAGTGGGTAAAACAGTGTCTTTTTAAAAAAAAACTGTCACACCTATTCCTTAGCCTCCCCCATAACACAAACAATAATGACTGAGTCACCGGGGGTGAGGGTGGGGCCAAAAAGTTTCCTTTTTTAATTAGCACGAATAAATGTGGCCAGAATACTTATTTTCTGTGCACCAAGAGGAGGAGAGGCAGGTGAATATCATCTTAGTATCAAGTGAAGAGTAATCAGCAACTAAAACATAAGGAGCAAGAAAATAGCATAAATCTGTGCTCCAGGTATAGCCTGCACTAATGGTTAGTGATGGAAGAGATTATGAGATTTTCTACTTCAATCCTTAATTGAATAGGGAAGAAACCAAGGCAGAGAGAGATCTCATTGCATTTCAACAAAGCAGGGCCAGCTAGTGACAGAGCTGGGGCTGGTGTGAACTCAGGCTTCCAGAACCACTGCCCACTGCTCTTTATTCACCAAACTGATCTATAATCTTTTATGTGAAAATCCTAGGGCCACGTGTGCTTATGGTATATTTACTGTAAACAAACCAGCCTCAGCAGTCTGAGGCAAACCCCTGTAACTACACATATTCACATCTTACCTTCTCCCACGACCGCATCAGAATTATAACTGATGTGACTCCTGTCTCTTAGATACCTAAACCATAAAAGTACCATCATTGAGAATCACTTGAAGTCTTGCTGACCCAAAGCCCTACAACTAAGGACATGCAGAAGGAAAGGCTGATAGAGGGGCAAAGGTGCTACTATTTTAACAGTTAGGTAACATACAAACTTTAATCTATTTTTACAAAGACGCTTTAATTGGGAAATATTCAAGAATATGACCAATCATTTTCTCCAGAAAAATATACATCCATCCTCCTTCCTATTTCTCTTATTCTAACAATTATAAAGAGAAGCTCAAATTGAAGTCAGCTATCTCATCTCAGAATGAACTGTGATTTTCTTTTAAAAATTTTATGTCTTGTTCATGTTTCCATCTCATGAAGCAAGAACGAAGTTCTCTGTTAACTCTACTTCTGGTGATATTATGAACTAGGTCAGAGATAGTTGGAAAAAAAAAAAAGGTCCATAGCTAAGAATCACACACACAAAAAAAGCACCATGTTCCATGTTCAAAATAAACTCCTTTGTCTATTCAGGGCAATCATGAGATATTTCTGAGAAAGTGTCATCATGAATATTAGCCAAGGGAATGTACCGTGGGAGCCTGACCACTTGGCAATTATGCCATCCCCTTTGATGGAGGACCAACGGCAAGTCACTGTCCATTTGTTTCTCAATGCCTCTGAATAAGGATTGTTAATGGGAATGAGGTCCTGGATACGTCATCAAGAAAATATTAAAATGTTTGCTCTTCTGGGTGCTTTAAACTGGAGCTTGAAAAGGGGGGCTTTGGAATAGGGATGTCAAAATGTTCTTGAAAAGCAGCTTGCCTAAGAAAAAGGAAACCAAAAGGGAATAATAGTGACACTATCTAGGACAAAAGGATATTCCCTGAGGCTGTGAAACAAAATGTGAGCAAAGAAAAGGTAATGGTGAGACAGGCTCGGTTTACACACACCCTTTTTCCCAGATGGAAAAGAGGTCAGGGGAGGCAAACCACAGGGAACGGGGTTCTTCTACGATGCGGGGACCTTGAGTGCCATGGTGTTCCTTTTGGGGGAGAAGCAATTGGCTTTTTTCAGACTCCTCTGCTGTCATACCTGCCAAATGCTGCCGGTGGGCATGGCCAAGACCTGACACTCTTGGGCTAGTTCCCAAACAAGTGTGCTGAGGGGCAGAAAGAACGAGAGCTCCAGGGAGAGATGGTCCTTATGTTTTCCTAGGCGAGTTTTTCATTTCTGCATTTTAGTGTACGTGAGCTACTTCTGTATATCATGAATCCTGGAGTGGGGTTGGGGGTGCCTAACCATGCCTGACATTTAGTAAGTACTCAATAAATAGTTGTTGAATAAATAAAAGTTTTGGTAATGCTTCAGTGTTATTATTGCTATTATTATTATTATTATTATTATTATTATTATTATTTTGATTAACAGAAATTTTTTGCGCTAAAAAGAAATGTTTTATTCCTTAATTAAAAACAAAACAAAACAGATAAAGCAAAAACACTAAAGAGGGAGAAGGGAAAAAACTTGAGTTGGCTGTTGATGACACTGATATTACCACGAAATTATGGTTTTTTTTACTTTGTGAACTAGAAATCTAAAAGCCACCTATGTGGCTTGCAAAGGGGGGCTGGTTGATTTATATATTCAGTGATCGTCATTGCTTTCCCTTTAACTTAGTTTTTTTTGTAGTTTCCACAGGTGGCATGTCAATGTACCCATAGAAACCTGACATCCCAAAGCTAAGGGCATGTCTTTAAAACAGAACACCCACCCCCATACTTGGCACAACAATGCAAGCAGGGTGTGCCACTGAGTTAATGTGCCTTCCTGATCTCCACCAAGTTATGTGGATGAGGAAGGGAACACACAGACCGCTCTAGTCCCTTTTGCTGACAACAGCTGGAGCCTTTCTCGAATTCCTCTAGGTGAGTTGGTGCTGCTGTGCCCTTTCAGAATTCTGCATGCAAACCAGTAAACTCTAAAATCCTTACTCAACAGGAAAGTGCATGAAAACTGGTTCTTTTCGCTCCCAGTGTAACAGTAGGAAAAACAATGTACATTTTTACAAAGTTTGCACTCTTCTAGCACTAAAATATTTCCATGGACCCTGCACATGGGGTGAGAGGCTTCCCAGATGGGCAGAAGCAGGTTTTGGCAGGTGAGGAGGAAGCAGAAAAAGCCACAGAAGTCTTGATGGAAAAAGAAGTCCAACTGACAAATGCAGTGTTCGAGGCAGATACTGTGAAATCATTGTATTTTCATAAAGAGAATAAGAACATCCCTGCAGAGTCAGATACTTGCACTTAAGCACTAAAATCTTTACTTTTACCAGATCCACAAAATGAAAAATAAAATTTGACAGAAAGAGAAAGGAACATGATCAATTTCAGTTTCACCTTCCTCTTCTCGACAAAGCAATTTATAGCAGATGTATTTGCACAGGTGGTCCTCACCACCACTATTAGGCAAATGAGAGCCAACTCCAAGATATGGGAATAAATCTAGATAGTGTCAGATCAGGTGAGTAAAAAACAAGATGATTTCATCATAATGATCAAAGGCAGTACTACACTCCCATTAAAAAGCTAATTTTCATGCCAAGCAAAAGTGATTCAAATTACTTTGCTAAAAAACAAAGTAAGTGAATTTGTGGAGTACATACTTAGTGCTGATGAAACATTTATCGAGCATAGAAAACAACCTACACATCTTGAAAGTCCTTCTAAATCCGCCATGAAACAAGTACACACTCTAGTTTATTATTTTCCAACCTTCTCCACATTCTGAGTTAACTTCCGGTACATTTCCACTTGCTCTAACTGGGAAGCAGGGATCCAAGTGACAGACTGTGGGCTGACTCCATACAGGAGGGTGGTTCAGCCTGCATGGGGTTTAAAAGGATAATATGTTGGAATCCTTTCCTGCTGGTAAGCATGGACGCTGGTTCTCTGCAGAGCCCCCACCCCCACCCCTTGCTATAGCTTACACATTTCCTCACGCAGGACCCGAAGGCCTGTTGTATGTCTTGGAGTAACCAGAGTAACACAGAGACCAACTGGCAGAATTCATGCACACACCTACACTTTGGGAAACTGTACCCCTTACCTACCAATCCTGCAGCTCTCAGAATTTACTGAGCACTCTCGAAATTACCTTGAGAGCTAAATATAATCCACGAAGTCTTATTATGTTATAGTCACATAGCCCCTCAAATCAGAAAACAAATCACCCTTATTGTTCGTGATGTTTTTTTTAAGTGTTTGCTGGAAAGGACTTTTACTGGTTTCTGAAAGGCAAACTGTAGGCTAAGTATTTGCAAACTGAACATAAGAAAGAGTGTGGTGGCTCAACATGGTTCCTCCCAGGGGTGGAAACGTGGGGAAGCGCTGGAGTCCTAAGGCTGGGGACTGGATTCTGGGCTCAGCAGCTAGTCCTGGTTCTGTGCGGATAAGTTACTTGACATCTCTCAGCCTAATCAAAGCGTGAAAAGATGTTTGTTTACTTAGTTTCTGACATACACTGATGCTAAATCAATGTTCGATCCTCCTCATCCCTTCTTCTGGCTTGAAAGAAAACAAAACTAAAAAGTACAGCCCGTCTTTGCTTGAAATTTTGTACCCAGTAGACAGGAAGCAGCACTATCAACCTTTAACATCACACTTCCAGGTTAGATTGATGTGCAGATAAAACGAGAGTGTCTTAGATTTAAAAACATATCCCTTGACTCAACTTTCATTAATTCTCTATCTTGAACCAAGTCCAAGCTCAAAACTCATTCATTTAAGAATATTTAGAGAGATACATGGCATTTGGTGTTAGTACTTTTGGAACCCTAGAAAGTCCCTTGCTTACCTATGGCTCCTAACCTTTTTTTTAAAAAATAATATAAAGAAAAGGCAATCAAATTCACAAATTATATAAGGTATCTCAGCTCAACATTATGGACTGAGTTAAACTTGGATGCGCTTACAATGAGTTCATATATCAAATGGCAATTTTCAATGACTTCAAGATGCTAATTTTACAAAACAAGCCTCCTGTGGAGATTGGTTGAATTACAGGAAAAAAACTAATAGAGTAGACAAAACTATCCCAGTAGATAACACAGAATGGTACCTGACAGGGACCCAGGTGGTCAAGGCAAACCTCTTGTAGGAGGGGTGGTCTCAGGTGAAACCCGAGAGATAGAGGGAAGATAGAAAGCTGTGCCCAAGAACAGAAGCAATAGGTCGGAAGGCCCCCAAGGCCGGGGAAAGGCTGGTGCTTTAAGGTCCAAGAGCACTGATTACAGCACCGGTTGGAACTTGGGAAAGGAGTCGATGTTAGACATGGCAGGCAGGGCACTTGAATCTCATGCATATGAGATCTTTGTGAGAGCTAAACAGTGAAACTCCCTCTGGTTCAAAGTCAGTCTCTATTTCTTATAGAAAAACAATCTCCTGACCCAAGCCTGCAGATGAATTTTGAGAGAGAAAAAAAAAAAAAATGCAGTGCAAGGATTTGTATCTTTAAAGCCTTGCAAAACTCTGAAAACCAGATTTTTTTTTTTTTAATGTGTGAAATCAATGAGGCAGTTTCAACAGTCAATATGTTCGCTGAGAAAAGCCCCTTCTTTGTGCGATGCCTGTGGTGGGTCCTGAGGGAAACATACTGAGACCTGGGGACCCTGGCAGAGTCTCCTGGGAGGAATGAGACAGGAGTGGACCAGGGTCTGGTTAAGGGTTGGAGGTGGAAAAATCCAGGGAGAAGCCCCGAGTGATGGACCAGGACACAGTACTATGTGGGCAAGCTTTGCGAAGGACTGCAGTCATTCGGAATCTACAAGGCTCCCTGGGGCTCAGGTCTGGGACACAAGGTGGTCTATTGTCATAAATCTTCATTTCAGTATTTCCTCTGCATCCCCGCAGGTGCAGGAGGTCTGCACCAACAGCCGAAGCCTAGTGATGGGAGGTGCTCCTGTTGTTGGACAAAACGAGGGCAAAGTCCTGAGGCAGAGGCTCGTGGTGAACTGAGCACGGGAGGAAACAGCGATGCCAGCTCACCCATACTGGGGAGGACGCAGGGTGTGGGAAACGTGCAAATGTCATGCACTGCTCCCCTTCTTCAGTGGGCAGCCCTCATCACAGCAGCCCTGATTGGCTCTCAGAGCATAATAAGAAGAGTCAGACAGACCCGGATTTGAACCTAGCTTGACCCCTTAGTAGGTGTGCAGATTATTTACTAACTTTGGATCTGTTATTTCACCGGTAACATAAAGATAACGATATCTGCTTCATTGTAAGAATCACTGAGGTAACACTAGGTACCTTACATAGTAGCTGGCATATTGTAGATATCTAAGATGTGATAATTGCAGTAATAAAACCAAATAATATCTAAAAGGGGTCATCTGTGGTGGCTCACAGTCCACCACCATCTGGAAATCTAGTTCCAAGTCCTTTATGTGGTAAGAACTACCAGGATAACGAGATAACCAGAAACAGCATCACTAAGAATTATGTTAAAGACAAGAAAGCATCTGCGTAATAGCTAGATAACTAAATATCCCAGCTTGTAACGTTTCCAGGAATGCTCAGAATAAAGTACTTCATTTATAATACTAGACAAGCTTGTCTCATCTTATGTAGTAAATGTCACAGTTACTGAAGCAAAGAGATTAGTGGAAGTTCACGTTCTGGAAGCATAAATGATCAATTTTCAATGTTCTATAAAAGTAAAATACATTAATAATTACCTGTGATTATGTCCTCTAACTTGATATTTTTAATTCAATGGAAAAAAAAAACAGGCTCAAAACTCTCATTATACCTCTCTCATAAAATGGATTTGCTCAGTGTATGATATCATTTACTGTGTTACTATTATTAGAATAATTATTGTATTGGTCTCAGGTATTTTGCTAGTTTTACGGGGTCCCCAATCAAGCCACACTTTTCTTAATGATGTTATAAAAGGACATGAACAGCTAAGTCACAGATGAAGGAGCAGACACAGCTCAGAAACATGGAGAAAGATGTTCAACCTTACTCATAATTTTTTTAAAGGATAATAAAATACCACTTAACCCTTCATCAGATTGGCAAAGATAAAGAATTTGATAATATACAATGTCGGCAAGAATGGAGAAAACAAATAATATTACATCTTAATGACACAGACCCTTTAGAATACAATTTGTACTATCCAAATTTTAAAATGCATATATCCCTTGACCTAGTAATTCCACTTCATGGGACCACAAAGGGTTTCAATTTGTAGCCTGTAACATTGCCCCCAAGCAAGACTTATCCTGTCCTTTAAAAAGCCTTGAAACCTAACATGGCTTGGCTTCCTTGTGTATGAAAGTCCTTTCAGGCATCTGTTTCCAGAATAGGGAGGTTTCATCCATATTGAATATTTGCCCTGGCAAGTAGGTTTCCTCCACAGTCAGCTTCTCTAGCATTTCCAAAAATTCTTCAGCTGCCTTCACATCAGCACTCACAGACTCACCATTCACGTTCATATCATATAATGAATAATGATGATTTCTTGAATTATTTACATCACCCAGAGCTAGCAGTAAATTCAATATCCATCATAGTCAGGTCCAGCCTGTTCTTTCAACTTCAAAAATAAATTTTTGCTTTGGCCATGATCTTCATAGTACCCAGAGGGATATGCTTCTGTGTCCTGTCTTTAATACAGGTCAACAGAAGTTTCTCCACGTCTGATATAGGCCCTTCTCACATCTGTTAGTCTCGTTGCCTCCACTTCAATGAAGCTGACCGATCCTTTAACAGCGTCCATCACTTTGTTCTTAGTGTTTAAGATCATAGGTATGGTGGAATGGGACCTGTCTGACTGGCGAGCAGTCATTGATTTTTCTACCCTCGTAGTCTTTAATCATTTTCAATTTCATTTCCAGGTCAATCACTCAAAGTGGCCTCTAACTGGCAACACTATTAGTGGATTTTGTACGTTTACGGTCCATGATGAACAAAACAACAATTTGATTAAATCAAGCCTCAGAGAAAATGATGCACTCAAGAAACATGAGATGTATGAGGCTGCGGCAGTAAAGTGTTTACAGCAAACTTGTTTTCATAAGTAGAAAGAGTACACTCTACAGTAACAATAAACATTATAGTAAACACATAAGCCAGTAACATAGTTATTGTATTATGTACAATACAAGTATTATGTACTGTATGCAATTGTATGTGCTTTACTTTTATAGAACAGGTAGGTTTATTTACACCAGCATCACAGCACACACAAGAGTAATGCATAGCCCTAGGATGAGATGACAGCTAGGATGTCACTAAGTGATGGGAATTTTTCCATTACTGTGGGTCTGTCACTGACCAACCAGTCACTATGTGGCACATGAGTGTATTTTTGTCTTACGAAAGTGTAGAAGGAGAGTTATCCTCAATTTTAAAATGGGGATAGTGAGGCCTCGTGTAGGTGACTTACTCGGCTTGAAGGGGCAGAAATGAGGTCAAGGTCTTCTGAACTCAGGTTCAGGGCTCTAAATACACTGCTGCATCAAGTATGAGTAATATCTCTAAACTAGCTTCGGATCTTCAATTGAGGTTCAATTACAGAATGTTTTATTGCTTGCAGCCATGTCTTTCAGACTCACAGCTCCAAGGTTTTACTCTGAAACATGACCCCATTCTCATACACTGTGTTCCAAATCTGCAAGCTGCTCTGAATCCTAAAATTTCTACGACTTTGGAAGCTGAGTTCCAGTGCATTCTGTAACAGATATTTCTGTTCAAAGCTTTGTTTTTCTCAATATAGTCTTTTGAATCATAGCAATTGCTTTAACTGAAGTTCTGATTACAAAGTTTTTGTAACTACAATCGATAAGCAAAATATAAGAATATCTGTCAGGCACATCCACCTAAGTTTTCTTTCTTCTCCCCACCCCCTTGGTCAATGTTCCTCGTGCCTCAGGTTGAGGGTTGGTTCTTCACTGTCTTTATGAGACGTCCTTCCTGCAAAGGCAGCTGAAACAGGCCATCTGTGGAAAAGACAGCTGTGCGCTCTGTCCCCAGCACTACTATTCGTGATTATCAGATATGGTTGTGCCTATGAGGGTTCGGTGAACTTTTTGAAAAATATATACCACATTCAAATAATCTTTTTAGATGACAAACCTGGCGACAGGAAATGTCAACATCGTTAATCATATATTAAGTTTCATTACCATTAAAAGTTTGAAATAATTAGCTTCTGCTGCTTCCGAAAGTGGTAATTACAGACCATTAGGAAGTGCCATGATCTCTCAAATTTCCTCCTTTAAACATTAAATGCTAAAGAAAAAAGGCTATTTTTAAAATAATCTTTGAGATTTTTGCTATGAGTATATAAACCATACTTTCAGGGTACCGGATTAATCAATCTCTCATAGTTCAGGAAATTTTAATTTTACTTGACTCAATGGTGAAATTAATATGCTAATATGTGCCCTTTCATATGAGAGTAGAGTTCAGAAGCATACACATAGCTGTATGTAAATGTCTGAGGACTTCTCTCTTCCTTCATTTAAAACGAAGCATTTATCTTTCATTCCCAATTATTATTAAAAGTTATTCATTCAATGCTAGGCAGAAAAAAAAGTTATACGTTAGGTTATACTATTTCATTTTAGAAATTCCTCCACAGGTTTCTTTCTCTAACTCATTTCCGTATGATAATCTTTAAGTATATATATAATCTATAAAGTTCAGTCTCTTCTTTCACAACCCCCAGATATTCCCCAAAAGTGGATTCCACCATAGAGGGATAATAAATTGATCTACATAATACATATTATCTCAATGAACAGTATTATTTCTGTGTTTGATACTTGTTTTTACATGGAAATTATTACCCATTAAGAAAGAATAGTTGCCTAGTTGTGATGTGTGAGCCACTGTATAAGATGCAAAAGAGAAAAGCAGATGGGGCCCCTTGTTCTCAGGGAGTTTTTGATCCAGTTGAGGAGATAATGGAAAGATAGGAATGCTGATAACACCGCCAGAAGGCCCAACTTGCCATTACAGAAACAAAATGGCCTTGTATTTTGGAAAGGGGACAGAAGAGTGAGAAATCAGATTGGATGGGGTACCTCTGCCCAGGTCCCTGGGAGAAGGCAGATAGATGCCTTGATAATGAGTAAAGGCTCAAAACAGAAAAAAAGCAACATGTAGTGAGCACCTAACCACCATTAGCAGGGTCTAAAAGGCTCTACATTAACACTGCAGAGAGAGAACGAGCTAGGCTAGTTGGTGCACAAGGAGCGAAGGTGAGAAAAGAGAGGAGTCGTGGCCTGAGGTGGGGAATTTGGCATCGCTTGACAAGAAGTAGAGGTGAAGTCATAGGACTGGGTTAGAAATTGCCAAAGTGGGGAGTGGAAAAGAGAAATAAAAAGATTTGAATAACCAATATAAAGTATTGCCTGTCTGGAAGGAGGCAGTGGAAGGGGTATGACACTGAATATACAAACAGACAATGGTCACATAGATAAGAAATAGAACTCTGACACTCTACCTGCAGCAACCTACCCAGGACCTTAGGCCATCATCTACAAGAAGCAGCCCAGAAATCCGACCTGCTCTAAGTCACACTTGTACGAAGTCAGGCCTAGTACCAATCCAGGAAATCAGACAATAACTTCTCTAACTGAAATGACCAGGATTTGACTAATCACAGCTAGCTTCCCTATGTTTTGTCGCTGCTTCCAACTTAAGAACAACCAGAGCGAGCCAATGATGCTCCTGAAAACAGCCACATGAGATGCCAGCTTCCCGCTTCCCCAGGCCCCCAGCCTCCTATCAGGGCAGCCTCCTACCTGCAGCCTTCCTTCTTTCTATTATAAAGCTTTCCCACACCTCTGCCTGCCTTTGAGTCTCCACCTAACTCACATGATGGTGACCGACTTTCTTGCTATAACAAGCCCTGAAAAAATAGTCTTTTCTTTCTCATTTGCTTGGTCTTTGTTTATTTCCAGAAGATTACGTGCATAGCCAGAGGTCAGCTTTGGAAGACAAGACAAAAAAAGGTGGGAGGAGGGAAGGATGAGTGAAGATACTTGAGGTTTCTGAGTTGGAGAGAAAGCTGAAGGAGCTGTATTAGGTGGATACTATCTTCTCAATCAAAGTAACCTCTAAACAGAGAGGCAGGAGAAGGTGAGAGTTGTAGGAAAGTGAAAGGAGTTTAGAACTGAAAAACAGGACGGAGCCAATAAGAAATGCATAAAATAGCTCACCTCTGTTTAATACAGTGGGTTAAACATAAGTGCTTATCCCCTCTCTTTCTTGAGATCCTAGAAGATTCTGTAAGAAATAGGGTATAAAAATATGTTGAAATGGAGAAGCTGGGAGAGGATGTAAGACAAAAACTCTAGAGACAGTTTTTGCCTTTATTCTTCCGTTCATCATAATTGTTTGCTTAGTATACTGGCAATCTATTTATAGTACCAGGTACTCTAGGCTTTTAGATTTTTTGGTGTTCCCTTGGGGATGAGGGTGTAAATGAAAGTCTCTCTTTCTCTTTAGACAGTCAGAAAAGCACTCAGATATCAAACATGAAGCCAAAAACCAAATGGAATTTTCCAAATTTGGGAGCAACACTCTAATTTAAAAATATGATTGGGCTTGTCAATATAATGCATGGTAGATTGATGTTAATGTGGATAAAAGGAAAAACCTGTAGTTCAAGAAAGGATGAAAAATGGATTATAAGGTCTTCCTCATTTTGGAGCAAAGTAAGAGGAACCTTAAAAGAAGACTGCAAGATTCAGAGATCCAAGATGGCAGAGTAGATAAACACTGTGCTTGCTTCACCCTCATGAACACATTAAAATTACAACTAAATTATAGAACAATCAGCCTGGAAAACCATCTGAAGTCTAGCTGAACAGAAATTTTATGACTAAGGATATAAAGAAGCCACATAGGAGCGCATAGACATGAAACGGGCTGGCTCCAAACCTCCGTGTAGCAGATGAAAATCAGGAGGGGTAGCTTGACCACAGAGGTTCTCCCCTGGAGGAGCGACGGGCCCCAGCCCCACACCAGTCTCCTCAGCCTGGTGTTCTGGTGCCGGGAAGAGAAGCCCCCACAACATCTGGCTGTGAAAAACAGTGGAAATTCTGACTGTCCAGGTGAGGCTACAGGAAACCCAGATGTCCTCTTGAAACACCCGTGCACAGACTCTCTCACTCTCAAGCACTCACCCTGGACTCTGGCAGAGGTACCGTGACTCAGGGGGTGTTGGAGGCATATCGGGGGCACATTGAGGTTTGTAACTTCAGGGTGAGGACTGGAGAGACAGTCCCCATTTTCCCTGTGTCCTTCTCCTGCACAGGTGGGCGCCATCTTTCCTTTGTTGAGCCCACCCCCGCAGGCCAAATCTGAATCTGACTGTCCTGGTGAGTTCAGCTGCTCCACCCTGGTAACTCACTGAGACCTTCCCTTACTCAATTTGCATCTTCACAGAAACCGTTCAAGTGAGACATTATATCTGTCTTCATTATATGGATGAAAAAAAATGTGGCACAATAAAATCCAGAAACTTGCTCAAGATTTTAAATGTCCTAACTGGTACAGCCAGATTCAAGACCAGGTAATTTGGCCCTGCAGTCCTGGCTCTTATGTCTACAATATTAAAAAACAGAAAGGAAAGACAGGGGGAGAGATATTGTCCAGTCACAAAAATAATTAAAAGAGCCTTTCCTCTGGTGCCATTGTATCTATCACCAATATCCCTAGGGGACAATTTAATGACATTGTTGGAACTTAGATTTCAGTTTTTAGCATTCTTTATGAAAAGAACCAGGGCTCATTGGAGACTAGGTAACACTATGTCTCAGAGCAAGAAAATTCAAACTGGGGCTAGAACAGCTTGTTGTTCTGGAGGGAAAGTCAAGCTGCTCTCAGATACGTGGAATCGTGTCAAAAAGAACAAAAGATGGTTCCCTCTAGCCAAAGTAATAATAATTTGGGCACTAAAAGGGGAAACAGTGATTAAAATCTACTGCAGCAAGTTGAGTCTGTTCAGACAGCTTCAAGGTCATGATACTAAATGAGAAAGTATGAAATACTAGGAGCTGATTGCCAATGCAGAAAGAGGTTTCTCAATGCTATCTTCTAGAAATGTTATATATTGATGAACCAAATTATGCACGTCCTATACTGGAGCTGCAACTGGGTTATTAATATAGTTATAGATATGTCTACAGATACAGTTTATTTTTTTTAAGTAAGACAATAATGGATCAGAGGAAAAGATTAAAAAACAAAGTATGTGAAAAATACAAAGTAGAGAAGTCAGCTTTTTAATAGAGAAATTGGAAAAATTTGGAAAGTATATGTGAAGTGTGTGTGTGTGTGTGTGTGTGTGTGTGTGTGTGTGTGTGTAGGTCTGTGGCCAAACCTTGGTGATCTAGGACACCCTTCATTGGAGAACCACTATGGTAAGTAATACACTGGTCACCCAGACCCAGTCCATTTTGTACAGACCCAAGTCCATTCACTTTAGGAGCAAAGAAAATTCCTGGATTTTGGAACAGTAGAGATCAGATATGTAGATTGAGTTGGTCCATTCCCATGCTTCAGACCAGTTGAAATGGACATGCACATATGTGCGCAAGAGTGAACAGAAATAGGCCAGTAGCCTCCCAGACGTGGGACTGATTCAGGAGGATGGGGCGTCCATAATTACCTGGATAGAAGAGGTGGCAAGTATCCACAAGTCTGATTAAAAGGCAATGATAACCCACCCCCAATTTTATGTTTACTCAGCTTGTTTAGTGAGAGTTTGCAGAAACGAATTCCCATATAGTTATGAGAATTAGGCTTGAGATAGAAGAGAGGTGGGTGCAGACTGTTCTGTGAGCATTTATCAGGAAGGTATGGTCAGGAAAAGCCCTCTTCCAGTAAGTGGCTAGTAGTGTCTGTAATACGTGGGTGAGTAATAAACCAAAACAACTGCTGTAGGATCTCTCCAGGAGAGGTGACACAGATGTAGCTGCAAACTACAAAATGGAAGCCTCTAATCTGAAAGGGTGCTGGTTCCGCCCTGAGCAGGTGTTCTGCACCTGAGCAGTACCTGCAGGTAAGTTCCAGTGTTTCCACTGGTCCCTGGGGATATGATACGTGGGAAACTTCACAGTGCACAGACACCTCTTGCAATAGTGTAGAATGATAACGAGAGGCAGTGCTGAATCATTAAATAGCCGAACCCCAGCATGAATACAATCTAAACTGGCAGGGTAAGCCATTCTTAGCTCTCCAGTGACGTTCCAGAGCCCACTGAGATATAGTTTCCTATATCTCACCCTGTCAAGTAGTCAAGTGACACGGATGTTTATATTTATAGGGACTGAATCAGCAATTAAAAACACACTGGGAAATGATGGAAAATACACAGAAATTCAGAACAAAGAGACAAAGAAATAGGTCAAAGTCGCGTACCGAGGTCAGAAGATCTTGTTTCTGAGCATAACAACTGAGGCTGGTTAAAAGGCACTTTGGAAGGTAAGCTGAGAGCAGTTTTTATTTGATAGATTCATGTGGAAATTATGATCATTAAGGGGATCATTATTCTACTATTAGCACAGTATTATAGAAGCAAAGAAATAAAAAGGGGGAAAGAAATAAGTCAGACAGAAAAATTATGAATAGGATCTTTTTTATAGGGAAATACATTTTTTTTTTTTTTTTTTAGAAAGATACTTAAAAGTTGGGGGAACACCAAGTGGGCAGTTTGACTTGGAATGGGAATCCACCAGAGGAGAGAAAGGTCTCAAGGCTAGTTAGTAGAGATAAGATGAATTAAGGTAATATATTTAGAAAACAGCGCACTGGGCGAGGAGATCTCAGGAAGAGGCTGTCAGAACAGTGAGAAGCCCAGACAGAGTGTAGACTGTCTCGTATTCTTTCAACTCTCAGGAGGGAGGAGAGCTACAAACACCGAGGGAGTTTAATTACAAAGCAGCAAGCTCTCGGCAAAGGTTGAACTGAGCAAGCAGCACTCCTTACGATAATGACATCGTGAGGAGAAAAGCATAAAGAGAAAACTATGTGTGTGGGAAGTCAGTGGTAGTTGGAAGCTGAACAGCACGTGATCTCGTTGGCGCCACCTTGCAGCGGGGTCTGGGAAAGTCAGTGCTAGAGCAAGAAGGATGAGGTGACAAAAGAGCTGGAATTTCGTACAGAACCGCTAGGCTGGGACTGGCGTGCTCAAGAGCATGCGCAGAGCGGCGGTTTTCCCTTCTGGTCTACATCAGCACTCCTGTGCTCAGGGGGTGCCTCCCCAGCCATCTCACTTCTCTTACCAGAGGCATTCCTGTCTGGAGGAACCTAGGACTGAAGAAGAGTGGGACTCACTCTCCTCTGCAGGCAGTTGAGGGATTGGAGCTGTGGCCAGGCTGCCCCAGGACAAGGGTGGGTAGACCCAGGAGCCAACCAGTTGATGAACTGGCCGCGTGGGAAGGATCCAGGGAGCTAAGTGAAGGCTTTGAGTATTGCAGGAAGAAACATCACAGACTAGCAAATGGATAACAAGAAAATGAAAACAGATTTAAAATTAAAGCAGAAGGCTCTGGTAGTAGAGAAGGAGGTTCAGAGAACTGGGAGGCTAAATATGCAAATAGACAATGGCCAGATCAGACATAGGTATATATAAATAGAACACTGAACCACAACCTACAGCAACCTGCCCAGGAAACCAACCTCTTATTTACAATAACCAACACAGAAAGCCAACCTACTCTAAGTCAGACTTGTAGGAAGTCAGGCTGCTATATCTAGGAACAGTCCAGGAAGCTAAACGGTAATTTTTACAACCAAAATGGTCAGGACTGGATTAATAACTGAAAGCTCCCCTAATTTTTGTCCCCTGTTCTGACTTAGACCCAACCAGAGAGAGCCAAATACACACTCTTCGCCAATCACATAGGATGCCCCACTGCTGGTCGGGCAGCCTCCAGCTTCCCAGCCAACAGCCTCCAGCCAGAGCACACCCGAACATTCCGTCTTCCACCATGAAGTGTTCCCACTCCACTGCCTGCCTTTGAGTCTCTGCCAAACACAAGTGATGTGTCTGACTGCCTTGCGAGCTCTGAACAAATAACCTGTTTGTTCTAATGTGCTTGGTCTCTGTTTACTCCACTAACTAAAATCAGGATAAAGAGTAGATTCAGGATAAGCGAGAAAGAAGGAAGAAGTTAGTTGTGAAGAGAGGAAGGAGATTTCTGACTCTTTCAAAGGAACGGAAAGGTTTAATATTTCCATATTGCTTGTTGTAAGTTTCTTGATGCTTTGTTATGAGTTCACGCAATTTATACTAAATCCTCATAAAACCTTGTGAGACAGATTTTTTAACCTACCATTTTTAAGGGAAGTGAAACTAAAATAGTCTTCATAACAAATCACAGGCGGAACTAAGTCCAAGGCCAGGTTTACTCTTTTCCCTCTCAGGCCACTCCTCCCAACCCTCCTCTGACATTCCCACTCTAGTTCTGACCACAGAGTATTGCCACGATGGTCTGAGTAACTGTATTGTAATTCCTCATTCAGTCCTTCAGTCCTGCTTTGCTAACAAGTGATGAACGAAATAATTACAGTAATATCTAGCCCACTTTTACAGGGTTGGTACGTGATAGAATGTAGATGTGAATCCAGATCGTTCTGATTTAAAAGTCCATGGTCATTTACTGCCGTAGGCTAACTTAGAAGTGAAGAAGTTTGCTGGCAAGTGCAAAGGTAATGTGGATATTACATGTACTGACTTGAGGCGGTTAAAAACAACAAGGCTAGGGTGCTGGGAAGTAAATTTTAGAGTTACTAAGGAGAATAGCAAGGGATGGGACTGACTGCAGGGAGGTCTGTTAGCCAGGCACAAAAGAAAGTGGGGGAGAATTCTGGAAGTGAGTAGGCAATGTCACCTATAATGATAAAGAGGGAGTGGATGATGTAAGAAAAAATTTCATCAAGGAAATGAGAATGATTAAGAAAAGAGAGAGGGACAGTGGACTGTCCCACTGGAGATTGGGATGAAATTGGGGTACAAGGACTCCCAGTTGCCCAACCTTTGTCCTGAGTGCTAGAGAGAGGAGAGCAAGCAGAGGGCCTCAGGATGGGGGCAGACAAACAAGAAGCGCCTGCTGTATGGCTGAGAATGTAGAACAGAAACACAGGACACGGGAAGAGGCTGTAGAAGAGAGGACGATCCGGAGAGGCCGAGAGTTCTAGAAAAGACGGCTGCCGATAGGGGTGGCACCTAGCAACCAGATGGTGATTCCACCTACCCAGGGGAAAAGCAGCAGGGGAATGGCTGGTAATGGAAGAGTATGTTCTAGATTGGTTTAGCATCATCAGGTTTAGTTACTGATTGAGATGGAAGAAATAAGCAGACTCCAATTCCAGCTATATGAGCTCAAAGTAAAAATTAAATTATAGCTTCCCCCAAGTGAAAGAGGCATAATTCTAAGGCTCCCTCTTTTTTTGTTGAAAACTACCACTGATAGCTAGTAATGTGTGTTAAAGGTACTGGGCATTTTGTCTTAAGGGCGTTGTTATAGTTTGAACTTTATCAAGTTGCTTTCTAGGTGCTGTGGATTGCCATTTAAAGTACCCAGCAGTCTTCATCACAGGCTGAAGTAATAGGGGCAGAGTCACTCCGCTGGATGGGTCACTGGCCTCTTGTCCATGGACTGTTGGCATCTGTCAGGTACTAGGATTAGCGCAGGTAGTGATGCACGTGGAACGTTCGGGGGTAAGAATCTGCTGTTCTTCCCTTTCCTTACAATCCCAATACAATGTTCCTCCCCAGTTCAGTCTGGGAAGTACATATACTTAGGAACACCTTTCGAACATGAAGGAATAAATCTAAAATATATACTGATTTCTTTCTTGTGTCTTTTGTTCTGTTTATAATACTGTTGCCTGGTAACGAGACTATAATGTATCATGGGTTAAAAAGAAAACAAACTTCAATTGTCTTTTCCAGACATCTTTTTTTTTTTTTTTTTTAAATGCCAGACATTCAACCCTCAAGGCAAAATATCCAGGATAAAACTTACACATTACCAGCTTGTTGGAAAAGAGGGGCACTTGGACTAATGCCTTCTACGGGGGAAAATTATGTGAAACTCATTAAAAGCTCTAATTCATAATAACTGTTGTGATTTCATGGTCTGACTTCAGCTTTGCAGCAACACATTATACAAATAGACCTCTTATCTACCTGCCCTCTCTTAATACTTTTCTACACCCTCCTCATGACCTCCAAGAAAAAGGAGCAGCTGCAGAAGAACAGGATAAGATTCATGGGATAAAACCATGCTCTGATGGCCCTGCCATCATCAGGAATGACCCTAGGGAGACGTTATTTAATGTAATCGCAGAGACACAATCCAGAAATATAATGGTACAGCTGTTGGTATTTCTAGATTAATAACAAACTGTGCCATGCTGGGATAGATTGAGAGGCCCATGTGTCCTCACAGTTGTGCCGATTTATGTAATCCCTAATTTTAAGTTGGAATATTTCCTGAGATGTGTGCTTTTCAACTTCCATTTGCTGTAACCCAGGTAACCAGCACAGTGTCTCCATCGGTTTGGGGACAGACTCTACAAACTTTCATTTGGTCCAGCATCCCACTGTACAGAATATGCTCAAACTGTAAAGTGAATTAAATCATTCCTCATTTTCATTTCCTTGGTCTGAAAGTAAAAGTAGCAGTGGACCGAGAGTCAGGCCTCAGCTTAACCCGAGGGGAAGTCAAGAGATCACGTGTGGTTATGATATTGTTCTCTTCGCTGTCCAGGGCCCTCTGGCTTTCTTGCCCACCCCCTAAAAGAGAATTTTTGTTTGTTACCTCTTACCGACATTTATTTTGGCAATTTTTTTCTGAGAGTCCATCTTCGTCCTCTCCCATGATGTCCACAGCCGAAAATATCAACGCGACGAGAATGGCAAAGCAGCAGACCAGGGCGAAGATTACAATGCACTTCTGCTGGGACTGCAGGAGAGAGAGGAGATGACCAAGTCAGAGAAGCAGCTCTCGCTTAGGAAGCCCAAGATGTCACAGCTTCTCCAAATGCCATGAAAATGCTTTGGGAAGCAATTACTTTCATCACTGCCAGAGAAGGGTGCTCTCTGGGTGACAAATGCCTAAGACCTTTATGCTTGTTCCTGACACAGCCTTCAACACCCCCCCCCCCCCACTACATATGTTAGAACCTATTAAATAATTCAAGCACTGTATCAAGACTTCCAAATGAGTGTGCTCTTTTTTCTAATCAAATGCAGTTCAGAAAAAGTTCTTTACGAGATCCATTATTGCAAATTAAAAATGAAATGCAGGGTGCCTCCATAATATTTTCTGGCTCTTGTTATTACCACCACCTTCCAAATGCTATGCAAACTGTCCTCAAACTCTATATCCTCTTGCTTTTCCCGTCTCATCTCTAAGAACTTTATGTGATGGTTTCAGGAGGGATGCCCATGGGTGGTAGGTTTGTGTTCTGTACTTTGATCAGAGAATTGCATCTATCAGATGCTAGCTTCATGAGTCATTTAACTGGTGGTCAATTAACGGCATGGTCAATTAACCATGGTTCATTTCAAAACAGTGAACACAATCGTAACCATTATCCGTACTCTTGATATGATTTTCACTTAGAAACATAGCTGAAGGTCCAGGAGGCCAAAGCCACTCATCCTTATTTTTAAGTCCAACTCTTGTAATTCAAGAAATCTCTATCTCCAGCGGGGTTCACGGCCAAAGGTGGAAGAAGATAGGGCCACAATAGCTGGGTAGGAACCATCGCCAGTGGGACAAATAAATTTGCCTGCATTGCATTTACCAGATAAATCAGGATGGGAAAAAGAGAAATAACTATTTTTAAAAGTCTTTGTGCAGCTTTCAGGTATAATTTAAAGAGGGGGAAAGGCTGATCTTTGACCAAGCATCCAGGAGTACTCCCCTAGGAATGGGGTGCATCTACGCACACTCACAGACACACACATTTCAGAACTTTGTTGAAACCAGCTGGCTCGGCCACCTCTTACAACGCTCCTGCCCTTTGTCCCCGTAGTCACATGATCTCCAAAGAACCAAGCAACCTCCCAAAGCTCAGGGTCCAGTGTGTCCAGTGTGTCTAGTGTGTCCTCAGTCTACAGGTTGCAGAGAAAGATGTCATCACGGAACAAATGCTGCTTCGGTGACCAGGATGAAGATGTCTCTTTCCTTGCAGTGTTCTCTAATCTCCCTCGGGTCTGCTTTCCCAGTAAAACCTTGTTCTAAGCCTGTTTCTGCCTGTAATTATGTTCTTCTCCTACTCCATTCAGAGAGGAAGTGGGAAACCCAACGAAGACACAACTACCGTTCTACCCTAGGTCCTGGTTATCTCTCAGCCAAGGATTATGTTTTATCCGTTGTATCCCCAGCAACCAGGATAGCACTTAACAAACAGAAGGGGCTCAAGAAATAGTTATTGTGAAAACAAATGCAAAGTGAATAAAGGAAATGAAAATCACAAGGGCATGCTTCTGAGGATGCAGAGTGACAAGAGGTGTTGCTCTCAATACTCAGTTGTTTCCATAGTTTGGAGATCGTAAATTTTATAGCTCATCCTTTTCCACTCTCTGCTGGAGCTAGAGCTAAATCCATGTGCCATGTTTACCAACCATATAAAAATTGGCAGAGTAGATTGTGTATTCATCTTGCCCCTTTATTTTCCATTCATCCCAATTCCTTCCTCACTACTTTTATTTTTAAGAAGATGCATGGAGAACTGGTTGAAAGCTCAGACTTTGGAATTAGATTGCTTGGATTCTGTGTCACTTACTGGTTGTATGCCCTTGAGCACGTTATTGAGTCTTTGTACTTTAGCTTCCTTGTCTGTAAAATGGGAATGATAATGATGATGATAATAACAACAATAGTAATAATAATAAACGGCTTAGAGGGTTGTTATTAAAAATTAAATTAAACGAGATATGATATGTAAAGTACTTAGAACAGAACCTGAAAAATAGCACGAAATGAGTGTCTGCTGTCATTATATTGCTGTTGTATATGTGCCTCTGTAAGGGGCTTCAAATACTTTAGGGAAACAAAGTGAAAATATGAATAAACAAAAAACATGCAACAAAAACTATAAGTAGGACTAAGAGAAAGGTAGAGAGATAGAGAAACAAACAAAGAAGGATGGGAAGAAATCTGACAAAGAGACAAAAAAATGTGACATGGAAACTTTCTAGAATAAAATTTTTGAGAAATTGTTCTAGTCCAGTCTCAGAACTCAAAACTCTAAAGCAGTGTTTTGGGGCCTAAGGATGTGCATTTGTAACAAGTTCCCAGGAGGTGTTGATGCTGCTCGTCCAGGGGCCACACCTTGAGTTATCCAAGTCCCGTCTATACTAAATCCTGCTTACACACGTTCATCCTTCAAATTCACCTGCCTTTAGTCCATTTTCAAACAAAAAAGGCATCATGATGAATATACCCTATTAATATAACATAAATCTTGTAATTTATTTTCTTTGTGGGGTTTAAAAATAATTTTAGACAATGTTTTAAATTTTGAATGACTTTTCTCTTACCCTTCACTTATTTTTTTACTTTACTATTCATTACTTGTATAGTCAGAAAATGTTTGCTACTGATTATTTTGAAAAAAAACCTAATATAAAAATGAAAATAAATCATAGTCCCATTTGGATATAGTGGCCATTAACATTTTGTTTCAGTCTTTACTATATCTCCCTATCTAATAGCATTGGTATCATACTATGTGTAGTTTTATATTCTGCTTTTTGTACTTGATCATATTTTGATGTCATTAAATGTTCTTTTAAATCGTAGTTTTAAGTTGTTGCATAATATTCCACTCATGGATATATCTCTGTCTCCCTTACTCTTAAAAAAACCCATTTTTAAAAAGCACTCATTTACAATAGAAAAAAAATGATTAAACATTTTTCATTTGATCTGTTCCCCCTATAAATTATAAACAGAAACAAACAAACAAAAAGCTTTTAGAAAGGGTTAAAGTAATCCAATGATATTCACAGTAATCCAGTCCAGAAGAGAGTCTAACCCAGGACAATAAAATTAAACATTATCTCAAAAAGAATCCTGGAGAGAGCAGCATGAATAGACCACGTCAGGTACATGGTGAGATGAGTGAATCCTAGTGAAGTTAATACTAAATGCTTTGTCTGCAACAGCACTGATCTGTTTCCCTTCATTCTGAATTTCATGATAAAATAGTAAACAAGAACTGTAGTTAATTTGTGTGCTATTGGAAGCACTTTGATGCAATAGCCCTCAAACATTTCTATTACCTTCTATTAATTCAATTCTAGATTATGAAATTCTATCAGAATGAACAATTGAGCTAGTTATTTTCATTTTAACTTTTCAAAGAAAAAAAATTCAGACTCTGACATTCATTTTTAAATGTCTCCTTGCAACAGTATGCTATAAGGTCATACCACTACTTTCCTCAGTCTCATTTATTTTCCATCTCATTAAAAGCGAAAGAGTCTATTCATATGATAGCATAAGAGTCTCATAAATGAAACCAAATTCTAGGTTACCAAGAGATGTATTCATTTTCAAATCCTTAACATACCATTTCAAATCACTGAGGAATCAATTTGAAACACACTTTTTGTTTTTTATTGAATTGAATCAAGGGAAGCAAAGTTTAAGGAGAACCCATAAACATGATTACAGCCTAAACTTCACTGATCAGCTCAACCTATTAAGAGAACAAAATTTAAAATGCTATAATCTAGCATCAGTCAATCTGTATTTTTCATTGTAGTTTATATTGAAGCTATTTTCTAGCTTGCTTGGTTAAGAAATAAACCTAATTATGCAAATATCAAAAATATTTGAATATCATACCTTTATCAAATACATTTTACATCAATAAAGAAAAAGAGATTTATGACCTCAAAATGGGGAAAGAGTATTAAACTGGAAAATTAGAAGTACTATGCATTTCCATCTTGGGCTTTTATACCATTTGACAAGCTCTGAAAAGGAATTTGCAACCATGTGCTTAGAGGGAAAATATAATTGTGGAAAAATTAACCATAAATTTAAGTTATTCATATTCTTTTTCACTTATTTACCATGACAAGATTGAAAAAAAAAATCATGGCCAGCTCTAAAAAAAAAATAACAATTTTTATGTGTACAGCTTTTAATACCTACAGAGCTAAACATTCTAGTACCATTATTCTCCATGTGAAAGATGTGGAAATTAAGATTTAAAGACATTGAGGTATTGAGGTGTCCAAGGTCACCCAGCCAGTTAGAGATTTAAGTCTGGAGATTTAATTTAGGTCTCTAAATCTGGAGTCTCTAGATCAGTTTTTTGGGTTGTTGTTTTTTTCCTCCTTCACCTTCCCCCCCTCCTTTCTAATTTTTCAATTACAATTGACATTCAATATTATTTTATATTAATTTCAGGTGTACAGCATAGTGGTTAGACATTTATATAATTACGAAGTGATCCCCCTGACTAGTCTAGTACCCACCTGGCACTATACATAGTTGTTACCATATCATTGACTGTATTACCTATGCTTTACTTTACATCCCCATGACTATTTTGTAACTACCAGTTTGCACTTCTTAATCCCACCTTTTTAACCCTGACCGCCAAACCCCTCCCATCTATCACCACAATAAATCTAGTTAATAAAACCCATCTGACACCATACATAGCTATTACAACATTATTGATTATAATCCTTATGTTATACCCTATGTCCCCATGACTACTGTGAAAAAAAAATTTGTACTTCTTGATCCCTTCCCCTTTCTTATTCATCCCTAACCCCCCTCTCATCTGGCAACCATCAAAACGTTTTCTGTATCTGTGACTTTGTTTCTGTATTTTGTGTTTATTTTATTCTTTAGATTCCACATATCAGCGAAATCACATTGCATCTGTCTGTCTGACATACTACACTCAGCACAGTACCCTCCAGGTCCATCCATGCTGCTGCAGATGGCAATATCCCATTCTCTTCCATGACTGAGCAATATTCCATTATATATATATATATATATATATATATATATATATATATATATATATATATATATATACACCTCCTCCTCTTTATCCATTCTTCTATTGATGGACACTCAGGCTGCCTCCACATCTTGGCCATTGTAAACAATGCTACAATGACCAGTGTTTTGAACTCTGTATCTGGTAGATTGCTTGCCTCTAGTTTGTTTAGTTCTTTTCTGGGTTCTCTCCTCTTCTTTCATTTGTGACATGTTTCATTGTCTCGTCATTTTGGCTGCCTCCCTGCATTTGTTTCTATTTATGAGGTAGATCTCCTAAGTCTCCCAGTCTTGGAAGAGTGGCCTTATGTGGTAGGTGTCCTGTGGGGCCCACTGGCGCCCTGGGCTGTTCATCTGAGTTGGGTACTCCAGGTGTGTCCCTTGTATGCATTGTGTGTACTCTCCTGTTGTTGTTGAGCCTTGATTGCTGCTGGCATGTCAGTGGGTGGGATTGACTCTCAGGCTGACTGGCTGTGAGGACTTGTCGTGACTACAGTGGACAAGCTGTACTGTAATGGGGTTCTGGTGCATGGAGGTAATTGGGTGGTGCTCTCATGTGGTTTGAAGCAGGCCACTAGGTATATTGATTCTGGGGCATCTTGGGAGGGCGCTGGTGTAGGCCCAGGTCAGCCGCTGCCTATGCCTGGCCTGGGGCCACCTGGTAGGAGCCACAAAGTGATCTGCTGTTGGTAGTTGCCTGTGCTGGACTTGGAGGAACCTGGGAGAGGTTATGCTGCAAACTGAGGCCAACTGCCACTAGTTCCAGGGGCCACTTAGCAAGAAATACAGGGCATGCTGAGGCCAGCCACTGCTTGTTTGGGGTCTATGGACCTTTGAGAGATTTTTAGGAAAATCTGAAACATGGGCTGAGGCTGGAAGGTTGTGAGGAACAGCTGCTGAAAGAGGTTTGGGATGGTGCTTGGGTTGAGTGGGGTGGGGTGAGTGGTGTTAGCCAGGTTGATGGAGATTCAGATATGGCGCCTGCCTGTACCTGACAGCTGTATGTGAGGAGGGTTCAATGAAAGAACAACGATACCTGCCAGCACTTCTGTCTGGGATAGCTAACCTGCAACCCTTGCCATGAAGGCAGATAATTCAGTTCCTCCCGATATGTCCCTGGCGCCTTCTGAGCTGCTGCCCCAGCACTGGAGCTCAGAGACTGAGTCCATCAACAAGTCAGTCAGTTTGCAGGCCCTTTAAGAGAAGCACCTGGTTTTCCAGCAGCCCTCCATCTTACACGGACAGAATCTCCACTGATTTTCATAGCCAGCTGTTGTGGGGACTCCTTTCCTCTGCACTTTGGTACTGGGGGTTGGGGAGCCCAGCATCAGGCTGGGATTCCTCACTCTTCAGAGGCGACTTCCACAGCCAACACTGTCCTCCCGATTTTTAACTGCCACATGGGGGTGTGGGACCAGCGTTTCACATCTCTGCCCCTCTTATCAGTGTCAACGTGGCTTCTCCTGTATATCCTTAGCTATATGAGTTCTGTTCAGCTAGATTTCAGGCAGTTCCCAAGGGTGGTTGTTCTATAATTTAGTAGTAATTCTGATGTAGCTGTGGGGGGCGGTGAGCGTAGTGTTTACCTATTCCGCCACCTTGATGGAAGCAGAGAGCAGGATTTTTCTGTTCTCACTTTGTACTCCCTCCCTCAGGGACTCTAATTTACTCTCAAATTTTCACTGGCTATATATACTGATAACTCCCGAATGAATATTACCAGCCCTGCGTACCAGACCCATTCTGAATGAGTTTCCCTGCCATGCACACAAAGGGGAATCCTGGACGTGTCCACCAAGCTCTCTAAGTTGAGGAGACAACGTTGGGATTTTAGAGAGCCCAAGTCCACTAGAATTGATAGGATAAAGTACTAGAGAGAGGATGTCTTCCCAAACTCCCCTTGGTCCAATGCTCCCAACTCCCAATCCACTCCTGAGCTGATGACATAGGGTTTCCCCACAGAAAGCACCAGCCCTCTGTCCTGATTACAACAGGTCTACAAGAATACAGATAGTAACATTTTGAGTCAGTGGATAAAGCAATGCCGTTTTATAATGTAGACAAGTCAGGTCACTAATAGAAGGGGGAAGGGCAGAGGTAAACATTTTAGTAGATATTTAAACAGAATTAGAATCCTTAATTAACATTGCTGTAGGAATAACGTGACGCCTTATGCTTTTATATACGCCAAGGCTCACCTTCTCCTCACCATTAATGTACTTATGAACCCCGTTTTCCAACAACTCAGGTAAAAGCCCATCACAAGCCATGTACATGGTACACCTATTTCCACATACCAGCAGAGCACTATGAGAACACTGCTTTGTAGAACCAAGTAGAGTGTAAGATTATCTACACACAGCACCACCCCGAGCCACAGAGCAGTCTCTTTCTACAGGGAGCGTGTGGTTGACTGTGCTCTTGAGCTGAAAGGAAGCTGAGCTGAGTTGCTGTCAGGCTATTCATAATTGTTCCTCTGGCTTAGCCATTAACAGCAATTGCTCTTGAATCCTTCAGACCTTCCTACCAGACATATTTACCACTGTCTCAAAAGCAAAGAAAACCATTTCACAAACTCCTTAGCCACAAAATAAATGATTAGAAAATCGTGGAACTGGGAAGAGAAAAAGAGTAAGCACTGTCAACCTAAAAATAAAAAGTCAAAGTGAGCGGCAACAAGCAATGATTTGAGATCCAAAAGAATAGCTATTCTACTTCTAGGCATAGATCCAAAACAATGGAAAGCAGGGACTCCAACAGAGATTTATCCACAAATGTTCTTAGCAGCATTATTCACAAAAGCCGAGAGGTGGAAATAATCCATATCACTGGATTAATGGATAAACAAAATGTGTATTTGAATATATCCATTAATTTGGATATATACATAAATGTAGTATTATTCAGTCTGAAAAAGAATGGAAATTCTGATATATGCCACAACAATGGATGAATGTTGAAGGTATTATGCTAAGTGAAACAAGCCCAACATGATAAACAAATATTTTACGATTCCACTTATATGAGTAGTCAAATTCACAGACACAGAAAGTTGACCAGTGGTTGCCAGGAGGTGGAAGGAGGAGGCAGTGAGGAGCTGTTGTTGAATGGGGACAGAGTTTTAGATGAAAAGTGTCCTGTGGATGGATAGTGGTGATGGGTGCACAGCAGTGTGAATGAATGTACTTAATACCACTGAACTGTACACTTAAAAATGGTTAAAACGATATTTTTTTGTTATACATTTTATAGCAATAAAAAATAAAAAGGAAAACCCAACAACAAACAATTGCTGAGTTTGGACTTTTATCAGCTTTTCCCAACAGCTGAGGTCTCTCCCCGAATAGTTCAAAGCCTTCCTCTTGGTTCCTGGCTTCCTCTCATCTCACTCTTGGGTCTTCAGAACCTTTCTTCCACGTTCTAAGAAGTCAACACTTGCTGATTCTAGATGGCACTCCTTGCTTCTCCCGCCTAGGAGATAGCTAGCTAAAATCATTATTCATTCAGCAGAGGGAGACCTGGGATGAAAAGCCTTCCTCTACTCCATGTAAGAGGACCCAACACTTTCGTTCTGCCACCTTGTATACAGTGTCCCCTGAGACCACCTATGCATACAGGGTTGAGTTCCCAGGTGATGTCTGTGTTCTCACCCATAATGCACCCAGCTGTTCCCAGATGGCCCCCAGACCAGAATACACTGGAACCCACCAGGGCACTTAGTTGCCCTCCCCTTACCCTCTCAGCCTGTTCCTCTCTACATGTACCTGGTTTTAGTTCCCTCTCAAATGAATTTCAGCTCATTCTCCTAAGGCCAAGGGACTGTACAAATAAAGCCATGTGTGTAATTTGCACAGGGAGATGGGGGGCACAACGAGCCATTGCTAAAATATCAGGTGCTAAAATAAAACAAGAGGGAGAGAAATGTGTTCCAAGAAATATAATGACATACAATTAACAGCTGAGTTATAGCAAAGCTCTCTTCATTTCTTTGTATTTTGTACTTTTATAATTTTGTTGTTGTTTTATAATGTCTTAGCTCAGTTAGAGGAACATCTTATGATTCACACTTTTTGTAGCTGCTATTTCCTTTTTCTGACAGGTCTAACTTTCAGTAGTCATATTATGTCCCCCTATGGTAAGTTCAAGGAGGGTATATGTCACCACCCACTTTCTGCTACTGTCCCTATCCCCCTGAATTTATGCACAAGGCCAACCTCCAAGGCTGAGACCTTTTACTTCTGCTGTTTATTGCCCCAAACATCTGCTTTTATTCTGTTTCCCAACTTACCTTTTAGTAGGTCCCTCCTTTCACCAATTTCCAACAAAAAACACACAAATAAATCCACACTAATATATTAATGGATGTTAAAAATATCTAAACAACACACTTGTTATCTGTGACTTCCGCAAGGACACTTTAGAATACTAGGGCACTTGGGGTTCAATGGCCAAACAATGGGATGACATCTCTGGGCAAAACAAGAAAGAGAACTAACATTTACTGAAGGTCTTCAACATTTCAAATATGGTACAGAGTGAAATTTTCATATGTATTTTAAGATAATACATGAGACTACTAGGACATCTCTCACTTTCAGTGGGTAAGCCCTTAGGCCCCTAGGAGTAATACATGCTTTTTTTCTGCCTCTGGAGAATTTCATTGGAAAGCCTTACTCCTTTCAACAACATTGCATAGCCATCGTCATTCACACAGATTAGGAGATTCACAAGAGGTGGGTACTCTGCCCAGGGGCCAGCATGTAGTAAGTGGCAGAACTTGAATGCAAGCTCAGGAAGCCACAACCAAGCAACAATATCCTCAGATAACACGTCAGGGCTCCAAGCACTTTCCTTCACCCCAAATTCCCTTCCTAGAAACCTATCTCCCTCTTCGCTCTGCCCTGCCACCCCAGCCTATGCATTTCTTCATCCAAGTCCTTAATTGTTTATTAATGCCCAGCTAACTTTTGAACAATTTTGATCTTTAGCTCTTCATTTTCAAACTTTATCACACATGTATTCAAAGTACCTCGGGGACCATTCCCTGGGAAATCTTCAGTCAACTCATTTCTGCCCTTTTGCTATCTGACATTCGACAACATTTCTTCAATCAACATTTTCAATCGAAACCTCAGTGAAAATCTACTTCCCATCATTATATTTATCCCAGGGCCTGTGTTCTTGCTGCTCTGGGGAGGGAGGTGCATTCTGTGTCTCCATGGCTTTGCTTTCTCTCCAGCGCAAATTACATGCTGTGACCCTGTGATATGAATCAAGTGTTTGTTGATGTGCAAATGCCTGCCTTCTCTGTGGAAACCCAGGGACATGTGAACTAAAGAATACGCCTTTCTCTGGAGGTTACAGTTCACCATATCCTACCCCCAGCCAAAGCTCACTGCTATATGTGAACGTGCACAAAAAGAAGAAAAAAAGAACAGAATGAGACAGAGAAAGTTTTTGTCTGACGCCAAAGGTGTCAAACAAGAAGATGAGATGAAAAGTACATTTTTTTCTGTACTGTCCAATTGTTTTGAAATGTACCCTGGGCTTATTTTAATTAGGTGTGGTAAGGTGGCAGACGAGGAGACAATTACCTTGAAAGAAAAGTTTGTTACTTACAGATCCCAAGACGTAAGGACATGCTATACAGCACATGGGGCCACGTTGGGAAGCCCTGGGGTCCCTCAGGAGGCAAAGCACAGGCCAGAGTGTTTACTGCACTTTCCATAGGAAGGAACGGGCGAGGCAGGGTAGGCAAGTTCAGGATGGGATTGACTGAATAAATTTGGTGGGCTCTGAGCTATATGGGTGGTCACTAGCTGCCTGGTAACTGGCACTGGAGTGATTTAGGGCAGGAGAAATATTGCTTGATGTGTGAAAATTAGATAAAGGAAGTGTTCGGGAGTGTGGGCTTTGAATTGGTTGGTTTATATATGAAAGTTGTTCTATCTCTAGAAATTAGCCAGTCCTGGGAGGGGCAGTCTCTCCAGGATTAGCAAGGTCACTAACATGTCAAAGCATCAGAAAATCCAGAAAATTAAATAAAAAAAAAAGATTAATATTACAAGGCAATAACCTATCTAGCAATTTCAACCCAGAAATAGTATAAACCAAAGGAGGATTTGGAAACGAATCAATCCTACTGCCAGTGGCCTATGGACCCACAGTACATGTCTGCCCCCCCCCCAAAAGAAGCTGTATCTTAATAAGCCAAAAGCTATCTCATATGAATGAGTAAAAAGCACAGTGGAGTTGGAATCCCACTGAGATGTAATAATGTAATTCTCTATGTCATATTTATGATGAAATGGCCAAGGCCAGAGGTGAGAAATATATATTATCTTGCTGAACAGGACGTTCTATATTATATGATGCACTCATTAATAAAAGATAGGATTTTCCATAATGATACTATATTGAAAAGTCACTATTTAAACGAAAGGCTCTTCTTAAAACTGATATTAAAACTATTAGTCTATTTTTGGACAGTGGAGACTGGGGACGTGTATACGATACGTATAGAAAGAGTCACTAAGAGCAGGGAGGCTCTCTTCCAAAGCCCAGTTCCGGTGAAGGGTTCCAGCAGTGTAAACTAAGACTTTAATGACAGTATATATTACTTCATAATAAGCACTGAGGTCCTTAGAAAATTACTTGTCTTAGCAGATAGAAACAATGAAATAATAAATGAAATACATATGTTTGGGTACACTTCAGTTCTCCAAGCTAAAAATGAATTAAGTCACACATAATGGGATATTTAACATAGAAATATTTCGGCATGAAGGTTTTGCACTAGCCTGACTCCTTAGTAATTAAAATGCAGGGTTAAACAAAATTCATTCATGAAATACATATTTATTCAGAGATTTAGCAGCAAACAAGACAAGACAAATCTGATCTTCTCCTCTTGGAGCTTCCATTCTAATAGGAGAGGCAAATAATAAATGGGTAAACAAATAATGTCCAGTGTTAAAAAATGCTGCGTAGAAAACGAAGAAGCTGACAGGATGGTGACTGGCAGTTGGCACTGTCGCTGGTGGTTAAGGACGCCTCCTTGAAAAGGGGGCATTTTATCTGAGAACTGAAGGAGCTAATCAAGGGAAGTCAGAAGGAGGAGGATTCCGGCGAGAGGGAACGGCATTTGCTACATGTCATAGGCTGTTGCTTCAGAGGGAAATGCAGTAGGTTAGAACCCAGCAGATGAGACTAGAGAGGAAGCAGAGTCCATTATAAGGGCCTCGTAAACCATGGCTAATGATAGGCATTGTATTCCGAATAATATAGAAAAACACTGAAGGATTTAAGGCAGGAAACTGTCATGATATAGTTGAACTTGTATTTACTCTAAACCATTTGCGAATAGGTTGCAGACACGATGCCCCATCGCCCCCAAACACTTTAATGCGTATTTTCACAAAACAGTGTGTATATAACCATAATACATAAAACCACAGCACAACCATCAAAGTCAGGAAATTAACAGTGATGTGATAGTACCAATCCAGAGACCCCTTTCAAATGTTGCCAATTTATAACAAGTGAATTCAAGCCAGACCGTGTACCCTCACTAGCTGTCATCTGTCCCCAAGACCCTTCAATCCTCAGCCCTTCGTGGACCTCCATAACCTTGTTATTTTTGAAGACCACAGGCCAGCTATTTAGAATGCCCTTCAACACGGGTGTGTCTAATGTTTCCTCATGATTAGATCCAGGTTACGCATTTTTGGAAGGAATATCACAGAAGTGGTGCTGAGTTCTTCTCAGGGTGGTCTATGAAGAGATACCCAATTTTGATTTGCCTCATTACTCAGGATGTTCACTGTAGTCACTTGATCAAGGTGGCATCCATCAGGTACCTTCACTATAAACTCACAACTTCCCTGTTGTAACTGAGAACTATTTTATAGGGATATATTTTGAGACTATGCAAATATTCTGCTCTTTAGCAAACTTGCACCTGCCAGTTTTAGCATCCATTGGTAATTCTTGCCTGTATCAATGATTACTATGATGGTTGCCAAATAATAGTTTTCTTTTTTAAAATTAAACTTATTGGGGTAACATTGGTTAATAAGATATAAATTTCTGGTGTAAAACTTTATAATACATCTGTATTCTCCTGTGCTTACCACCAGAAGTCTAGTCTCCTTCCATCACAAATGCTAGTTTTCTAATTCTATCATTCCTTCTATATTTATTAGTTGACAATGTACAGAAAGGAACAACTGAATCAGGCTTTCCTCAAGGATTCCTTTTTTCTTTAGGTG
Source organism: Rhinolophus sinicus (assembly GCF_057876585.1). NCBI lineage: Eukaryota > Metazoa > Chordata > Mammalia > Chiroptera > Rhinolophidae > Rhinolophus > Rhinolophus sinicus. The sequence goes on from NC_142506.1 coordinate 51,661,986, forward strand.
GAGAATACTATTTAGAAACCAAGACCTAAGTACTAAGCATTTCCACTGTTATTGGGGTATTGTCTTTCCCCGACCCTCCCAAGACACAAAGCTATGAAATACGCGTGCGCGCGCGCACACACACACACACACACTCACACTCCTATTTCTTTTGACATCTGTCTCTATATACTAAAAACCTGAGTTCACTCTAACACTTCCAATTTCAATCCACATCCTAGATTAATTCTCACTCCCCCCTTTAATATTTGTAACTCCCTTCACTGACAGTGAGAAACCTGCTCCCATTAGCTTCAATATACTTACGTATCTGTTCAGTTCCCCTGTGTGTAACCAACCTCCCAGCCTTCTGGACCACTGCCCCCACAGACAGCTTCCTCACTTAGTTTCACATCTGCCATTGTCTCTAAAAGGTATTAGGGAAGGGAAAATGGAGGGTGCTTTAACTCTTCAAAACTATTTCTATGGCTGCTGTTACAGAATAGATTTTAAGGGGCAAGAACAGTTAGGAGACCACTTGTTCACCAATTCAGTCAAGAGGCAAATAACTTATGAAGATAAAAATAAGCAAAAGAATCCAAAGCATGTTTTGGAGTTAGAGTTGGAGAAATGATTGATGGGCTTGTTAAAGTGGGTGGAGTGTTAGGGGAAAGGAGGAATGAATGATGGATAATGCCCAGCGTTGGTCTTGAGCAACTGATGGTGGGGACTTTCATAGTGATAAAAAATGCAAGGACAGAAGAGGTTGGAGTGAGGTGAAAGTTATCAAGAGTTGTATGTTGGAATTTTAATTGAAGATTCCTGTTAATATACAAGGGCTAGTGCCAAGTAAGCAGTTGAACATATGTGTCTGGAGCTCAGAGATGGGGTTGGGACTGAAGATACACAGGTTGACATCGTTGTCAGCACTGAAGGTGGCATTTAATATCTTAGGGTTAGAAGATCATCAAAGACGAGAATAAAGATACAAATGAAAAGATGGGCAGAGGCCAAGCCCTACAGTGCTGTTCTATTAAGGGTAGGTCAGAGTTGGATGAATCTGCAAGGAAAAGATAGAAGGGGAGCTGTGACACGGGAATGTCATCTGGAGACGATGCTGTGTACTGAAAAACAAGAAGAATGTTCAAGTGGGAGGGAACATCTGACTATGTCAGAAGTTGCTGACATGCCCAGTAAGTCAAGAAAGAGAAGTTCCATGGAAATCGTCGGTGGACTTGGATAAAAGCACCTTTACTATTGTACCAAGGATGACTGGGGGGAGTTGAAAAGTGAATGAACAGATGTCTTTCTGTCAATATGGAGACCTCGTTATCAGGAAAAACCTTCCTGATGGAAAACATTTAAAATGGTTAATAAAATATTAATGTATTTATTATTAATGGGAGTGCCTATGTGATAAGGGGTGTAATTCATCCACAGGAAAATAAGATCTTTAATTACATGTGTCCTCAAAATAAATATTGACATTTATTAATTACATTCAAGTCAATTTTACGTCTCTTCTGTTAAATTTCTTCAAGGACTGGTACGTTTTTAGCAAAATGTTCACAAATGTAAAATCATTTCTCTTAGGTCTGAAGTGATAGCTTTGCGGGCAGAATTAGCTTCATTAGAGAGGTTTTGATTTGCAGTGGAAACCAGTGTGAGCTGTCTACCAGATTTAGGTCTAGCACTTTCCTTTCATGGAGAGCTGCCAAAGAGGAATTGGCACTTCTTCCTCAGTCCTGAGAGTCCCACATCTCTTATCTTGAATTTTCTTTGGCCAGTTGTTGGCAAGATCTTCTCAAAATTTTTTTTCTCTAATTCTATTTCTTTTTTAACTTTCAAGATTTTTGTATCTTTAAGAAGTTGCTCTATGTTCTGATCTTTGATGTCAGGACTCTTTTTTTCCCACCTTTCCTTGTTTTTCATTTACTTTTTTCTCTACCTTTTCTTTTTGGAGGGATTCTGCTTTAACCAAATTTTATTTTTTACACATTTCTTTCTTCCTCTATTTTCTGTTTATTTTTTGTTTTTCTTTACTGATCCAGAAGCTTCTGTCTCTGCTTTTGTTTAGTTTTATCTTTAAATGTGTCAGTTTTCATAAACACAAAATTAGCCTTCTAACTGCTTTCCTCTTAGTTCTAACATTTTGGGCATTGTTAGGACGGCAAAATGTTGCCAAGACTAGAAAATTCAAGATTCTTTATTTCATCATGTTTTATGGCTGAGTAGTATCCCACTGTATATATATACCACATCTTCTTTATCCAGTCATCTGTGAAAGGACACTTAGGTTGTTTCCAGGTCTTGGCCATTGTGAATAAGCACTAATCTGAAGAGGAGGCTGCATTCAGAAGTGGATAGAGATGAAATCTACATGTGGCCTGCAATGTATTTCAAATGGGCTCAGTTAAACTAATTCGTCATCACTGGAAGAGATTGTTACACCAATTCCTTACTCTGAAAATTGATAATCAAACAGAGAAAATTATGTATTTATTTGACTTTTCAGGAAGAACAGTTATAGTCACAGCAGATGTAGCAAACCTTAACTATTATTAAATTTGGGTGGTGAGTATATGAGTGAAAATTTACCACTTTTGAAAAATTTCATAAATTTGAAAGATAAAAGACCTAATTAAAAAGAGATGCACTTGTTCATGGATCGAAGGACCTATGCATTCAACACAATTACAATCATGCTGCACAGGAGTTGAAATGCTAGCCAGTGTAGCACATGCATTGTGGGGTATCAGAGGTGATGCTTTTCCTGCTAATGATAAAATCTAAGGTGCAATCTTAGGAATGGGAGACTGAGATGGGGATGGAAGAAGTAGCCATTAAAGTCATTGAGAGCCTGCCCGGTGGCTCAGGCGGTTGGAGCTCCGTGCTCCTAACTCCAAAGGCTGCTGGTTCGATTCCCACATGGGCCAGTGGGCTCTCAACCACAAGGTTGCCAGTTCAATGGCTTGACTTCTGCAAGGGATGGTGGGCTGCGCCCCCTGCAACTAACAATGGCAACTGGACTGGGAGCAAAGCTGTGCCCTCCACAACTAAGATTGAAAGGACAAGAACTTGACTTGGAAAAAGCCCTGAAAGTACACATTGTTCCCCAATAAAGTCCTGTTCCCCTTCCCCAATAATAAAAAAAAATCTTAAAAAAAAAAAATAAAGTCATTGAGAAGCCAGAGTATTGGATGGGGCCTCCAAATTCATGTTGGAAGGGTAATAACATGAGTCTGGAAATAGAGGAAAGTCTGAGAAACTGCAAGCCACTTTTGAATTGTAGTAGTAATTAACGTCTTAACCTTTTAAGTAAATGAATGTCATTTAAAGTGTGAAAATATAATTATTCACAAATTTTAAATGCTCCAACCCTGGCATATATATTACATTGTGGCTAATTTTCTAATTAATAAAAAGAGTATTTGTATTTTAATGTACATCTTATGACTGCTTACATTTGCAACAGGTTTTAACTAACTACCCCACGAGTTTTCATAAACTGGGTCATGAATATAATAAGTCTATATATTTCTCCCAAAGGACCCTGTTTAGATGTTATTTATATTACCATGGCAACAAGTAGCATCTGAAACAATGTCTAATAAAATCCCAAAAGAGTAACGAATATCTCACTGTGCTAGAATTTTAAAAATCCCTTAAATGCTCTTTAAGTGAAAAAAAAAAAAATAATAAATAAATATATATATATATATATATATATATATATATATATATATGTCGGTTTAAGATTTTCTGAGCAGCATGTAAGCAGCATAAATATGCCACTCTGACTTTTCAATGCCCTTCCTTTTAATAATATAAAATGATACAAGACTCAAGCCAAACTGGCTTGAACAATACACATCCACTCCAGCTTTCTCTCTCCACAGTAGCCAGAGTTATGTTTCATGGGAGATTAAGATAACAGTGGCCCCTAATATACAGCAGCATCCCCTTCAACGCTCCGTGGATTTATGTGGAACCCAGTGACCCTGATGGTTGGTGATCCCTTCTATTTTAGGGACTACAGAGAGTCATAATCTCATCTGCAGTACGAGTTTGGGGTTCTGCAGCAGGTGCTTAGACCCTGCTGTATACTACTGCTGGAGCGTATACAACTTTGATGTACTTTACTAGGAATAACAACACAAATTATTAAAATACTTGCTTAGAGTAACTTGCCCAGATAAGAACAGACCATGGCCAACTGAAAACAAACAAACAAAAAACTTACGATGGAGGCACTTAAGCTGGAGTTAGGCAGAGATAAACAAGGAGAGATATACTGAAAACCTATTTCTTTCCTTGGTCTCTACTTGAACTTTTTCTTGTAACACTCACTCTTGTCTTAGGTTCAATCTTTATATCCCCTTCACTCTGTTGGCAAATAAAAGGATATACTTTTAAAATGCTTCCATGAGCAAAACCCTGCAAAGCATCAATTATTTGATGCCAAGGTCAAAATGACCTTGGTGCAACTGTTCATTCCAATTGCCGAAAGGTTCAGAATAATAGAGATGTGTTCACAGCTCAGGGATAAAGTAACGGAATAAAAGGTATCTGATTCCACGTTCATACTATCACAGTGAAATATAAAGTTTCTACATTTCAACATGCAGTCTGCCACAAAATCAGTTCTGTCAGGTCAGCCGATTAAGCTTGCAAGAAGATTATGCTCGTCTTAACGACAAATGATCTCAATTCCTCATGTAAAAGACCCTGAGAAACGGCAGGGACTCATGGCCGTACCTAAAATGATGAGCAAAGAATTGGGTCAAAGTTTCTATGGTGGTTAAAAGTCATGGCTCTGGCTATAGGATTTGTGTCTGGTTAAAGGAACATCACCTCATAGAAGACAGGTCTCGGCAGCAGATTTTTTAATAGTTCCATACTGTATTTGCACAGGGGTTTATTGTAACAGGGATACAATAATTACAATAATGCAGCAAAGTAATACAAATGGAAAAAGAAAAACGAATGAGGAATTTTTTTAACTGACTTTGATAAATAAGGTATGGGAGATAGTCAAGTTAAGAAAATGATCAAAGGAAAGTACTGTTTAGAGAGGGAGCTTGGGTTATAGGAGGAGGATGGATGTCAAGAAGCTAACTGTAGAAAGGTTTGCATTCTTTTAACCACACGAGTGAAGCTAAACAATAACCAAGAAGGAATCTGACCAAAAACAGGGTTCCACGGGGTTTCCCAGAACCTACTCCACATTCGGTTATCCTAGAAATAGGACATCTGCCCTATGAAAAGGAAAGTTTAATGCAAATAAAGCACATAATAATCAGAGGCAGGGAGACACCTGGGATACTTAGCCTTGCCTTTGGGAAAGTTTTGGGAGGGGTGAGGGAGGTCCTGCTGTCAAACAGCAACACCATGCTGGGGAATTCTAAAACATCCTTTAAAGATGAACGTGAGCCTTCAAGCTCCCTGACCGTGCAGACCATGGCTTCCTCAGATCGTGCTGACCTGGGTCAGAAGCAGCGCTGAGCAAAAACCTCTGTCCGCAGTAATGATCCCCAGGGTCTAACCTGGTCGGCGGCACCATTGCTGCTCAGTGGGAGACCAGTCAGTGGCATGACTGAGTGGAGACAAGTGGCCTCTCTCTCGGCCCTCATGGGCTCAGAGTGCTCTAGACAGCCTGATACTTAAATGGCTCTCCCTCCCTGAGCTGATCTTCCCCTTGTAGGGCTGGAGGCCCGTGGTGGGTGCAGGAGTGGCAGGGAGGCAGGGAATAATAGAGTAACTGAGAAATCCCCACACATTAGCTTTTGCGACATTTTGGCTTCTGTTTTCTCAATTAAATTGAGGTTTGCGGTGAAGAAATCAAACATGTACAAAGTGAGAGATAAAAACGTGGTTCCTAGAAATATTTTAAAAATAAAAATATTTTACTAAGATATGTATTTTCATTTATATAACAAATTAATTTTAAAAGTTTGACTTCGGAGGCAACAATTAGCTTTCATTATGCTCAGCTTGGCACTCAGGCACGATTCCTTATCCCTTCTATAGAGAATTTGCTTCCTTTCTGCTTGATAAATGATTCCATTTCTTCTTGCCTGAGTACATGCTAAACACAATCTGAGATTAGCCAGAACTGTAGACAAAATGGAGATTTACTCCTATACTGAGCTTTGCCATAACGAATAGCTTGCTTGCTGGTTGTTGTTTTTTTCCCCTGAGGAATCATTAGAGAACGAAGAAAACAATACAAAGGAGATAAGCCCAAGAGTTGACAGAGACATGACCATGTGGAAGCTTGACTGTTAATGAACAACATATACTATTGATGACATAATAAGGCTTAGAGGGCTAGGAAAGGAAGGGAGAGAGGCAGCATGAGCACTTTAAGGTGATAAGAAAGATAAGGATAGTTAATGGGACCACAGGACATAAAGAGATGGAGTCTGGGAAGGTAGGGAAAGGAGATTAAATATGGTTCACACGGCAAGCAAGGTGGACTGGTTGGGTAAAGGCAATAGTTACTACAACAACTACAATGAATTTGAATGGATAAGGAAAGGAGTAGTTGGATGCTGGATGGTTAGTAACAGAAATGTCTATAAAGAGCAATGTTTATGAAAGAAATACCCTCCTGAATCTACCTTCCCCTCCAGGTACCATCTCATTACTTGTTTTCGTTTCACAGAGAGTACTTCAAAATATTTGTCTGTATTCACTGTCTCCAGTTCCTACCCCTCCAGAGAAAATTCCCTTGTCAAGTTTATCAACAACCTCCATGTTGATAAATCAGTCCTCAACTTAGTTGACCTGCCAACAGCATCAGTCCCTCTCCATGAAAATTTGAACTCTGATAATTTTGACATTTATATCTCTACTTGAACCTAGCTGGACCTTTCCACCCAAGCTCTAGACTCAAATAGCCAAGTGAATATTTAATAGATACCTCGAACTTAACATGTCTGAAGTTGATGGCAACTCCATCCTTCCATTGCTTGAACCATCTCTCTCTCTCTCTCTCTCTCTCTCTCTCTCTCTCTCTCTCTCTCTCTCTCTCTCTCTCTCATTCTCTCTCATCTAATTGATAAAGTCCTTTCTGTTTTAACTTCAAAATACATCTCCATAATCCAATCACTTTCATTATCTCCAGTGGTATCACTCTGATCCCAATCATTATTAGATAAGAAAGATGAAAGAGCAAGCTGTAGAACATGTTTAATAGATTAAGAAATGAACAAAAATACCATTAAGGGCCAAGACTAGCAATTCCTCCATGATATATGTTCTGTTTCAGTAGGTTCAGCAGAGATCCTACCAATAAACAGGGCCACAGCATAGGAGACAGAAAGTCTTTTCACAACAATATACTCCTTATCTAGTTCTTTCAAGGCTATTCTAACATCACCTTTTCTATGAATATTTCCTTGACCTTCCTGATATGTCTTTTTTTTTTTTTTTTTGCATCCTCAACATCTTCAGAGTTCCTAGAAGAGAAGAGGAATATACAAATATTTACTAAAAGAAAGAATAAACACGTTAAGAAGTATGAGTTAATTAATGCTTCAGATGTTCACGTCAAGTCTTTCTAGAGGCTCAACAATAGCTCAAAGAACTAAAATAGAAGCATGAAAGAAAAAAGTCCCAATTCTAGATATATTTAAACTCAAGCACCTTCCTGGAGAAAAACACTTGGAATTGTATTTCCCCAAATTAGGACTTCCCTATTAATTGCAGAAGGCAAAGATTGCATGGGTTTAAAGAAAAAAGGGGTAAATCAAGGCGATGTTTTAAAAGTCCAATTCAGATGTGAGAGGCTGAAGAACAGCAGAAAACTTCCTATGTATTTATACCACAGGTGCATAGAAGGTCCAAGCAACACAGCACTTACATGTGCAACCCAGCAATACAGATTATGATACGGAGGCCAATGGGAAAAATTACCATTCCATTCCACAGACTTAATACAGCTCATACATACTAAACTACTAAAGGCTGTGTTTCCATAGAAAAGCTTCTCATTGCTCAACCAAACACCATGAAGTGTTCCACAACAGGGGCAAGCTTTTTTTCTGAAGACACTGGCATCTTGTTGCATTGTGGTCCATTGTGATCAGTCAGCACATGGCAAGAGAGGACGTGCTTATCCTCTTCCACAAAACCTTCTCAGCTGCCTCCAGCCCATACTGATGCCTTCTTCATTATTCTCTTTACGTAATTTGTTTGGCTACCAATCACTAAGTACTTTCTGGGATGTCTTGTATTATAACCATAGATGCCATTGTTTGGTGGAAAGAACAAAGATTTTGGAGTTTCAACTACAAGTTTTAAATTTTGTTATACTAGCTGTGTGCTCTTGAGCTTAGTCACTTAACTCTAAGATCCATTTTCCTCATCTGTAAAATGGGCATATAATGCCTATCTCCCATGATTGCTGTAAGAAGAAAACATGCAAAAGCCCTTTGCAATCTTCCAGCATTGCACGTATCCAAGTTATTAAAGCACAATACCCTTTAGGAAGATTAGGTGGAAGCCACAGAGAAAATCTCTATACAATATGAAGACATAATTTTAAGGATCAAACTTGTCCAAAATTCCAACAGGAAACCTAGGGAGGTGGTGAGTCCCCTCACTAACAGGGATCAGCTGAGACACCATTGGGGGGGAGCTGCAGAAGGGGCTCATGCATTAAGTAAGAGGCAGGGTGACAGCATCGTAAGGTTCATTCCAGTATTGAGTTTCTAGAATATTCCTTTCTTACAAAGCTAAACCTTCCCCAATAATTAATTCCCAAGCTGGAGAATAAGAACACATAGTAGGGGCTCAATAAATGTTTTTGAATTGATTGAGAAAAGCTATAATGAGTGTCACTGTTCTGGAGGTTTTCTCAGCGTGAGTAGGGAGAATTTATGTGAAAAGAAATAACTAAATTGCATGCATCTAACATAAACATTTTCAAATCCAATTTATATTTGAAAAAGATGTTGGCACTCACTTTTACATGTCTTGGGAATGCTTCCAAATTAAATGCATTCTGGACAAAAACATATGACACAATTAAGAAAATGCCGGATATGTAAAATTAGCACAGCTTATTCATTCTTTCCTAGAAGTAGAAGCCATACTACTAGAGAATAAAGACATAATTGGTCTCAAAAGTATTTGTTAATAATCATAAAACAGAAAGAATTCTTCTTAATTGATTAAACTGTTGCCTCTGGGTCTGGCAGGGGTAGCGGGTAGTGGGCTACGGAGGCTAAAATGTAGAAAAACAAACAACAAAAAACATTAGTTGATGATCATGACTTATCTAATATATACTGAATGTCCAAATATTGAGGCTTAATGAAGGACAAAATGCAAAAACTCATGGCATTTACCTCTGACAAAAAACAAGTTTGTCTAAAGGCCTCAGTTATAGCAAGAGTAAATGAGCAGTCCCTGATTTTAGAGACCCTAGACTTTAGCAAAGGAAACTAAAATTCAGTTTTAAATGCATTTATCAAGCACTTACTATATATTAAGTCTGTTTATAGCTATAAAACTATGCACACACAGATTCATGCCATTGCTTGAGTTTAGTACTATTATTACCCATATTTTTCAGATAAAGAACTTGAAGTCTAGGCAAGAGTGTCTCATCATGTACCTAAAACCAACATTCTCCAGTTCCAGGTCTCAGGCTCTTTCTCCAACACCAGGCTGCTCTCCCAGCCTTCTGAGAGGCTCCTGTCAAACAAGTTTCCATGTGCATAAGCCTCTTCTGCATGTAGTATTGTAAAGAAAGATAGACCCAGCCAAAGCATGAGCCCAGCGGAAACCCACATTCATGGAGCAGAAGGAAATCCTGGAGTTAGCAGAAGCTGCAAAGTAAGAGTAAACAGAGCCCCTACTGTAGCTTTAACTATTATATCTACATATTGATCATGCCCAAATTTTTATTTCTGACCCTGCCCCTTCTCCTGCTCTCCAGACTGTTATCTAACCGCCCACCCAACATCACCACTCCAATGTCTAATAAACATCTCAAACACATGAGCAAAGCACAATTCTTGATACCCCCACCCAAAGCCTGCTCCTCTCCCCACTGTCCCCCCATCCCAGTTGGTGGTGCCAGCAATCATCCTGCTTGAGCCCCAATCTTGGGTGTCATCCTTGATTCTTCGTCTCTTCCACCATCATTGACTGCGTCACGGAACCTCATCAACAGTACCTCCAAAATGTGTTCCAAAATTTGGCCCATGTCTCTGCCCCCCACCACAGCCTTCTGCATCTACTCTTGCCCCCTACAGTCTATTGTCCACGCAGCAGCTAGAGTGGGCTTCTGCAACCGGAAACAGGGTCATGTTGACTCCTCCCTCCCTCCCATTTCACTTAGGATAAAATCCGTACTCTTTCTTATGGACTGTGAGTAGCCCCCGCCCCCATGATCTGGCATCTGCAGGCTCTTCAATCCTACATCCTATCACGTTTCCCGACCTAACGATTTTCCAGCTACAGGGGTCTTGACATTACATATTTCATCGAGCCATCCATACTTCCTGTTCTCTCTGTCTGGAACACTCTCCTTTCAGACCCTGGTGTATCATCATCCCGATCTCTGCTCCAATGTCACCTCTTTGAGAAGCCAGACTTGACAGCCCTAGCAGCCAAAAAAAGAAGCCCCTGCACTCTGTCATCCTGACCTGCTTAACTTCTTCCATGGCTGTTACTGATTTGAAAGCTCATTATTCTCTCACCCATTCCATCCTCCTGCTCATAGGTCCCACGAGGGCAGGGGCTCTGCCTGTCCTGTTCACCACTGTGTCCCCAATGGCTAGAGCATTTCCTGGCAAAACAGGTGTTTAGTAAACATTTGTTGAATGAGATTAGAGTCATGTTCTAAGGTCAAGGGAAAAAAAACTTATTTGTTTCCCACAAAATATTCTCCAACACAAGCTTTAGCCTGTTACATTTCTGTTCTTCTCCAATGCGTTAGAGCTCTCCCTGCCATCAATGTTGCTGAGAAAATGACTAAGAGATTTCAAGTCCATTCATGCTGAGAGAATGGTATAGAATACATTTCGGGAGCAAGGTCAGTCAATTATGTTTGTGACAGGATAACTGTAGGATATAATTTACATAAACTTGAGAATAAATGGAACAAATAGAATTATTCATAGTTTTATAGCTCCCATAACAAAACAGAACAATACAAATAAAACATATTTTTTGCACCAATCTTCGCCACCTTAAATTTCACTGTATTAATCAAAAGGTTTCCAAAAAGCTGTTTTTTAAAATTTAAGATGTCTTGTGCTTCGTAAAAAGATGGAAAAATAAAGAGATATAAGGAAAATGATTATAGATATCAAGGCAGCTCAATATAGTACACAAAAAATACTTTAACATGTAAATAATTACGCAAATTATGTGGTCACTTATTTTATATAACATTAATTTACTGGAAGCTTTATAGTATTAATTTATTATTTAGCTGGCTATAGAGAAAAACATTTATTTTTGTTGGTAGTATTTTATAAACTATGGATTTAATGTGTCTATTAAAGATAGGTTTTTATTTAGTATGCCCACCATGAGCAAAAATTTCCCCACAAACCAGTACATTCTGTTCTTTAATGTCCAAGCTCATTTTTTCCCTTCTAATATGAACATGCACAAGAGGAAGTTTGCCTTAAAAGTGAAAAATACCACTGCATATAGTAATCAGTGAATATGGGAAGACTGGAAATCGTGGGAGTGAACGTAATGCCTGCTGTATAAACTAATAAAATTATACTATGATTAGCAAGTGGGGGTGGAGTCCTTTAAGATCCATAAACGATGCCAGGAGTTACACGCAAATTACAGTAATAAATTACATCGTGATGAGTACAAATTATAGGACAGAACACGAAAGGCTGCGCTTTCCCACCATTTCTGTAGCACTTTCTTAGAACCCTCCTCTCTTCTTACCCACCCAACCCTTTTAGCTCCAGACTGAGAAACAGAAGACATGTGGAGGTAGGCTTCTCTTTCTGAAACATGTTCAATCAATCACTCTTCAGGGAAAATAAGGCAGCATTCTTGGCACAATGCCGTACCTGCCAGTTCCAAGGTCAGATGACGTTTTGGAGGGTGAGCAGAAGGTCGTTCTCCATGATCTACGCTGCCCTGGCCTGCCTGGTTCTCAGTCTCTGATTGGGACTGTGGCTGCTGAGGCCAGGTGTGTGTGTTCTTTGACTTCCTTCCTGCTCACAGCACCTCCTCCTCAAACACACCACCTGTCTTTTGCTTTCAGCCCTGAGAATCTGCCCTAAAGCACACAGGCACAAGTCGTAAGCAACGGGGAGATTACGCCCCAGGGGCAGGTCTGCACCTAAGGAGACAGGAGGCAGTGGGTGGGTTCAGGCTTCTCGCCGTGGCCCCTGAGTGGGTAAGTCTGAGAGACATCCTATGTGTCTAGAAGCCCGTGGGTGGGAATGAGACCTCAGTAATATACTCTGAGATGGGCTTTCCCTCCTTTTCTCCTTCTTCTCACTCCCTGACTCAGTGGGAGTTTTAGATGAACGTGAGGGCTCCCAAATTGGAACCAGCATTTAACAGAATGTATATGTACCGTGATCTGTTGTTGGTTTTCTTTATTAGTGGCTTTTTTTTCCTTTGGTTCCACAATGGTTTTTTAAAATGTCTCAAGTAATATATCACACATTCCTATTTTTAAACGGAAATACAGTCTGCTAATATATAGTCTACATATAGTCAAAATTCCTCCCACCCTCACCACTACTCCTCTCCCCAGAGATAATCATAGCTGACAGTTTGCTATTATTTCTGTAGAGATCTCCATGCATTTTTATACATTTATGTACCTATACAAATATAGTTTTGCTTGTTTGGTTTTTTTTTGTTTGTTTGTTTTTTAACGAATTGGAATCAAACCACACATATTTTTTTGCTACTTGCTTTTTAGGTTACTCAATCTTTGAGATTCTTCTACATCAGTACACAGAGCTATTCTTTATTCTTCTAATAGCTGAAGAGTATTTCAGGATATAATAGATCTACACAATTTCTTTGAAAAGATCCAAACTTTTAAAAGTAAATACTTTCCAGTGAGTAACTTCTCTTGTAAATTTATTGAAAACCATAAATTGTGTGGAAGCTAAAATCCCACTGTTCTTACGAGAAGAAAATTAATGTGTCTTGGTGAAGGATGATTTAAGTAGGCTTGTCCTCAGCCAGGTGCCAGAGAAAGTGAAGTGGAGGATGGATTAAATTCTGAAGTGGAGAAGAGTTTCCTGACAGAGAAGGACTAATTACTATGGAGCCTAGTCAGGGTTTCTACACTTTGAAAAACCCAGGCTTACATGGAGAGAAGTTCCAGCTATGGGTGGTAGACCCAGCTGTGTCACTACTAGCTCATTAGTCTTGGGTAAAACAACCTTCCCATGACTGTTTGTCATCTATGACTTATCTTAGCAGTTTTCTATCTATCAAGTACAATAAATACTTGGAAGAAATATGAGTCCTCAGACAAGTTTAAAATTTGGGGTTAGGAAATTGAACTAGAAGATTCTTGAGGTCCATTTCACTTAAGATGATGGTCAAAGGCAGCAGTAATTAAACAGGAAGAAATTTCTTTCTCACATTCTTGTTTATCACATAACGGAAAAAACGCTTCACTGTTGCAAGCAGCAGCTGAAAGCATCTGGCAGGCTGGCAAAGCAGAAATGTACAGCACTTTCAGCTCCAGACCTAACTGAGGAATCCAATGGAGGAACGGGCAACTGAAGGTTATCAGTAAACAACTGGTACTGTAAGAACCATCACAAGCTCAGCACCCAAGGGAATCTGTGACTATACGAATAAGTCTGCTTGGACAGACCCCAATAAGAAACCCATTCACTTTCTGATACATATTATCTGTAATATTATGTCATGATTTCCAAATCTCTAGAGAAATTGCTTTGTTCCTAACTCTGTGTTTCAAAGGAACAGAACTACACTGAGGTACAGTTTTTTTTCACCTGTTAGATGGACAAAACTCCCAGTCTGGTGTACTCTGTTGGTGAGGCTGAGGGAGCAGTCATTCCTAAATGCTGCAGGGAGGCATACAAAATGGCACCATTCCTACGAAGGAAAATTTGGCAGAATCGAACAAAATTCACATATGCATTTAGCCTTTCACCCAGTATCCCTCTTCTAGGAAAATCAATGCCAAAGATTCATTGGTAAGAAAATATGAAAAGATGAATGGGCTGTAGGACTCTGAAACAGGAAAAGACTGGAAAATCCATCAGCAGAGGACGAGTTGATTCAATTATGGGACATTCACCCAATGGATGTACTTACTCCTTAATCATAATTAGCAACCATGTGTTCATTGATCGCCCATCCCTCAAACAGTATGCAGCTGTAAAAAAAAAAAAGAAAAAAAATGATGGAAGAATAAAATATAAAGTTAAAAGAATTACCTAAGGAGGGGAAAAATTCCAGGATAGAGTAGTCAAGATTGAAGCTGGACTTCTTTGAAAGTACCTTGTTTAGTGGATTTGACTTTGGATCTACGTAAATATTTTGCATAATTATAAACCAAAATTAAAATTTAAAAAGCAAAGCCTAAATGACTGAAATAAACCAAAAGGAATTAACCCAAACGTGTATGCACTTGTATGACTACACCAAGAATGCCTGTTATAATTGATGATAAAACACTATTTTTGTCTGTGCACTCCTAGAGGGATATATCCTAAGGACAAATAGAATTGCAACTCGTAAACTTTCAGTTTTGCAGTGTGGGCTGATGTTTTCTGAGACTGTTCCAGGTGTATTTGTGAGACAGAGCAAACAAGCAATTATGTAATATTCCTATGATATCATTTTCAGTGTTGAGAACTAAGATTCTCAATATAGGACAAAGAAGAGAGAAGATTTTAAGAAAAGATGTAAAGGAAATTAGAAAGGCTATGGTGATAAATTTTAAAACTGCATTATGGATATGTGGGTTTCATTACACTCTTCTATCTACTTTGGTACATACTTGAAATTTCCTATATAAATTATTGAAAGGGAAGGGAAAGGAAGGGGAGGGGAGAAGAGAGAAGAGAAGAAGAAAAGCCTACCACCAATGGAGGAAGTATAATTTCCTATGGGTATCTTAAGAAAAGTATTTAGGTATGATTATTTGACAGATAATACCTAAATCTGATCCTTTCAAAAAAGGCTGAAAGAAAGCTAGGATCCCTTAGTTTTATGAGCATATCATCAGTATTGTTGACACTGCAAGAAATCAACAGATTCAATGAACCAGAAAGATGGCAAAATAGATACCATTACCCTATCAGAAATACTTATCCCATCTTCTGCTAAGAGCAACTTCTTGGGTCATGGTCACTGGTTGAAAGATGCTATTTTACTTGCACTAATGGCCTATATTGTGACATCACAAAAATCAATACCATGAAATGATGCTTGAACTAGAGATAATTCTACATGTATTTATACAAGGTAATTTATACCTTTAAATAACTTGAAACAAGTCAATAATGGATCTTCCTTTCTGATTCTTAAATGGCCTCTTAATAAGCTACAGCTTTGGCAGCCCTGAAAATAAACACCTTCAGCTAAATAAAGTGGACCAATTCATTTAAAACAAAACAAAAACAAACAAAAAATGCCCTTGTTACACTGTATGAAAACAAAAATTCCCATTTGTAAACAGAGGTGTTGATTCAATAGATTCCCTTGATATTTTGAGCAATTTGGCTCTTGAAGCTGAAATGCCAGGCCAATTTTGCGACCCTGACCCATGTAAATTCACTCATTCATTCTGTAAACACTTATTGGAGCCCCTGTTATATGTCACAGAATGGATTATAGCAGCGAACCAACCAAACAAAACTTTCTGCTCCCTTCTCATGGGAGATGGGAAAGATAAGTTTTAAAAGTCAACTAAATACGTATTAATTACTTCATATGGTTATAACTGCAACCAGATGAGAGAGTTGTGATTTTAAAAGATGAGGGGGAGGGAGAGGTGGGGCATGGTGGAGTTCACTAAGAGCTAACACAGGTGTAAAGGCCTCCAGCAGGTGAGGAAGTCAGCCATGGTGTTAATCTGGGGGAAGAATAGTACAGGCGGAGGGAAGAACAAGGTATAGGTCCTGGAGTGGGAATACTCCTGGCATCTTTGTGGGAGAAGGTGGGAGGAAGGGGGCGAGAATAAGAAGAGAGAGAGAGGGAGAGGGAGAGAGAGAGAGAGAGGAAGACAGGTCAGCAAGGCAATGTGAGGCCACATCCTGCAGGACCTCACAGGCCATTATAAGTACTTCAGCTTGACTCCGAAATGGGAAAGCAGCCACTGAAGGCCTGTCAGCAGAAGAGTGACACCGCTCAAAAGGACACTTGATGAGAAGAGCCTCAGGGGATAAGGGCAGACACAGAGCTTTTGCTACAATCCAGGGGAGAAATGGAATGTAGCTTAAACTAGTTCTGTCCTGGATGTGTTAGGTTTGAGATGCCCATTAGACATACAAATTGAGCATCAAATAGATAGGCTGTTCGTCTGAAGTTCAGGGGCAAGGTTTAGGCTAAAGATATAAATGTCAGAGTGGCCAGCATGTTAATATTTACAGAGAGGAGCCTGGATGGCATCATCTACACAGTCAACATAGAAAGTAAAGGAAGTTCCCTGGGGCACGTCAGTAGTTAGCTGTCAGCAATAAGAGGTGGAATCAGCAAAGGAGATCACAGAAAAGCAAGGAGAGTGAGGTTCCTTGGAAGCTCAGCAAAGAAAGGACTTTGGGAGGAAGGAGTGATTTGCTGTATCAAATTCAAATGCTGTTGGTAGATTATGTAACATTGAAAATGGTGAGGACTTTTTTGATCAGTGATAACTGAACGTGATGCTCTTTGAACATCCACACTACATCCTACCCAGGAGTCCCCTTCATCCAGCAATAACCTGGGCTGGTGTGAGGCTGTGGCCACATGCTCTTGACTGAGGGTCCAGGAGGGGGTGTTCTTGATCCCAGAGTCAGGTGGCAATGCCAGCACCAAGTTGGAATAATGTACACATTATCTAAGAACCAGTATTTTATTTCCCTGGCTAGAGCGAGACACAGGTCCTTGTTTCTCTAAATGAGCGAGACTTCACACAGAGACGTGGAGTCACACAGCATAGGTCACGCTCGAGCAAGCTTTACACCACCTCCCACAGTCCTCCTGAGATGCAGGGGGAAGAAGAGATGATCTGTCACCAAGAGTGAGTAGTTAGGCCCTCGCCCCTCTGGGCAATGTGGAGATGGGTGGCTGGAGTATTCTCACAGCTTGTGGGACCTTCCTCATTCTTTCGGGAGGGACACGGAGAACACAAAAGTCATGGCAAAGGTGCGGCCCATGACTCGTGGTCTCAAGCTATCTTAGGGATAAAGCCCTTCTTCTATGGTGCAAGTGGAGTAGAGCCCTGAATTTTATGACAAGCAGCCAGAATTACAGGGCTCGGGCTGCCCAAGTGCAAAGTATTTCATCATCCCTTTGAAAATAGAAAGTGAGAAGCCAACCACACGCTTACATTTCAAACACAGCATCAGAACCCCAATTCACATCACTGTATTAGAATCGAAAATGTATCAGCCAGATTTTTTGCAAGGCTTAGAGGCTTCGCTTACTTTAACAGATGTTCTGACAACAAAAGAAAATACCATTAAAAAGTGTCACGGGTTTTTTACTTGGGGAGCCTCACATCCAGAAATAAGACTGTTTCAGGGGCACTTAAAAAAACTCTTCACTAAGCTTATTAAGTCTAGGGCTCCTGTTCATTGCTACAGAAAGATCTAGTACTTCTACCATAGTTTCAAATAATACCATCTTGTACTGAGCACTTACAATGAGCCAGGCACCATTACAAATGGTTCACGCACATTAACTCACTAATACAAAGCCATTGTATGGTAGATACAACTTATGGATGAGAAAACTGAGATTTAAAAAGATTAAGATACTTGCCCAAGTTACCATAATTCTCAAGCAGTAGAGTCAGGAACAAAACCCAGGCTCTCAGACTCCAGTCGACATGTTACATCTCCTGGGAATGGTTTCTTGTGGTCAAAGTCGGCACTTTGTTCTTACAGCCCCAAACTCTACAACCAAGCTATAGAATTGCAATGTTATGAAATTTCCTACTTCTGCGTCATTACTTAACTCTTTCTTTAGATACTAAAATATCTTTAAATATGCATATCTTAATAATGCCACCCAAAAGCTTACTTCTGTACCCACTTCTTATGAAGCAACTGTATGGAAACTTGAATGCCTTTTATGATTTCTTCTCCTATGTGGACATAACTATTTCAGCATTGGAAGGATTGATACATATACACTTGAATGCCTCCAGTTTTCCTGTTCTTCTACTTCTGTTTTCCTAGACCATTAGCTACCCCAACCTCATCTCATATTTACACTTCCCAGTCAGTGCTTCCCAAACTTTCCTCCCAAAATGGACATAAATGCTGTCTGTGGCTTGTCTGACATGGACCACCGGAACTGCGAAAGTTCTTAACATTCTAGCATTTTATCTTTAAAACAAGCATGTCCATTTTGCATCTTATAATTTATTTACGTTTATTTTAGTATTCAGAGTTTCAAATTACTTACTGTTAAGGTAAGTGAGCATAAAGATCGTATCTTTTTGTTCCTCACGGCATCACCAGTGCCTAGGCCTTCCCTAAAGATGTATTGAATAAATAAACAAATACTTGGTGTTCTAGACTGCAGGTGGGGTTCGGGTCTGCTTATCTTCTTATTCTGGGATCAAGGCTGAAAGAACAGCTCTTGTCTGGATAAAGCCTCTCATGGCATGTAAACTCTGCAATCACAATGAATGCTTCTGATCAAAAGTGGGCTAAGACACACACCACTGAGGTTCCATTTGCCAAAGCAAATCACATGGTCACACCTGACCGTAGGGTGTGGGAGTGCATAGCACAGGGAGTAAGGAAAGGTAACCACCCAAGCAGTCTCTGGCGTACTAAGTAAGTGTAAGCTGGGAAGACTTCAGGGAGCTTCCAGGAGAAGCTTCTAGAAGGCAATGGTCTGGAGGATTTAGTGTCACTCAACTGCAAGTTTCCTCAAAGGTCATCTATATGTAATTTTGTTGATGATGTTGCTTTCTGTAAATGTAAATATATTTTGAATGTATTAAAAGAGCTCAGCTGTAAAGAAAATAAGATAAATGTAAGGAAACAAAGAATTGTTATGAAATGCAAATATTTTCTTCAGTATGTGTTTTAGCAGTTTGGATTTGGGGCATACCCCATCCTGTCTTTAAAAGCATGATAAAATGCAACTGAAGAGAAGGGAAGCCATGCGACTGAGTGATAAGATTTACCATCCAGCCATCCTCACACCATAATCTAATGAAGCCTGGTTCTAGAAAGTTCTCCTTTTTCTGTCTGCTTCCTAAGTATTCTTATGGGAAAGTCAGTCCCTTTTTTTTAGAGACACTTACTTTTCATGCAAGGCAACTAGTCCAGATAAACGGAAAGTACTAAACGGAAAGTACAAAAACGGAAAGCATGTTCTGCTCCAGACATAAGTACCACAGGGAAGGAGGACAGGCAGGGAGGGGCACGCACAGAACGAGCACCTGCTGCAAAGCAGACGCCAAGTTCATGCCAAGAAGTGTTCACGGGTGCAGCCCTCTTGTCAGAAAGCTGCCTCTCACACCATGCCGGCAGGGTCCTCTTCTGGGGACAGAAAAGAGAAAGTGCAGCTCACGACTAGACAATTTGAAAAACGTTTTATTAAAAAGTGGATGAGCACTGCAAATTATTAAAAAGTAAACTTCCTAATATTGGCAAGATTTTCAAAATGCACTTTAAATATATATACAGGGGTGCCAAAAAATGTATACAAATGGATGCTTTGGTCAACATTGCTCAAGCAGTAGTTTGTCGTAATCAGAAGTGTCTGGATGCTGATGGTAACCACTTTGAGCACCTCTTTTAATTGCAGAAGTCAAATGTGAATTGTATTCATCTTTTGCTGTCGGTATATATTGAGTATTATAATTTTAACAGTTTTTTCCTTTCTTAAAATGTGTATACACATTTTTGGCACCGTGTGTGTGTGTGTGTGTGTGTGTGTGTGTGTGTGTGTGTGTCTGTGTGTGTCTGTGTGTGTAGATACATAAATAATTTATGTGAACTATGGAATAGTCTTTAAATTGCAACTACAGTATTTCATTAGGTAATAGTGGGATTTATTTAGGAAAAATGGAGTAGAATTTCCCCCAAAATCACCTCACACTCTTGTAAATGTTTTTGCAATGACAGATAACAGTAGACTCTGGACACCTGGCATACACAGACCAGGATTGAGAACACAGTTTGGGGGGGTACGGTGTTGGCTACAGGAGATCTACACATAGGAAATCACCCCAGTTTCCGCCTTCCTGTATTAAGCTATGAGCAAAAAGAAGCAAAAGCTGAAGATCCTGTCCACAGCAAGGTCATATCCAGGCAGGCAGATAAAGCATATTTCAAAACAATTAGTAACCAAGAGTACCTGTGAAAAGCTACAATTTTCATCAACAACAAATCAAAACTAAGAAAGCAGAAAATAAGGAGAGGCTGTGCATGGCAGACAATAAATACAGTGGCATCAGAAAAGTGAATGATAAAAAAAGGTGTTTTTATCAAAAAGGAAGAGAGCCTTGTGCCGAGCGTAAAGGTAAGATGGGGTAACTAGATAAAAGTGGGGTGAAGTTGAAGAGAAGGAAATGTCATATCTGACGACAGGACAGCATGGCAAAATACCTGAATGAGTAGAGGTACCCTATATCACTTTTATACTCAAGACTAATTGGGGATCTTGGACAAGTCATTTAGGCTCTTTGGTCCTAAGTTTCTTCATCTATAAAATGGGAATAAACCCATCAGCCATCTCATAACTATAAGCTAGAATTGTTATTATCCATTATAGGAAGTCATTCATTTTGGGGATCAAAAGTCTCAAGGATAATATAGAAACTTTCTAGAGTTTAACTCCAGAGTATATTACCAGCGTTAATAATATTGTTACTAATAATGAAAATATTAACATTACCCAGCAATACTGTCACATGGGTGCCTTTCTTTATACTTTGACCAGAGGGAAGCATCACATCTTCCACACTAGCCCAACTCTCATGTGTCATATACATTAACAAGCACAGAAGTCTTGAAAAAGTTCATTCCACAGTGATTACATAACTACTTCATAGTATATAACTATCGGAAAAGTGAAAAGCACAACGATGGCAGATGGGAACACAAAAGGCTTTCTAGTTCACCTTCATACTTTTGAAGCCATCAGGTCTTAAATTCCTGGAAATTCTACAAAGCAGAAACTACATTATCCCATATGGAAAACAAACCACTTTCCTTTTTAATGTATCTATTTCTCAACGAGTCTGTGCTTCACTGAGCAGGGTGACAATTAGCTAGCTGACACAACTGTTGCCTCCTGCCTCCTAGAACCACCAGACAGCACAGAGCCTTTGAAACTTGTCTCCAACTAACTCTCCACACCAGAAACAGATGCGAGCTTTAAAACAGTTATTTTCCTCCATTCTTCCCCCACCCCCACTTTAATGAGCAAATCTGGTTAACAGACATTCTTCAATGTTCTTGATAGTTTTTCTCTGATCTAAACAGCAAAAATGTGAGCTGTAAGGATGGGAGGAAAATAATTGTAATCAGATGGAAACAGGGCTGAATCCCTTTTCATTCTGGAGAATGAACTGCTCTTGAGCTAAAGTGGTGAACGTTTTGTCCTAGAAAATTTTCAGAAACTTCCAAATACTTTCCTTCTTACTGTCTCCATTTCCAATAGACACACAGAATTCTAACAGCCTTCAGGGAAGAGGAGGGTACCACCAAAACCTCCTCCAAGAAACAACTATTTTAGTCTATTTGATGCAGTGAGCATTTAAAATACGTGAAAATGCAGTTCACTGAGATCCGGAGGGTGACAGACACAAGAACCAAAATCACGTCCTATTTTGCCTTCAACTGTCTTGCCTTATTAACCAACTGCAGAGTCTCACAGTTTTGTTCTATATGAGGACATATTTATTCTCTGGTGAGAAAAATAGCTCAACCACTCTTCCAATATTTATTCTAAAACAAAAAGTATTTTAGGTACAATTACAAGAGAACAGTGGGATTACACATGGCCTCAATTAGTTTCAGCTCTCAGCTTCCGGTTGTCTGTTTATTAAATGCCAAAGCAGCAAATCCCATAACCCACACTCCCTCTCCTCTATTTTCCGGCACTTTGTAATCTCATATTGCAGTTCTACAGTGGAAACAGTCTTTTGAAACAAACTTTCCATTGCACACACTTTCAGTTGTACTAATTCTGATTGTACTAACTTCAGAAGCAGCAGCAAGGGGAGGTAAAGGAGCCATAATGGTAAAAATGTATGCAGGTAAAACAGGTAGAGACATGTTTATTTATTTATTTATTTTTTCTTATTTAACCACCTTATTTTATTATTATTAATTTTAGAACTAGAATAACATGTGAAAGAAAATCATGATTATAAATGTTAATTCTTTTTTTTTTTTTAAATTAAATTTATTGGGGTGACAATTGTTAGTAAAATTACATAGATTTCAGGTGTACAATTCTGTATTACATCATCTATAAATCCCATTGTGTGTTCACCACCCAGAGTCAGTTCTCCTTCCATCACCATATATTCGATCCCCCTTACCCTCATCTCCCACCCCCCACCCCCCACCCCCCTTACCCTCTGGCAACCACTAAACTATTGTCTGTGTCTATGAGTTTCTGTTTCTCATTTGTTTGTCTTGTTCTTTTGTTGTTTTTGGTTTATATACCACATATCAGTGAAATCGCATGGTTCTCTGCTTTTTCTGTCTGACTTGTTTTGCTCAGCATTACTCTCTCAAGATCCATCCATGTTGTCACAAATGTTCCTATATCATCTTTTCTTACAGCCGAATAGTATTCCATTGTGTATATATACCACAACTTCTTTATCCATTCATCTATCGAAGGACATTTTGGTTGTTTCCATGTCTTGGCCACCGTAAACAAAGCTGCAATGAACATTGGAGCACACGTGTCTTTATCTCTAAATGTTTTCAGATTTTTTGGGTAGATACCCAGAAGAGGGATTGCTGGGTCATATGGCAATTCTATTCGTAATTCTTTGAGAAACCTCCACACTGCCTTCCATAACGGCTGTACCAGTCTGCATTCCCACCAACAGTGTATGAGGGTTCCTTTTTCTCCACAGCCTCTCCAACATTTGTTGCTATTTGTCTTGTTGATGATAGCCATTCTGACTGGGGTGAGGTGATATCTCATTGTGGTTTTGATTTGCATTTCTCTGATGATTAGTGATGTTGAGCATTTTTTCATATGTCTATTTGCCATTTGTATGTCCTCTTTGGAGAAATGTCTCTTCAAGTCCTCTGCCCATTTTTCAATTGGGTTGTTTGTTTTTTTGTTGTTGAGTTGCATGAGTTCCTTGTATATTCTGGATACTAGCCCCTTATCGGAGGCACTGTTTGCAAAAATCTTCTCCCATTCAGTTGGTGGCCTCTTTATTTTGTCAATGGTTTCTTTTGCTGTGCAGAAGCTTTTAAGTTTCATATAGTCCCATTTGTTTATTTTAGCTTTTACTTCCATTGCCTTTGGAGTCAAGTTCATAAAATGCTCTTTGAACCCAAGGTCCGTAAGTTTAGTACCTATGTTTTCTTCTATGCAGTTTATTGTGTCAGGTCTTATGCTTAAGTCTTTGATCCATTTTGAATTAACTTTCGTACATGGTGACAAATAGCAATCCAGTTTCATTCTTTTGCACGTGGCTATCCAATTCTCCCAGCACCATTTATTGAAGAGGCTGTCTTTGCTCCATTGTATGTTTTTAGCTTCTTTGTCAAAAATTATCTGTCCATATTTATGTGGTTTTATTTCTGGGTTCTCAATTCTATTCCATTGGTCTATGTGTCTGTTTTTCTGCCAATACCATGCTGTTTTGATGATTGTAGCCCTGTAGTACAAGCCAAAGTCAGGAAGTGTGATACCTCCATTATTGTTCTTTTTCCTTAAGATTGCTTTGGCTATTCGGGGTCTTTTGTGGTTCCAAACAAATCTGATGATTTTTTGTTCTATTTCTTTAAAATATGCCATTGGGATTTTGATGGGGATTGCATTGAATCTGTATATTGCTTTGGGTAATATGGCCATTTTAACTATGTTGATTCTTCCAATCCATGAGCACGGAATGTCTTTCCATTTCTTTGTGTCTTCTTCAATTTCTTTCAAAAATGTCTTATAGTTTTCAGCATATAGGTCTTTCACATCCTTGGTTAAGTTTATTCCTAGGTATTTTATTCTTTTTGCTGCAATTGCAAAAGGAATTGTTTTTTGTATTTCTTTTTCTGAGATTTCATTGTTAGTATATAGGAAGGCAATGGACTTTTGTGCGTTGATTTTGTAGCCGGCAACTTTACTGTATTCGTTGATTGTTTCTAATAGCTTTTTGGTGGAGTCTTTAGGGTTTTCTATATATAGTATCATGTCATCTGCAAAGAGTGATAATTTAACTTCTTCATTCCCAATTTGGATGCCTTTTATTTCTTTCTCTTGCCTGATTGCTCTGGCAAGGACTTCCAACACGATGTTGAAAAGCAGAGGTGATAGGGGACATCCCTGTCGTGTTCCTGAACGTAGAGCAAAGGGCTTCAGTTTTTCTCCATTAATTATGAGATTAGCAGAGGGTTTGTCATATATGGCCTTTATTATGTTAAGGTATTTTCCTTCTATACCCATTTTATTAAGTGTTTTAATCATAAATGGATGTTGTATCTTGTCAAATGCTTTTTCTGCATCAATTGATATAATCATATGATTTTTGTCCTTTATTTTGTTTATGTGATGTATCACATTGATGGATTTGCGTATGTTGAACCATCCTTGTGCCCCGGGGATGAACCCCACTTGGTTGTGATGAATAATCTTTTTAATGCATTGTTGTATTCGATTTGCTAGAATTTTATTTAGGATTTTTGCATCGGTATTCATTAGATATATTGGTCTGTAGTTTTCTTTTTTTGTGTGATCCTTACCAGGTTTTGGTATCAGGGTAATGTTGGCCTCATAGAATGAGTTAGGGAGTACTGTCTCTTCTTCAATTTTTTGGAAGAGTTTGTGCAGAATTGGTATTAGATCCTCTTTGAAGGTTTGGTAGAATTCACTAGTGAAGCCATCTGGTCCCGGACTTTTGCTTTTGGGAAGGTTTTGGATGACTGATTCAATTTCGTTACTGGTGATCGGTCTGTTTAGATTTTCCAGTTCTTCATGGTTCAGCCTTGGAAGGCTATATGTTTCTAAGAACTTGTCCATTTCTTCTAGGTTGTTGAATTTGGTGGCATATAGTCCTTCATAGTATTCTTGGATGATCCTTTGTATTTCTGTGGTGTCCGTGATAACTTCCCCTTTTACGTTTCTGATTTTGTTAATCAGTGTCTTCTCTCTTTTTATCTTAGTAAGTCTAGCCAAGGGTTTGTCAATTTTGTTAATCTTTTCAAAGAACCAGCTCTTTGTCATATTAATTTTTTCTATTGTCTTTTTGTTCTCTATTTCATTTAGTTCTGCTCTAATTTTTGTTATTTCCTTTCTTCTGCTGACCTTGGGTTTTACTTGTTCTTCTTTTTCTAGTTCTTTAAGGTGTAACATGAGGTTATTTATTTGGGAGTTTTCTTGTTTCTTGAGATAGGCCTGTAGTGAGATAAATTTTCCTCTTAAAACTGCTTTCGCTGCATCCCAAAAATTTTGGTAGGATGTATTTTCATTGTCATTTGTTTCTATGTATCTATTGATCTCTCCTCTAATTTCTTCTTTGACCCAGTCCTTCTTTAAAAGTATGTTATTTAATCTCCATGTATTTGTGTTTTTTCCCGCTTTCTTTTTACAGTTGATATCCAATTTCAAAGCCTTGTGATCAGAGAATATGCTTGGTATGATTTCAATCTTCTTAAATTTGTTGAGACTGATTTTATGTCCCAATATATGGTCTATCCTTGAGAATGTTCCATGTACACTAGAAAAGAATGTATAGTCTGATGTTTTAGGATGAAGTGCCCTATAAATGTCAATTATGTCCATTTCATCTAATGTGTCATTTAGGGCTACTATTTCGTTATTTATTTTCTGTTTGGATGATCTATCCATAGCTGTCAATGATGTATTTAAGTCCCCTAGTATAATTGTGTTTTGGTCAATTTCTCCCTTTAGTTCTGTTAGTAGTTGCTTGGTGTATTTCGGTGCTCCCTGATTGGGGGCATAAATATTGATGACTGTTATGTCTTCTTGTTGTACAGTCCCCTTCACCATTATGAAATGTCCATCTTTGTCTCTTGTTATCTTTTTCACCTTGAAGTCTGTTTCATCTGATATCATTATGGCTACACCTGATTTTCTCTGGGTACCATTTGCTTGGAGTGTCAATTTCCACCCTTTCACTTTGAGTCTATGCTTGTCCTTGTAGCTGAGATGTGTCTCTTGGAGACAGCATATGGTTGGGTTTAGTTTTTTGATCCAATCTGCTACTCTGTGCCTTTTTATTGGTGAGTTCAGTCCATTTACATTTAGGGTGATTATTGATATGTGAGGATTTCCTGTCATTCTATCCTTAGTTTTCTGGTAAGGTTGTGTCTCCATTGTTTCTTTGCCTCTTTGTTGTTGTCTATTATTTCTGTGTGGTGGTATTCTATGATGTTTCCCTCTGTTTCTTTTTTTATTTCAGTATATATTTCAATTCTGGATTTATTTTGAGTGGTTACCCTTAAGTTTATGTAAAAGAAAGTTTGATATTTAGAGTATTCCATTTTCTTCAGCACGCTTACTTTCTCCATTCCCAGATTCCGGTTCAGGCCTTTACTCTCCCCCTTTTTGAGTTGTGGTTGCCACAAATTGTCCCTGTTGATGGTGGTCGAATAGCCTCCTTTAGTATTTCTTGTAGTGCAGGTCGTGTATTAGAAAATTCCCTCAGCTTCTGTATGTCTGGAAAGGTATTTATTCCTCCTTCATATCTAAAGGATATCTTTGCTGGATATATTATTCTTGGCTCATGGTTTCTCTCTTTCAATAGTTTGAATATTTGGTTCCACTCCCTCCTGGCTTGTAGCGTTTCTGCTGAAAAATCTGATGATGATAATCTAATGGGCTTTCCTTTGTAAGTTACCGTCTTCTTTTCCCTGGCTGCCTTGAGGATTCTTTCTTTGTCGTTGATTTTAGACAGCTTCAATACAATGTGCCTTGGAGAAGGTCTGTTGGGATTGAGGTAACTAGGTGTTCTGTTTGCTTCTTGGATTCGAGGGTCCAGTTCTGTCCACAAATTTGGGAAGTTCTCATCGACAATTTGTTTGAATATATTCTCTGTTCCCTTCTCTCTTTCTTCTCCTTCTGGTATGCCCATTATTCTTATATTGCTCTTTCTGATGGAGTCAGAAAGTTCTTGTAGAGTTCTTTCATTTCTTTTAAGTCTCAAGTCTCTTTCTTCTTCAATTTGTGTCATTTCCAGGTTTCTATCTTCGATGTCACTGATTCTTTGCTCCATCTGGTCAACTCTACTACCTAAGCTGGTTATTTCATTCTTAATTTCTTCTATTGAGTTCTTAATCTCCAGAAATTCTATTTGGTTCTTTTTGAAGATTTCAATCTCTTTCGTAAAATGCTCATGCTGTTCTTTGATTGAGTTTCTGAGTTCCTTTAACTGCCTATCTGTGTTTTCTTGTATCTCGTTGAGTTTTTTCAGAACTGCAATCTTGAATTCTCTGTCATTTAAGTCACATATTTCTGTATCTTTAAGTGCCTTCTCTGGAGATTTTTCACTTTCTTTCTGAGCTATCTTGTTGCCTTGGTTATTCATGGTGATTACTGGTTTACTATTTCTCTTCCTAGACATCTACAGGAGTGACTTCTGCAACAGGTTGATAGAAAGCGGTCTTTCTTTTGTTTGCCAGTACTTGTTGGTAGAATGTTTTATTATTTCTCCAACTGCAACTTATTTTTCTTCTCCCACACAGTAATGCTATGTTTTCTCTGCACTATTCCAACTTCTCACACAAAGGGGGGATTCCCTGGGAGACGGGCTTCTCCTCTGTTAATAGTTCGTCTAGGTCACAGGGCGCAGTGTCCCGGTGGGTATGCGGAGAGCTTTTGATGTTCGAAAGCTCTTCCAGCTGCTGATTCAGAGCCCGTATATTTCAGCAGTTCTGTTTACTCCTGCAGGGATCCGCCCAGATAGGTGGGGTCAGGGGCGGGGTGAGTTGTGAGAGGTGGCCCAGAGCAATGGCGGCGACCACCACCACAGCCGGTCCTGCTTCCACAGATCTCTCCCCTTTGCTGGAACTAGTTGGGCTGTGAATTTGTGTTTGCGGTCCACAGATCTCAAAACAGCAAATTTTCTATTGTTTTGATCTGACACTGCTACTGTTTCGCTTCTAGCACCGGGCAGGTGGGGGCGGGGCGAGCTCTGGGAGGGGAGGGAGGGGGCGGCTAGTCTCAGTGCCTAAGGCTCCGTTCTCTGCTCGGCAGTGCGGGCTTAAACCACCGTTTTCAGCCTTTTTCCCTCAGTCTTTTCTCCGAGGTCTCTGCCGTGAGCGTTGGGTTCAGCCGTGGTATATGCTGTCCCCTCAGCCCTGTGGAGCCCTGGCGGAGCCCTAGCAGTCCGAGTTCTTCCCTCTCCCACAGCTGTGGTAGTTCCGGGAAGCAGCGAGCTCGGTGCACTAAGCGAGGTCTGCGTCCTGCACCCGCGCGGCTCCGTCTCCGCGCACTTCTCCCTTTCCTCCTCCCTCCACTCGCGCGAATCTCCCACCTGTAGGTGATTTCAGTCGGTAGTGGGCCTCTTCATGTTGCCTGTCTGCTGTGCAGGGAGTCCTTTGTGGAGTTTTTGTTGTTCGATTCTTTGTAAATTCCGGGGGAGCTTTACAGAGGCTCACCTCACGCCGCCATTTTTTCAGAGACATGTTTAAGAATGACAGAAATGACAAAACTGTCCATTTAGTTAAGACCAGCAGTCATACTCCTCGGTGCTGGATAGCGAGGCTTCCAGGCAAAGAAAGGTTCTCAGCAATCTGTCTCAGGCACAGGTAGCCACCCTCCTCTGAAGATGGATGTGGTCCTGCCAGGCTGGGTGACATTTCACGGTCCCTTCATACCTTGGCGTCAAGCCATGGTTCTGTGAACAACAAGCTACAGTTCAAAGGTGAAGGGCCACAAAAAAAGTCATCTGATGAGAAACAAGATGTCACAAATAATATTAACATGACAATGGAAATTTGATCTTGAAAAAGTTCAAATAACCCTCAAAGCCAAATAGAATTTCCTTTGATGCTGATCCAATTTCAATGTCTGCCAAAGGCAGTTTAACTTCAGTTTGGCAGAAGATGTTTGCATTTAACTCAGGAGTGAGAACACAAGCTTTCCAGAAATAATTTCACCCACAGAAAAGCAAATAAGCAGTCTAAGTTTAACTGCAGGGGCTTTAAACAAGAATGGAAATATTCTTCAGGCATTTATCAGCATGACCCCAGATATCAGTAACAACCCAGGAAAATGGTATAAAATATTTTTGTTGGTTTTCTGACTGATCACCATTTTTATTTCTTATTGTGAGTACATTCCCAATGGCACATGCATCATTGTTTTCTTTCTATATACAAGATTAATTACTGCGTCTGCATCTTTAAATTATTATGAGGATTTGGTCATAAAGTAAAATTTATTTCCTGATACTGGTTCTAGAGGCTTGCAAGTCCAAGATCAAGGTGCTGGCTGGTTCGATTCCCAGTGAAGGCGCTCTTCCTGGCTTGCACCTTCTTCCTGGGACCTCCCATGCCAGAAAGGGAGAGAAAGGGCTCTGGTCTCCTTCTTGTAAACACTCGAAACACATCATAGGGGCCCACCCTTATGACTTCATCTAAACCTAATTGCCTCCCAAAGGTCCCACCTATAAATACTATCACATTGGGGATTAGGATTACAATATATGAATTTTGGGGGGAACACAAACATTCAGTGCATAAATAACACCCAGAAATGACCACAAATCATCCACGTGCTTACCAACCTCAACACACACACACACTAGGTTCCTACTCCTAGTGGCTGGCTACTTTCTCCGTGTAGACTCTGTCCCTTGCTACAATGGGGTCCCTGCCCAAAATGTCTGGGATCCAAAGCCCGATGGTAGTAGTCACTCCTGTGTAGTCACAGGCACACATCTGACTTTCTTGTTCTGAATTTGGTGCTGGGTCCCCATCATTGTGTTCTAACCAACTGTTGGGTCTAGATGAACTCTGAAAATGGCTTTGTGCACCACTTGCCTGTACCACAGCGGCTCTAGAGTGTGTCTCTGAGGTTGGCTCTCTGACTCATTCCTCATCTCCTGCTCTGTGTCATGGGGGCAGGTCTCGTACCTGGACCCAGCTCCTCCTCTGGCCCTTCTTGCCTGCGTCCCCTCAAGGTAAAAACAAGCCTCACATCCAAGCCCTGAGTAATTCTACAAGGTCTGACAATTAAGTTCACAAACTTGTCGCAATGATGTTGCTAATGTTTTTTGATATCAGAGGGATTATTCATTATGAATTTGTACCAACTGGACAAACAGTTAACCAAGTTCACTACTTGGAAGTGCTACAAAAGCTGCGTAAAAAAGTTAGATGACCTGAACTTTTCACCAACAATTCATGGTTTTTGCATCATGACAGTGCACCAGCCCACACGGCACTGTCTGTGAGGGAGTTTTTAGCCAGTAAACAAACAACTGTATTGGAACACCCTCCCTGCTCACCTGATCTGGCCCCCAATGACTTCTTTCTTTACCCAAAGATAAAGCACATACTGAAAGGAAGACATTTTGATGACATTCAGGACATCAAGTGTAATACGACGACAGCTCTGATGGCCATTCCAGAAAAAGAGTTCCAACATTGCTTTGAAGGGTGGACTAGGTGCTGGCGTCAGTGCATAGCTTCCCAAGGGGAGTACTTCAAAGGTGACCGTAGTGATATTCAGCAATGAGGCATGTGGCACTTTTTCTAGGATGAGTTCACAAACTTAATTGTCTGACTGTGTACAGGTCTCCAAAGAAATGTAGTTTTGATTTAAAAGCTGTTCCATGAAACAAGTCTGGGTTATCCCACAGACTTTGAAGAACACACATGTTTGTTAAAGGTTTGTGGAGGCATGATCTCTTTTAAAGGAGAAAAGAGAGCCCCTTGGATGATCTTTTCTAGGGAATTAAGATAGGAGGGAAGGTAGTTCCACATGGTAATTAAATCTTCCATCCACATCACCCCACCAAGCTCTTCAGATTTCACTCTCACTTGGATCTCAAACAATGAGACACGTGGCCTCTGCTCACAGTGCACCAAGATCCTGCTATATTTCACACTCGTGGCTTATTTATACATCTTTCTTTATTTTTGCTACTTTAAGAGGAAACAAATACAAAAAGAAGAGCAACACCATTGATCCACAATGACTGTCATCTGCCTAAAAGACAGATTTAACTTTAACTTAGGGTACTGATAGGACTTTAAGTGCCCTATCTCTGAATAATCAAGCATCTGATGACTTTGGAGATAACCTTTTCCTTTAGGTTTGTTAACTTCGGTTCCAAGAGCCCTCGAAAGCATCTCAGATGTCTTAGGTATTCCTTTTTCACTCTGTGAAAATGAAATCAGACCAGTAAATCACAACTATGTCAGAAGATCATAAAGTTAGGGGAGTTTCAATTCAGAAGGCTCAGGGACGCTCCCTGCACCACAGGTTGCTTACACTCACTCAAGTACCCTAATTCCAGCCTGGGAGGTAAGTAAGGTAGAGGATCTGATGGTCAGAGGAATCCTACACGCACATCAGAGAAACCAGCTGCCCTGCTCACCATGAGCTAAAGTGAAATGACCCCATGTCACCAGTAATGTGAAAGGAGCGTAAGTGGACAGCAGGAATTCACGGAATGGTGAAGGCAATCAAACTACATGCTGTAATTAATACCGCATCACAACTGATCAACAGTTACCAGGCATCAACGTACTGTGGGAAAGGAACTACAGGAACTATGGTGGTCATTTTATATCATATTGTTGTGGTGTTTTTTGTTTTTGTGTGTGTGTGTTTTTTTGTTTTTTGTTTTTTACATTTTTCTCAGTCCATCTACTATATATACAAGTCCAAAGACCACCGAGACTATCCAGCAGGATGGGAAGAAGGAAATGGAATAAACTTAATGGGAAATACTGACATTTCCAAGGATGAATATCAGAAATAAGCTATCGATTCCTATTGGAAACCAAAGGAGAAAATTCGCTTCTTATAAGACAAGGTCACAATGGAAGTTGCCAATTTAGGAGATTCCTTGTGAAGTCTAAGAAGCCGCCTGGTAATATAGGGGGGCCTTCACCCACATCTCTGTGTGGCCTGTGTCCCAGCTCAGTGCTCAGATCCTAAGTGGACGGTATGTCTTAAAAATCTGTTGTCCACAGCTGAAGCTTAAAACCACCAACCGATCTCAGAGACCTTTATCCACAAGACATGCGGGCTTAAGTATGACACAAGAGCAAATAATATTTTCCGTTTTCCAAGACCATCCCAAGAAAACTGACCCTGGCATACAGCCTAAGCAGGTTGCTGAGTGTTTCAGGCTGGGTCTCGGGGGTGGGCATCACTGAAAGACCACAGCAAAGGTGGGGGCAGGGCTGACGGAGGCCACGCTCCTGGGCATATTCCATTTTCCAAAACAGATTTGTGGTACAGGAGACCCAAATGGAAAAACCAGAGGAGAAAAACCACAGGGGTTTAAAAAAAAAAAGGCAAAAAGCAGACTTTAACAGGAAAACATGGCCATTTAAAAATGTGACTCAGACACAGACTTGCAATTTTTCAGATTAAAAAGCCACACTCTAAATGTTGCCAACTTGACATTGTGCCTATCTCATCCCCACGTCAAAGTTATTTTGTGGCAGATGGCAAGGAGGAAGATGACCCAAAAATGTCAATCCTTTTTTTTTTTTTTTTTTTTTTAAATAAGAAACAGAAGCTATCAAAAATACACAAAACAGCCAAGAGAAAAAGCAAAAGAAACCTTCTGAGAGCCCTATTCTATTAGCATGGAGCATTCCCTCAATTCTAATTTTCCCACAAAATACAGCTTATGCTCAGTAGAGGGTTTTTAAGTAAAATGCTCTCTTTAACTTTTTTAGTTTTCTTTTTTATTTTTTGGAGGGAAGATATTACACGTACATTATAAAAACACACACAAATGCACAGTGAAAAGTAGGTCTCTCTCTCTCTCTCACCCTTGAGACAATCCTCTTTCTGAGAAGCAACCATTGTTATGAGGTTTGGGTATGCCCTCAAAATTCATATTTAATCCTAGGAGAGAGATATGCTTGTGTGTGTGTTGTCCCCCCTTTTATGCTAACAGAGCAAACTAAACACAGCGTTCTGCACCTTACATTCTCCAGTTAATACACTGAGGATATTGTTCTATATTTATTGGTTCACTTATTTCTTCATTCAACAAATATCTGTTGAACACCCACCATTTGCAAGGCACTGACCCAGGAGCTTGGTTGCAGCAGAGAAGAAACTAATAATGTCCTTGCTTTCAGAGGGCTTATATTTAGTAAAGAGAATCATACCAAGAAACCAATGTCTAATAAATATATATTAGGTCAGATGGTAATAAGTATTCTGTTTTCAAAAGTAAACAAGGTAAGGGGGTAGAGTCATCGTGATTGTGATGGGGGAGAAGGAAGACTTGCTTTATGTGATGCCATTTCAGTAGTGATCTCAAGAGAAGATCAGGTGAGTACGAGAGGATATCTGTTCAAACAGAAGGAAGAGCATATGCAAAGGTCCTGAGACAGGTGTGTGGTTATCACACACACACAGGAGCAGCAAGGAGGTCACCGTGCACCGGAAGCAAGGGAGAGAGTGATAGGCAATGAGGTCACAGAATGAGGAGGAGAGCCATGTTAGGTAGACTCTTGTAGCCCTTGGTCAACCATTTCATTCTGCGTGAGATGGAAAGTCACTGGTGAGTCTGGAGCAGAGGCATGATC
This sequence comes from Rhinolophus sinicus, assembly GCF_057876585.1. Lineage (NCBI taxonomy): Eukaryota > Metazoa > Chordata > Mammalia > Chiroptera > Rhinolophidae > Rhinolophus > Rhinolophus sinicus. Next base: position 51,696,074 of record NC_142506.1, read on the forward strand.
CACTAGATGTACGTTTCAGAATGATCGTTCTGACTGCTGTGCTGAGAAGCTCCAGGCAGTAAGGCTGGAAACCAGGTAGGAGATAATGACAGTAACCCAGGCAAAAGGTGATGCTGGTATGGACCAGGGTGGAACAGTGAAACCAATGGGTGGTGCTCAGATTCCGGATGTCTTGGGCATGTGGATCTGTCAGAAGTTGCTGATGAACTGGGTGTGGAGAGTAGTAAAAAACAGAAGTGCTAAGGATGACTGTGGGGGTTCTACGCTGAACTACTGAAAAGGTAGGAGTTGGTATTTCCTGAAATGGGAAGGCTGTGGGGTCAGCAGGGCTGGGAGAGGAGAGGTGACCATGACCTTGCATCTAGACACAGCAGCTTTGCTATGCCTGTCCTAATACCCAAGCAGAAATGTCAAGGACACCATGGGATGTAGGAGTCTGGAGGAAATGGAGCGGCTGGGGATGGGGGTAGAACATGGGAGCTGTCAACCTATGGATGGTGTCCTGAGACCTATCCCTCATACACGTTACATATAATCTCAGGTTTGCTTGCTCTTTTTAAACAGCTGCATGGTAAGGAACTTTTTATATGAAATGGTCATTGCTCGAAGAAAAAACCGGAATACACAGTACAGTTGATCCTCATTACTCACAGATTCTATATTTGCAAATGTTCCTACTAAATTTCCTACAATGTGTTTGTAACCCTAAAATCAACACTTACTTGCAGGGCCTTTTCAGTCACTCACAGAGAGGTGAAAAATTTGAGTCAATCCAACACACACATTCCCAGCTGACGTTGAAGTTCTTGTTTCAGCTTTCACGCTATAAAAAACGTGTCCTTTTTGTGCTCTATTTAGTGCCGTGATTCCCCCCCACACATTTTTGTGCTTTTTGTTGGTGATTTCACTGTTTAAAATGGCTCCCCAGCAAAGGGCTTAAGTGCTTTCTGATGTTTCAAAGTGTAAGAACGCTATGATGTGCCTCACGGAGAAAAGGTGTCTTTAAACAGAAACACACATTGACCAAGGTTAAATGTTGATTGGTCAAGATTGGTCAAGAAGCTGACAGACACCTAACCCTGCATTTCCTCTACAAGCAACAGGTCAGTTTTCACTAATTCAGTGTCCGTGCTGACTTTATAGAACAGAGCTGCCACAAATAACGAGAATTGACTGATAGCACTTTTAGATTCTTTTCTACCCTTCACACGGGAAGCATAAGCTGGAAATTACTTGGAGAAATCATCTGCCACTACCCTGTGTGTTAAGGTGGAACCTCATGGAATCCAACCCAGAAACGTGGAGCTGTGACCTAGTTTTAAGAAATAAGTAGAGAAGAAAAACAAATAAAACAAACAAAAAACAAAACAAAACAAACAAAAACCTCCATTTATAAGCACAATGATCTGTGCGCAGTGGACCCTCACACGTTGTCGACTGAAAAAACCCACTGGAGTATCTAACAGCTTTCCTTATCAAGAAAGTACCCTTGTGTCTTACCCAAATCCCCAGTGCAGCTTAAAACTCCATCCACTCCTGGAGTTCATGGGAGAAACAGAAACTTGCTGACTATCAGCTTCTGCTGTAACAATCCTTCATACACTCAAACACATATTAGATTGCCCCACGTTCTTCCATTCTCTAAGTAAAATGATCCCATTCGCTTTAAAACTTCTTTCTTGGGTCTTATTTTCCATCCCCTAATCAACTGAATGGCACTCAGTTTGCTTCGAAACACGAACTCATGTCATCAGTTTTGCCCTGTAAGTGATGAATTGCGATTTCTATCTTGTAGCCTCCAGAGCCCACGCCTGTCATAAATGTTTAAGTGGTGATGTCATTTCTTATCAAGATCTCCATTAGCAACTGTTTTAATATGCAATTGTTCTTTTGATCCGTCTAATGAAGAATTCCCCTTTTTTGTTATAAAAATAGCTTTACAATGAAACTGTTAATTATTAAAGACAACAGCTCAAATGCACCGAGAAAGCTTCTTATCCAAAAAAAACACACAAAAAAACAAAGACACTAAAGTAACACTGAAGACAATCAGCCTACAATTGCAAGCTAATTATAAAGAGATTTAATGTTTATTGACCCAAGTTTATAGAACATGTCCACCCTGGGGGGTTGGGGATTTGATTTGTGTACAAGCTCAGGTACCATTTGTTTTCAGTCCTCACTGGCAATGTATCTTGTCACTGCCATAATGTTCAGCTTTTTTTTTTCTTTACTATTAAAGTATAGTTGACACACAAGAGTATATCAGTTTCAGGTGTACAACATAAGATTCAATATTTATATACCTTATGAAGAGATCACCATGACAATTCTAGTAACCTGTCACTGTGCAGTTATTATATTATTGACTATATTCCCTGTGCTGTACATTACATTCCTGTGACTTATTTTATAACTGAAAGTTTGAGTCTCTCAATCCCCTTCACTTTTTTTAACCCATCCTCCTACCTCCCTTCCCTTTGACAACCACCAGTTTGTTCTCTGTATCTATGAGTCTGTTTTGTTTGTTCGTTTGCTTTTTAGATTCTACATATAAGTGAAATCATATGGTATTAGTCCTTCTCTGTCTGACTTGTTTCACTTAGCCTAATACCCTCTAGGTCCATCCATGTTGTCACAAATGGTAAGATCTCATTCATTTTTATGGCCGAGTAATATTCCACTGTGTATATATACTATATCTTCTAAATCTATTCATCTATCGATGGACACCTAGGTTGCTTCCATTTCTTGGCTATTGTAAAATGCTGCAATGAACACAGGGACACATATAGCTTTTCAAATTAGTGTTTTTGTTTCCTTCAGATAAATACCCAATAATAGAATTGCTGGGTCATATGGTAATTCTATTTTTAATTTTTTGAGGACTCCATGCTGTTTTCCATAGTGGCTGCACCAATTTACATCCTTGCCAACACTTATTTGTTCTGTTTTGATAATAGTCATTCTGACAGGTGTGAGATGATATGTCATTGTGATTTTAATTTGCATTTCCCTTATGATTAACAATGTTGAACATCTTTTCATGTTTCTGTTGGCCATCTGTCTTCTTTGGAGACATGTCTATTCAGGTCCAATGCCCATTTTTTTAATAGGATTTTTTTTATGTTGAATTTTTTAATATATTTTGGATATGAGTTTTTTTAATATATTTTGGATATTAACTCCTTATTGGCTATATCATTGGTGAATATATTCTCCCATTCAGTAGGTTGGCTTTTGTTTTGAGGATGGTTTCCTTTTATATGCAAAAGCTTTTAAGTTTGATGTAGTCTCATTTATTTATTTTGGCTTTTGCTGTCCTTGCCTGAAGCAACATATCCAAATAAATATTACTGAAACCGATGTCAAAGAGTTTACTGCCTATGTTTTCTTTTAGGAGTTTTATAGTTTCAGGTCTTACATCTAAGTCTTTAATGTATTTTGAGTTTATTTTTGTATATGGTATAGGAAAGAGGTCCAGTTCCATTTTTTGCATGTATCGCTCCAGTTTTCCCAACACCATTTATGAAGATTGTCTTTTCCCCATTGTATATTTTTGCTTCCTTTGTCATAGATTATTTGACCTTATAAGTATGGGTTTATTTCAGGGCTCTCTATTCTGTTCCATTAATCCATGTGTCTGTTTTTGTGTCAACACCATACTGTTTTGATAAATATAACTTTGTAGTAGAGTTTGAAATCAGGAAGCATGATACCTCCAACTTCATTCTTCTTTCTCAGGATTGCTGTGTCTATTTGGAGTTTTTTGTGGTTCCATAAAAAATTTAGGAGTATTTTTTCTAGTTCTGTGAAAAATGCCTTTGGTATTTTCATAGGGAAGGCCTGGAAGGAGCCCACATCACTTCTGTCCACATGTAATTAGACCAATTTCCATTCCTAAACCATCAGTGCCTGATGTACAGTGACTACAAGAATGGAGGTTATTAACCAGAGAATCAGGTAGAAGCTCTATGCCATTTATCAAAGTCTCTATAGTTGACAATCATAAGGGCCAGCTGGACCGTATGAATAGCAGAGGTGGATAGGGGGTCCTTGCCTCTCAAGGTGGCCCAGCTGTCACACCTCAGAGTCACGGATAGTGTAGCCACAAGGGTGGGGAGTGAGTGCCCTCCTGGACTCCCCCACATACTTCTCTTCTTCTGCTCCAGCCCCCTCCACCACAGACTGAGCATCCAACACTGTGTTCTTTCTGAAAACATGCCCCCATCTTTCTCTCACCTGCTGCTTCCCCCCACAGCTCTGTCCATTACGGTATTTAACAGTGTTAGAATCAGGTTATTTGAATCAGGTGTTGAATGACTGAAAGAGCAAAAGAACTGGATTGGCAATCGCTTAAACTTGAACGTACAAAAATGCTCACTCAGCATCATCATACGTAGCAATTCTGCAGAAACATTGGAAACACCATCAATGTCATGGTGATGGATGACAGAGAGCTATAGGTACTGGCACGGAACGATGGCCACGATAAATTAAATTTTAAAATCAGGATTAAACAACATGTTTATTAATAACAATTCATAAATGAATATTCACTTACACACATACAAGAAATATTCGTTTTTGGTTTTTAGACTAATACGTAGTACGCCATGCATTGTTCTAGCCATCAAGGTGATGACAGGCAACATGGTCCCTGTTCATGACAGTTTGCAGTCTGTTGGAAAGGCGGACATAATCAAGTATAGTGTGAATAAATATGTAACTTAAAATAGTGATAAATACTATGAAGCACATGGCAGGACATTGTGAATATATAACTGAAGAAAGACTTAACCTACTGCCTTTAGTAAAAACTGGATGTGGGTGGTGTGTATATATGTGTGCAAGCGAGCGTGTATATCAGAAGAAAGGCTAGAATTCTATATATAAAACAGTCATATATACACATTGAATGATCTTTTACTTTCAGCATGTTGTGAATCTCCCGCAACTGCCACGTGTTTCTTTTGTCATCAGAGAAAAACAAACATAAAAAAATTATTGGGTTCACCAAGTTTGTCTTATTTCGTTTCCTCAGTTGCATGTCCGGCTACCGTTAGATTTAGAGTCATCAGCGCTTTTCTGTCTTCCCTCATATAAAAACAAGAATTTATATTTCCTGACTTTAGAGGGCACAAGAGTATATTATTCTGACACACTTGAAATGAATAGTAATGGGAAGCTTTGAGAAAAAATGAGTCAGGCAGATGTTATTTTCCCAGGGGACATGGTTGGCCACGGAAGGTGCGGAATCCATCCATCCACGTTCCACTGGGCCCAAGGGAGCTTCCCCTTGTGCTCGGCAACTCTTCATAACTGATCCTCTGCTCAAGTCAAAGCATCAGTTATAGCTCAGTGTAAAAGTCCTAGAAAGCCTATTAAATTGTTTCTGATCAGACATTTCTTACAAGGCTATGCAGATCATTAACTTGTAACATATTTTAATCTTTGCTGTTTATAATTTATCTCTGCTATTTCCAACGGTTTCCAGTACTCTTAGCAGCTCGGCCATAAGCTTCCATATGAGGCAAGAGTGAAGGATCCCGCCCACCACTGCCTGCTGACATTAGGACAATCTCTGATGGGACCACTGAACCCCTCTGCACCCAGGCCCCAAAGCACCAGGTGGATTTGGCCTCCAGGTGATTTGAAAGATGACCCGTTATAAAACACGAGAAAGGCTTACTTTGGAGCATGATAATTCCTTTAAAAAACTGCTTACAGATTTTCATAATTAGCACACACTCCTTTTATCAAGAACATTGTTCAAATAAGAAAAAGAATGAAGAAGGAAGTTTGAAGATATCTCCCAAATTCCACCACTGTGGTGGTGGGCACATACCTCTCCATCTCTACCCAGGGACAGAGATCTACTGATAGAACTCCATATCAATGGGATTATTTGCTTCTTTTTTAAAACAAAGATGAAGGAGGGTGTATGAAGGTGAATAGGACCTAAAACTGGATTTGGGGGTTATATAAATCATATAAGTTACATAAGTTATATAGGTTATCTATATGATGCCACACGAAGGGCACTAAACACACCGGTGATGTTCCATTCTGTGAGCTGGGTGCTAATTACAAGACTGTTCATTTTGCAAAAACTGATGTGCACATTTATGATTGATAAATGATAAACTTTTTCAGTTTGCTTGAGTAAAAAGTTTTACTTAAAACCCCCTGATTTAAGTATATCGATACTCCAAGCAAATGAAGGAGAGGGTCAGTGAGAGAAAACTGAATCCTAAACCAATTAAGTCCACTTTTAAGCCATCTTTAATTTTTGGTATCTTAAAAAATTCATCCATTGTTTGTTAATGCGCTTTCTCACAAACTTAACGAGTAATTCTAAGTCCTAGACTGGGTAAATGGTATTCACTTTCTTCAATAATATTAAATGTAATTTATAAACATAGTTTTGCAAAGACTCTCCATGCTCAGTGAACACAAACTGGGCAAGTCTTAGGGGTAGCAACATAGTACAGTATAGCCTGCTCTGCTGTGACAAAACACCTATGCTGATGAGCCATATTTTCCATGAACTAATTAATCGGCCATAGTGTCAGTCATAATCATTAAAATCATATAGATACAGCATAACAGCTAGTTTAAAAGTGAGACTGATTAAGTATGTGCAGGTGTGATTTGCCCTCCTTTCTCTCTATCAGAGATTTTATGCATGTCTTAAAACATTTCTATATATGTTTCACTGTATTTTGATTTCACAATTAAAAACTAAAATACGCACAGTAATTAAATAAATGAGGAGATTAATATGAGTGCTTTTGTAACACAAGCTATAAATCCACAGTAAATTTTCAAATCCAAACACCAAACTTATCCAACTAGATACATTTACTCTTCTAGGGTGGGGCCAGAACAAGGGGTGTTGACTCAGGGTGGTGCATTTTGGGGAGTCAGAGCCCTTCACAGAGCCAATAAGCAGATGCCCACAGCTGAGTCTTTAGTGGTCCAGGATGTCTGGGCAGATTATCTACACACTGCATTGCTAAATGCAGACAGTAAGATGGGAAGTAAGAGATGAGGGACAAAGACGCTAACAGGTTCCTGGGAACGCCAGCGGGTGAGGAGTGCTGAAGCAAGAAAGTGAAAGGGAGGGGAAATGAACTTGGATTTCTCATAAGCTCAACTGGAAGTACGCAAGGAGGCTTTTGATGTTATTCCTGGATCCACATTTCCAGGAGGGCATGTAAAGTTGCAGTCAAGGCTAACGACCTGAACTAGACCATTTCTCCTTCAATCTTCTGAGCGTCTCTCCAGAGACTTCATTCATCTGGAACCTATTTAATTTCTAGGTTATCCAGGTAATTAGTTTCTTTATTCTAGGTCTTCAATCTATTACTTTGATTTTACTATCAACGTGATGCTTAATCAGCAACAACTTCAATGGCATTTTATCCATCATCCACATACACTTGCTCTGTGTTTTCCCACCACAAGGGACCTGTCCAGCTTCCATCAGGAATCGTCTGTACCCACAAGGCTGACCAATGGGATGAAAATGTGAACCAGGTTCATAGATGCTTATTTTCAGCTTTGCACTTCCTTTAGCCCATGAAGTGTGGTTTCTTCACAGAAGACCACAGAAAAAAATGATTGAGAGAGACTACTCATCTTCATTATATTGTTGATATATACAATTTATAATTTTTAATGCTCCTGACACCACCTTCAAGGAGAAACTCAAAGACACCAACACATTCAAACCCCTAAAATTGTCACAATATCCCCTTTCTTGACAATCAGTGTCTTATCCTAAGTAATACAATTCCTCATACCTTTATTCTATGTGCTTTTATTTTATTTTTTTTGGGGGGGGGTTTCATGTCCACTCACTATGCTTTACATCTTTCCATGCACCTTATCAACACAGCTCCAGGTCATCAATTACCAAGAAAAATGCACTGCAGCTATTAGTAATTTCTAGCTATATCCAATTTGTCCTCCACATGTCACCTTTAAACTTCCAAAACCTGTAGACATGTTTGTAGGTGCATAGAACGTCCTTTGAGCTTCTGAAACTATTAATACCTTCTTTTCCTCAGGAACACAATCAAAAGACCACTTTATATCTTAAGCCTCTACTTTCTCCTCGGAACACACTGCATTGTCCCTCACTTCCAAATACCTTATTGGAGTTTGGGCAACAGCTATAGGAGTCATCTGTTACATGTTCTGCCTCTCAGATGTTTTCTTCCTTGATGTATGTCTTTTTTTATTCATTCTACAACACACAGAACCTATGATGTATGACACATCCGCCAGGTAATGTAGGAATTGCAGCCAGGGGACTTTTACCCACTTTTCTTGAGCTACTCGCTTCAAGTGCCAGAGTCTTGGCTTTTCTTTTTCATGTTTCACATCCAATCAGTGGCTGGTCCAGAAGAATTTTCCATTGATGTCATCTCCTACTTTGATTTCCTTTTCATTTTCTCCCCACCATCCTAATTTAAATCTTTATAATTTCAAAAGTTTCCTTATACCTAGGTAATTTCAAAAGCTTCCTTCCGATTTGTCTCTCTGCCATGGTCTCCAGCTTAATCAAATTTGAATTCTTCTTTACACACACATATTAATGTAATTATCGCAACGACCAGATGGAGGTAAGAATCATTATTCCCACTTTGCAGATAAGAACGGTAATTGTTAAAGAGAAGAAATACTGTCCAAAATCACACAAGTCATAGGTGGGTGACACAGAGATTTAACTCCATGTCTGAGTACATTTACACTCTTCTTCCATAACATAAGACTATCTCTCAGTTTAAGGGAAGTTGGCCAGAGGGAGAACATATGGTATGAATTATGATGTTGGTACCGTGTTTACTCGAAAATAAGACTGGGTCTTATATTAATTTTTGCTCCAAAAGACGCATTACGGCTTATGTTCAGGAGATGTCATCCTGAAAAATCATGCTAGGGCTTATTTCCCGGTTAGGTCTCATTTTCGAGGAAACATGGTATGTAAATTAGGTTCCAGGACCCAGTTTCCACATGGTGGGGGAGAGAGAAAAGAAGGGGCTTCCCCTACACAAAACACCAGGAAATTCTCCAGCATCAGCTGGGTGTCCAAGAATTCTATTCATGTTGACACTATCTACCTGGGGATGGCACAGATTCCACAGGCTAAAGGTTCAGTCCTACAAGACGGCTCCCACCCATCCATTTCAGATGCTAGTCCCAAGCCCAGGGAGCCACCTGTACTTCTGACCAAGTGGCTGTAAATCAGATTCCCACAACCCCTTCTTGAGCTCAATTAATTTGCTAGAACGACCCACAGAACTCAGAGAAACATGTAACTTACTAGGTCACCAATTTCTTGTCAAAGGATATAACTCAGTAACAGCCAGATGGAAGAGAAGCACAGCGCAAGGTATGTGGGAAGGGGTTGGGAGCGTCCATGCCCTCTCCAGGGGCACCATTCTCCCACCTCTCCATGTGTTCACCAACCTAGAAGCTCTCTCCCAAGGCCATCTTCTTGGGGTTTTATGGAGGCTTCATTACATAGCCCTGATTAAATCATTGGCCATTGGTGATTGATCCAACCTCCATCCCCTCTCCTCTCCCCAGACGAAGGGGTGGGGGGGACTGAAAGTTCTGACCCTCTGATCACATGGTTGCTTCTCCTGGCAACCAGCCCCCATCCTTAGGTGCTGTCCAAAAGTCACCTCATTAACAAGACACCTTGACTGCTCTCATCACTTAGGAAATCCCAAAGGTTTTAGGAGCTCTGCTCTAGAAACGAGAGAAAACCAAATGCATAGTTCAGATTATAAACGACAATATCCCAGTATGCAAATGACAGGAAACCAAAACTGGTGACATCAAGAAGAAAGAACAGACCTGTTTGGGGAGCAGATTAGATCTGAGGAAGAAAGAGAGAAGTCCAAGATTATTTGAAGTTTTCGAGGCTGGGTCTTTGAAGGTTTGGCCTGGCTCCCCTTCCTCTCTATCTCAGAAGGTTGTAGGACGAGGTAGTTTATCACGTAAGAGCCCTGCATTTGTTCCCACCCTGGCTGTGTTTCCTTAGGAAAATACTCAACTTCTCTGCACTTTACCTCAGAACAACGGGGATAATAACCGTATCTGCTTGAAAGCAAGAATGACAATCACTAAAGTGCTTAAAACCCTTGGTACACGGCGCATGTGTCTTAAATATTGGTAAAATATTATTTGAAACACCTACATTTTTCCTTTGCTTTGGAATAATCTTAAGGTGTTTGTAATAATGTGGTATGGCTTTCATTATTTGCATTTCCTTTAAATTTGTAATTAAAACAAAACCAGAAAAATAATCCATCAGAAGCCAGAGCCCACGTCAGACCGGTTATTTGTTATAACACCCAGCAAGGCCAGACTCTAATGAGGTCAAGATGAGGTTTTAAACACAGTAAGTGTCTCTCCTCTTGGATAAGTTAGATAACTGATCACATGTGCGTGATCAGAAACAGATTTGTTTCCTTTGCATCGTGGAAGGGACTTCATGAAAATCTAACCTATAGATTCACTCCCCTTACAATAATGACTCATTTGTCACTGCACTGCTCACTGGACAGACTTGTCACTAAAAGCAAAGCTGAAATGCGGTTCCCTTTGCAAAGCCAGCTGGTTAGGGTGTCTTCCCCACAAAAGTGTTACCACGTCAGTGTTTGCAAAGCATTTGTTTTAATGTACGATTAGGTAATTGTTTGCCACTCGCAGGTAATTGTTTCCCATCTTCCCAGAAAATGGCCTGGATGCAAACGGCTTGCAGTCACACTCTCTCCCCCGCTCCTTTTTTCTTTTTTAATTCACTCTCTTAGTTCCATCTCTTCCCCCACATCAGAAGGAAAGTTCGCTCCTTTGGAAGTCTATATACTTTCATCAGGTTGTGATACTGCATTTAAGTGGGCTCAGCCCTGGACCGGCTCCTGGGGTTCTCCCCGGAATACTGGAATACTAGAAGGAATACCGACCGTAGAAGATTATCACCATGCTTGTGTCTGTGCCCACGCTTAACTTACAGTGTGCAGGGGACTCCATCTGCATTTCAGCCCAGCGCTTTCTAATCCTTACAAGAATGTTCTCAGGCTACTCAAGAGAAGAAGAGAATTATTATGCCTCAAAAAATCAGGCAAAACATTTCAAAGCATGAAGGAGCCCCATTTAATCCTCGTGCTGGATAGGGTGAGCCGCACCCATCCCGCTGGTTCAGGAGAAATAAGTGTCTTTAATGTGACTCCTCCACTGCTCAAAGGAGTTTCTAAGATGGGTGACGTGACAAATGGTCCCAGATAGCAATTAAGGAGGAAAAAAATCTGACCCTCATCTTTGCAGCTTTGTTTCTGTGGTCTTTTTGCGTATGAGTGGATGATCTATAGGATGGACCATAAGGGCAGGAAGTGAAATGAAGTGTTCTCATAAATCAGGCTTCCCGTGTCCCCTTTCTGAGTTGCTGGAAAAGCAGACTTACTTCTATAAATTCCCACATTCCCTTCATCAGCACTCACTTCATTCATCGGGATTATAAACGGAATAATCATTTCCCACACATCAGCTGTGCAGTCAAATAAGTGTATTTCAGGCATTCTTTCTGTACAGTACTAGGTCTTAAAATGTTATGTAATTTTATTATCACCAATGTCCTTCGCCCCTTAATTCCTTAAAGGAAACATTTAGTGGCTTCACCGTGAGACCAGTCCTTCCTCCTACTGCACCTTCCCCGCGTATCAAAGGTGGTGGAGAAGAGAAACTCGGAGAAGACACACGGGGAGCAGAGACCGTGAACTACCCTAAGCACAGTCACTCCCCTGACGGATTTTAATGCCGGGTCCAAAGACTTCATGTCTCCACCAGGGGATGCCTGCCCCTGGCACTGTTTGCTTTGCCGAGTGAATCAAACAAACTTCCTCCCACCAAAGTCACATCACTCTTTCCTGTAAAACGTGGGCTCCTGTCCTCGCCGCCTGCATATGATAGTTTTAAAAGAAAAAAAAAAATCCCTTTGAAGTTTGCTCCGGTAATGTTTAATGCCTCCTCTCTGCCGTGAAGCCCAGACTGTGACAATTCACTCGTCAGAGAACAACCATGATATACCCCCACATGAAAACATCCAGAAAACAGGCAGTTAGGTCTTTGAAGAGGTCTCCTGAAAATTACAGTTACATTCCAAGGAAAGCATACGCTTCAGAGATGGCATTAATCAGGGCTCTCATTTGAGGTCACCATGGGACTGTCCTTCCCAGGCAGAGCCCAGCAAATGGTCCTTATCAACCACAAGACAGTATTATCACTGATCTGATAGGAATAATTTTTCAAAAATCAGTGCTCTGGTGGCAAGGGTGTTCCCGCACTTCTAGTGAAGAACTGACAGTGCCCCAGAGCTCAAGGGACTGTCAATCTCCTGCTCCCAACAGCCATTCATTCTCACCAGCACCTGCTAAGTATTCTCTCCCAGTAACTAGGTCTCAGAAAACTCCGGGGTTCTTACCATTGTGATCCGGCAGCCCCTCCCTGCAGAGCCGGCCAGCCAGGAGCTGTTGCTGGTGTGCTGTTCCCAATGCCACTGGAGCCTTTGGCGACAGAGGATGTTTCATGTGGTGCAAATGTATCGCCACTGATTATATTTCAGTCCCTCAATGGCTGGCCTGGATGCTTTGGAAATCAGCCAAACCCAGCACGAAGAGAAAGGGCTACAGCTCGCAATTTCAGAATTTCCCCTAGAATGTACTCTTAAAAGGGTGGGCCCCTCATTATGCATTTTAGTAAAGACCGGGGGCTGCTACATTCAATGACCTCTCTCTCTCTCTCTCCTTTCCTTGTAAACTGAGTTGGGTTTTGCTGCTTGTGGAATGAAATTATGGCGAGAGCTCAAGCTGACCCAGGGGACGCAGGCACTGCGCCGATTTCCACACACCTCCAAGCTGTCCAGACTCGGCTGCTATTCCAATCAGAGAGGAGAATCTGCCTAGAAGGAGAGGGAGGAAGAGGGGAAAGCTCCAGGCACTCCTGGTTACAGCAGCTCCATTCCGGAGGAGTCTGCAACGCGCTCCAAGGAACAAACACAGGACCTCAGTGGGGCCTTAACCATTTAGTGTCAACTTCCAACAGGTGGGAAGAAAAGTGCTCTGCTCTTCGAAGGAGTCCATGGAGCACAGGTTTCTCTCAAAGAATAAACGGAAAGTTCTTCAGTGCAGGAACGCTGTCTGCTAAAATGCATTAAACCTAGCCAGGTTGCTCAATTGTAATAAACTATCAGGCTCTTGGCTGTTCCTATTTTGACATGTTATTGCTTAAAAATTTTTATCTCAGAAGGATTCAATCACACAACTAGCACACAGCAAGCTCAGGCCAGGACTTTTTAAAGTAATAGCACACAAGAGCTAAACATCCATCAATTGCCAACTGTTCACCTGCCTTCCCTTCCCCACTTACTGAAAATGCCAGTAGGACAGCTGCCATGTTTGTTTTGTTCACTTCTGTATCCCCTGCATAACATCCATTCCCTGTAGGCTATTTATTGGCTGAGTTAATTATTTTCTATAACTCTTGGAAATGTTGGCAGAGCCCCACAAATTAGTAAAATTCCTTTTATTTGTGAGTCGACTGGGAAGGAGACAGGAGGCAAGGCTCAGTCAGTCTTCCCGATCAGAGTTCGAGGCAGGGTTTTAACAGGAACAGTTACGGGTTCATAAGTGTTACTTCTAAGTGGTGTTTCCAAGGTTTAAACTGTGGCTCCGGGTCTTGATAGAGACAGCATAGGACCAGTTTGAGCTGGTTCTGCAGTTACACTTATGGCCAAGGGTTCTGATTTCTAAGAAGAGAGTCCATGGCATTTATCAGGCATGACAGCATCAAGAAGTAGCTGAGCACTGACAGAGTGCAAGAAAACTACTCACATTTTCCTCCCTGTAGGCAACGGTCTTTTAGAACAGAAAAGCAGATATGGTGGGCAAGTTAGGTGCCAAGGTGGACCACAGAGCCTAATGCAGTGGCCATGATATAGCTCAGTGCTTGCACACAGTAGGTCCTCGATACTTACTGAATTCTTATAAACCTTTAAAGGACTGCGCTGGAATTCTGGGATGTCAGACACTTGTCCTGGGAGAAGCTGGGAGAAGCCAACACTGCCTAATTTGGGGGCTCAGTTCATGCTCCCATCTCTAGGTCCTTTCTCTAGGACACTCGGCCATAGTGATTCAGCTGTTCCCTGCACCGTGCCCAATTACACTTGTCCTCAAATGGAATGAGGTGGAGACATCAACTGTGGGGTGACCAGTGAAAGAGCCTTGCCCCCCTTTCCATGAGCCTTTGTCTTTGTAAACAATGGGAACCTCCTTCTCTGGCATCAATGAAGCATCTTCCTTTTCTTCTACTTGTTCTTCAAGGTGCGATGTCATTCCTCCCTCCATCCCATCAAGAAGACACCCCTGATGGGAACAACCCATAGCAATTTCTCTGCTCCATGACTGGCACTCGCCTGTCCCAACCATTTCACATTTAATCATACACTGTCTTCTGACATTTCTCAGATGCCACTGCTTTCATTGTTTTTATTGTAGGTATATCATACCATTTAACCAGATGATAAACAGGTTGCTCCTGTATGAAGTTTGTAAATGGCATCCCAGTGACTAAGATAAAACTAAGACTACTCATCATGGCAGTTAAGGTCCTTCACAAATAGGCCGCTTCACACGTCCTTTCCCATCACAGCCTTACAAGCACCTCTGCTTTAGTCACAAAGAGGTCTGCAGTTCCTTCAAACCACTGTGCTGGCTCATGCTTCCAGGCCTTTGCCCACACTGGGTCCACACAGGGGCCCCTACTCCTCCCTCAGTCTGCACTCACAGGGCCGTCGCCTCCGGTCCTCCCGAAAAAAGAAAACCACTGGCAAGAGGAAGGCTGGCGGTGCACTCCACGTGGTGTGGACAGTCCTCGTGTTTGTGTCAGAGCCCCACACAAACCTGAGCAGATTTAGAATCCATGCTTTTTCTGCAGCGAGCAATGCTCACAGAGTGTATTGGCATTATTTTTCCCTGAGAAAAATAGACTTTTTCCCAAATAAATTACCATTTGGCAGAAACCACAAGGGACTCTGAAGGATTTCTAAATAATCACCTGTTGGTTGACTGCACCAGGATTCTGTTGACGTTAGGAATTGTGTAGACACTTGCGTTAACCAAATGGTTAGACGTCTCAGCTTAATTTTGTCAGGACACACTGAATCGCTAAATCACAGTCACCTCACTGATGCCCAGTCCCAGACAACATCGGGGAGAAGGTCAGAAATTTCTGCAGAGTGAGAAGTTGGGGGGGGGGGGTGGAATGGAATTTTCTATAAAAGAAAGTAGCCTGTATATTTTCATTAAAAATGTGAACATCCAAAAAGCCAGTCCTTTCCTCTGGAACACCTCAGGATCCACCCTCCCACCACCCCCCAAACAGCCGGAGTATCCAGGGACAGCAGTGAAGTCTCAGACCTGGGGCAAAAGGCCCAGAGGAGAACCACCCCCACTTTGAAGCCAGAAGGGTGAAAGGAAGGAGAAATACTTTTACAAATGCGTATAAATAGTACAAATATTAAAAATAGTAATATTTGATTTAATATTTTCTTATAGAACAAATCCACCTTATGTTTTCAATGAAATCTTTATAGCACCTTTAGAAGATATTTAAAACGTGTTGGAGAATCCCAACAAGACACAGTTACCTCCCTCCAAAGAGAGCTCATTACTCATCTACTCAGTATTTTAAAATGTTAGTCTTGCATTAATAAGAAGTTCATTTGGCATTCCAAAAAAAAAAAAAGGAGCCAGTAGAGATTGGAAGTTCCCTTTGGCCACTGTGATACCCAGTTCCTGCTACCACAGCCCAGGGCTCCCTGGAGAGCAGGAACCAGAGGAAATGAAGAACACTAGACTCCTGCTTATTCCACAACAGTAGAATCATGCCCATTACCCCCTCAAAAGAACAAAGAGAGATGCTGGGAACTGTTTACCTTTCCCTGTTTCTCCCACTTCCAGGTTTAACCCTAAATCCCATCTTCCTGAATTGCCTCAATGGTTTACTCTGTCATTGGATAAGTGTAGCCTCACTCACCCATCCCTGCCCAGCCCCAGAGTTGCAGCCACTTTGGGCAGCAGGGCTGAGAGCTCAGTGTGATTACAGAATCCCTTAGAAACCATTGCACCAGCAAGATGGTACTTTCAAATTTAATCTCAAGCAAACCCACTCAATCTAAGCATCACAAAGCATGTGTGGATGTCTTTCAATTTCTAATGATATTCAAACGTTTCTGTTTCAGTAGACTGAAATTGACGTTGGCAGAGGAGAAATTAGGTCAAGGCACGGAGAAGCTATCACTTCCTAAAACCACCCCAAGACTGCCAAATATTTATATTATGAAAACAGTTACACAGGGGAGAGCATATTTCAGCAGTAAAATATTTACATGAATTTCCATTATAGTATTATTTATGAAATACGAAATCATACAAGGTAGTTTCTAACCATGAAAAGTGGATACAGTTAGGAGAAATTTCAGGAGAAAGCAATAAAATGTGGGCGCTCTCGGGGAGGGTAGCATCATTCATCTATCAGAGTCCTTTGCAGGGTCTAAACTATCCAGCAGAAGCATGCAGCCTGCTTCCTAGACAGTCCTGAATTACAGAGACATCTGACTAGAGGCCTAATCTTTGCAGAACATCTCCGTTTCCGTTTTCCAGTTCTCTGACTCTCAAAGATTATGTTCCTGTTCTTCCTTTTCGCCACAGGAGGGCGCTGCAGCACAACAGGGTGGAGTTCTCCAGCCTTCTCTGAGTGGTGACGATGACATTCAATGCTAGTTACAACACTGGCGGAAATGCCTCCAACCAGAAAAGAACGTGATCATCAGTTGTTCCAAATAAGCTTTGGAAGCCGTCTTCCAACTGAAACTGCTCAAGTGTTTCACATATATAGGCATATGCATGCACACCTTGCCGCTATTCTTTCTTTTATCTACCTTAATAGCAGGATTTGTAAATCATTTGAAAAATGGTATTTAGATCAGAATAATCCAGATACACAGCCTTAGCATTAAGATACTTGAGTTTTTAAACTAAAGACTTTGATCACATGGAACTCATTGGATTGGTTCACACATGGATTAAAAGCAATCTGTAATTTGTCCTCCAGTCCCCAATTCTTTTGGCATAAATGATTGCCCCAAGAAGTTTTCTGAGGCACATTGCCAAAGATGAGGTAGTGATGGTTAGTAAGCAGTTTAATGAAGTGAACTCATCTTATTAACCTTTGGCCAAAGTCACATCTGTACCCATTCCTCCTTTCAACTCTTAAACACTCTTTAAAGCAGCAGCCCAGTTCAGTTCTAATTTGCCTCTGAAGAATTCAGCACACGCCCATTTAGAAAGGCAATTATCCCTCAGTTGGTAGGCGATGAGGTAGGTGCTTACGTGGGGCCTCCCAAAAGGCATCAGTCAGATCACAGTGCTTGTCTCAGAGGGGAGGTCTATGCCCAAATCAACGTAGGAACTCGGTTTATATGGCACTTCCTCAAAGCTATGTACGAGGTCTTTAAGTCAAATGCAGCTCTAATTAAGATGGAGAAAAGGTGCCACACGGCATAGGAACAGTAGAAGTGTCCCAAAGATAGCCCTTGAATTCCAGTTATGTTAAGTTCCACT
This sequence comes from Rhinolophus sinicus, assembly GCF_057876585.1. Classification (NCBI taxonomy): domain Eukaryota; kingdom Metazoa; phylum Chordata; class Mammalia; order Chiroptera; family Rhinolophidae; genus Rhinolophus; species Rhinolophus sinicus. The sequence continues at coordinate 51,713,770 of NC_142506.1, forward strand.
CTGTCCGGGTACATAGGTCAGGCCTTTTGTGGTGCAGGGTGGAGCTGGGGTAGGAACCAAGAGGCCAGCTCTCCACGTGCACCATGCCCCAGGAAAGAAGCCCTAGGGGTCCAGGAATGCTATATTTGAACCTGACCTTCCAGGTGGGCAGAAGGAACACATTTTATTTAAGTGTGTCAGCCTAAGTTAAAAGTTCCATATATTTAGATGTGTAAAAGTTTGCCCTAACCCCCAGCAATGTTGGGATTTGCTCCCTTCTTTCCTTACTCTAAGGGCGAATCAAAGGTGTGCCTTGGTTTGGTCCAACTCAGTCACTCTTCGTGGGGTTTCTGTGGGGATGAGAACTGTGCAGACACCAGGAGGTAAGGCTTGAGCCACTGGCTACATGTGGCTATTCAACTTTAAATTTAAATTAATTAAAGTAAAATAAAATTTAAAATCCAGTTCCTTAGTCACCCTAGCCACATTTCCAGTGCTCTGTAGTCCCAGGGGGCTAGTGGCTACTGGACCTGAAAACACACATATAGAACATTTCCATCACTGCAAACACTCTATTGGACAGTGCGGCCTTAGCGGACCATAAACTGAGCAAATACCGGGGGTGCCAAAAAATGTAGACAATTGGACATGTTGGTCAACGTTGCTCAAGCAGTAGTTCACCATAATCAGAAGTGTCTGGACGCTGATGGTAACTACTTTGAGCACCTCTTGTAATTGCAGAAATCAAACGTGACTTGTATTCATCTTGTGTTATCGTATATATTGAATATTATAATTTTAATAGTTTTCCTTTCTTAAAATGTGTGTATACTTTTTGGCACCCTCCATATAAAATGGCGACATCCACACACTGAGGATACAAATCCACAAACCTGCACGTTTGGAATTACAGTTTGAAGTGACCTTGCTGTTATTAGACATTGTAAGTACTATCATTGCATTGGTGATGGTCTGTAAGAGAGACCAAACTGGCCACCTGTGGAATGAATATTTTCTTTGGCATCTGTTATCTTGTAAATATGGTGGAATGAGTTTCTGACATTTAAAAACTGGGAACTCATTAAAAATTCAGGTTTCTGATTTCTCTTGAAAAATTGCAGATCTAACCCTTCTGGGCCTGCATTCCCACACTGGAGCACAACCCTGGATTCAAGCAGCTGCTGTCCCTTCTAAAGGAGTGTGCCCTCAGTCACCACATCCCAAAGGCCACTCCATCCAGCCTCTGCATCCCAGGGTATTTCCTCTCATTCCTGCTGCAGGTGCATTTGAATGGGAACAGAACTAACGGTCTCTAGCATTGAAAAAAATATATCTATAATAAAATACCATAACAGACACCTAGAACTTTCCTGCTTATTCCTTCTGTACCTTCAAATCCCATTCACTTATCCAAATGGTACTCTTTGACCGATAGAAATAAGATTAGTGAATTACAAAACAAGAAGGCTAAAGTAAACTTCCTAATTTCCAATAATTACATACACAACACTTCAGGCTTTCAAATTTGATGGGGGGAAGGAAGGCAAGAGAGGGGAGAGATGATAGAGATGAGATTCTTTCCTCCCTTGTCTACTGCTCCCTGCTCCTACACACACACACACACACACACACACACACACACACACACACACTCTCACACACACACACACAAACCTGTGTCCCTCAGCTGTGGTGGGGCTGAAAAACATCTAGTAATGCATAAATTTAAAAAATGAGCCCACTTGTGAATAAGATTTCAAATAATATTTGGGAGCCTAATGGAAAAACATCTCAACCATGCACAAGTCTCTTCATTCAAAAATCTAATTTTATGCTCATGCATTGTACCCGTTTAAATTTAAACTCCTTTAAGGCAGGGACTTACTCTGTCCTGTTCAATACCAGAAAGTAGCAGGTGCTCAGGTCTCAATAAATACATATTAAATGGAATAAAAGAACCCTCACAGGGAAGAGAACATTTCCTTAGAAATGCTAAGCCTCTGCCATATTCCCCTTGATGTCAACCTGTCATAATGATATTTATATTAATTTATTCCACAAAGCCTTTTACGTGCTGGGCTCTGTTGGAGGTGTATTTTAGTATGCAGCTGTCGATGCTCTAAGTGATGAGTCATATGTTTAGGAAAAGAACTGCAATCATGTAAGAAGAATTTGATTTTGAATACCACATCACCTTTTCTTAAAAAAAGCTATATACACAAAACAATACTATAATTTGCACATTATCTGTTATAATATCCATTATATTATCTACTATCAAACATATCTATTGTAGTATCTGCCTATGATATCTATTATATTACCTATATCTGTTGTATTATTATTATTATATTATCTATTCCTCGACCTTTCCTCATGTCCTTGCCCCAACAAAAACTTGGCTTTCCCCTAGGACCACTGCCTTCTCGGCAGTTCTGTCAAGGGGGGCCTCTTTTCCTCCCTTGGTCTTGTAGGACTGGATGAAATGGGGGTAGATGTCCTCTCTGCTACTCACTGCACTTTGAGGCCATTCACATTGTTCCTCCCTTTTCCCCCACCAAAAAAGGCCCAGCTTAGAATCTCATGTCATTAGACTAGATCATCCAATACTAGATTACCCAAGTGTCGTAGGTGTCACCATTATCTACCAGGCCCCAGGTCAGTTCTCTCCTTCTTTCTCACTGCAATGGAATATCTCCATCACTACCTGTGTCTTAACCCTGAAAACTTCAGAATCTGGTGTCTAATTGCCTTGAACCATCCCTTTCAATGGTCTTCTCCAGGCTGCCCCAGCCACTCACTCCCATGTCAGTACCACTAGCTAAACAGTCTATAGTCTCAATTTAACACATTTTTTGTGGGAAACGAGTAAACTCGTCATATTGCCTCTAGTTGGAACCGGCAAAAATTTTGCAAAGTAAATAAATAGAGACCTCTTTTTAAACTAAAACACTGAAAGTTTCATAGAAAAATATCAACTAGATCGAAAGATAGGAATATTTTACGGAAAGTCTAATTTTGGCGAGAAAATGTCAAAAAAAGCCCCGTGTTACGACGCGATTTGGCGGGAAAATGCCCGCTTACAAAGTTAACATACCCCCCTCTGTGCCCAAAGCCTCCATCATTTCCTCTCATTCTCTCTGTTACCCTGACCCTAAGGATTTTTTGTCCCCACTAGGGCTGGCAATCCATTGATCATAGTACGTGTCACGGTACCTCAGCCCTCAGTGTCTTCTCTTTCCCCGTATCCAGCTTAAAATCAAAACCAATCAGTACAATCTGTCCCATGCATGTGCCCTCTATTCCCTGGCCCTCCTGCTTCGTTGTGCTTGCTTGTCCTCCAGCCCTCACCCACTCTCTGCTCCTGCCTGTATCACAGGTGGACCCCTAGTTCCCAGGCAACCATCTCTGGTCCAGTCATTCACCCACTTTCCCTAAGGGCTATTTCACATGTTCTTATCTCTCCCCAAACTTCCAACACCTTCTTCCTCCTTCTCACTCCCAGTGTTGTTCTCCCTTCTACAGCCTCGACTGCTCTAACTTCCTGCCTCCCAGTATCTGAATACCAAGCAACTGCCTTCCCACCCATTACCAAGGATGAACTAGCCATGCTCACCTGCTTATCTACTCTGTCCCAGCCCTCATGCCTACCCAAAGACATGTAATCACGCCCTCATCTAAAAAAAAAAAAAGTAATTTTTTGCTCCATACTGCATCACTCCTATCAGTGCACAAAATGGTATTTTCTCTCCCACCTTAAAAGGAAACCAAAAAGAACTTCTCTTCTCCCCACTTTCCCCACCAGCCACTGTGTCACATCTTTAGGTGCTACAACAAAATGTGGGATGCATTATCTATACTGACTGTCTCCATTCCCCAGCACTCCACTGAGGATGCTCTTGTTAAGGTCGCCATGACCTTCACCTTGCCTAATCTAATGTGGTCTCAGTTCTATTCATATATGACCTTTGAAAGCTTTTCATACGGTCACTCATTCCTCCTCCTTGATATCCTTTTTTGACTTGGCCTTTCAGTACATCAAACTCTCTTGATTTTCCGTCTACCTCACTGGCTGTTCCTTCTTAGTCTATTCTGCACGTCCCTCCAACCTCTTCATTTCAGAGTGCCTCTGGACTCCATCTTTGGTTTTCTCCTCTGTGTGCATTCTAGTTCCATAGCTTTCAATAGCAATTAAATTGCAAGGACTCCCAAATTATATCTCTAGCCCAGACCACCTTTTCTAACTCCAGACTTATTTATCCAACGTCTACTCAACGACGCCACTTGGAGGTCTAAGAAGCATCACAAATTCAACCTGACCAAATTCAACTCTGATTATTCCATCTATCCTATTTTACCCACAGCCTTCCTCATCTCAATTATGGCAACTCTATACTTGTAGGCCCAAAACTTTGGAATTACACTCACTGGAATGGCTACAATAATTTTTTAAAAATAATGGAAAATAGCAAATGTTGGCAAGACTGTGGAGAAACAGGAACCTTCCTACAATGCTGGTGGGAATGTACAATGGCATAGCTACTTTGGAAAACAACTTGGTAGTCCTCAAAAAGTTAAACATAGAACTACTATATGACCCAGCAGTTCCCCTCCTAGGTATAGACCCAAAAGATCTGAAAATAGATATTTTAACAAATACCTGTATACAAGTCTTCATGGCAATACTATCACAATAGTCAAGAGGTTGAAACAATCCAAATGCCCATCAATGCAGGAATGGATAAACAAAATGTGGGATAGCCACACAACAGAACGTTATTCAGCCTTAAAAATAACTGAAGTATTAGTACATGCTACAACATGGATGAACTTTGAAAATATTATGCTAATGAAAGAAGTCAGACACAAAAGGTCACATATTGTATGATTCCATTTATATAAAATATCCAGAATAGGTAAAGCCACAGGGACACAAAGTAGATTAGTGGCTGCCAGGGGCTTAGGAGAGACTGAAGAATGCCTGCTTAACAGGTGATGAAATGTTTTGGAACTAGATAGAGATGATGATTGCACAACATTGTGAATGTACGAAATGCTGCTGAATTGTGTAACTTTTGTGGAAAATGGCTTAAAATGGCTCATTTTAGGTTATGTGAACTTCACCACAATTAAAAAGAAAATTGGAAATCTTCCTTGATTCTTTCTCCGATACTCCAAATTTAATCTGTGAGAAAATCATTCTGGCTCTACTTCCAAAAACATCCAGAATCTTCCCACTTCTCCCCTTCACCTGGCTACCACTGTGGTCAAGACCAACACCATCTCTCTTTGGGATTACTATAGTAATTGTCCCCCGTTCTCCACCATTGTCCCCCTCGAATGGATTCTCAACACAGCATCCACTCAGATCATGTAATTTGTCTATGCCAAACCCCACAAAGGCTTCCCATGTATTTCTCGGGCTAACATGTCCACGACGGTGCAGAGGCCCTGTCCTGGGCCCTGCCCCTCACTCCTTCCCTCTTGGATCTCTTCTACTAATGCCGGCACATCCTGCTCTAGCAGTGCATCTGCCTTCTCAGATGGTCTTCAGCTTTCAAACCACAAGGCAATTCCCTCATCTCCTTCAAGACTTTGCTCAAATTTCACCTTGTCAATGAGGCTTATCCTGGCCACCGTAATTCTGATGTCCCCTTATTCTGCTCCCATTTTACATAGTTTTCCATAGCACTTCTCTCTTCTAAAATACTATATAATCCTGAGTTAGGGTGTAAGCTCCATGAAGGCAAATATTTTCATCTGTTTGTTCACCAATGTGTCTTAGATGTGCAGACCAGTGCCTGCCACATAGGAAATGTCGGTGATATTTACAGAATTGAGTTGAATAGAACTTCAAAGTACAGTAAATGGATCATAAAGATACTCACCAAATTGATAAGTGATAGCCAGTGGGAAATTAGGATAAGGCATGTGATAAGGAATAAATACAAAAGGGATTTCATCTTTACGTGGAGTGTTTTGTTTCTTTTAGTTAAAAATGATGAAGTTCGTTCAGTGTCATTATACAAAATGCTGAACACTTGCCAATTCCGAATAGTCTGTGGGTACTGGTTGTAGGATTCTGTGTACTTTTTTGTACTGCTTAAGCATCTCAAAAATGTAAAGGCCAGTAAGAATAAAAGCCCTTTATGGTTTTTATAGCAAAGAATTCTCTTGTTCTTCCAAAAAGAATAAAAGCAATCTTAGAATTTCTGTAACAATGTCTTTTCTTGACCAAATACAGTCATTTGGCAACTGCCCTCTCCATCTCTTATTCCTGGAGAAAGGAAGTAGCAGAGTTAGGAATACAGAAATATGATCTTCATTAACTTGACCTCCTCCACACTGTGTGATGATAGAGGGTAATCCACGTTGCAAACAGAGCTGGCGTTCGTGTTACACTCACTGACGTTACCTCCAGGGCCCACCAGGGGGGGTGCGTGTGCGCATCAGGATACTGAAGCCAGGGCTCTCACGCATCCCCAAAGGAACAGCGTTGTCAAACGTCCTCTCTCAGAGTTTTAGTGCGGCTTCAGCAGTCTGCTTTAGGTGTTTATGCTTAAGTCCAGAGCGCTGAAGAAAGTCCCTTTCCCCACGCTCCCCTGCAACTCCCCTTCCAAGTGATATCCCCATGTCACCACATCCTACAATTTCTAGGCAAAATTTAAATGTATTTATTTTGGAATATTTTGGAAAATAAAATTCGGTGCATACACACATTTCCTTTTCAAATGTTTCACAGCAAAACAAAGCTTGTATTGCCAAGAGTTATAAAATTAGAGAGAAAATGAAAATCTGTTATTTTCACGATAAGGTCTTTTCATTTAGCCAAAGTATTTTGCGTTCCAAAACAATTCACATCCCCAAATGGTTGAGTTTCGTAGTGATTTACCAATTTTAGGCATTTGTAGTGGGCTCTAAAGACAGCAATTTTTAAGTTATGTCTGGAACTACGAAATAATAGTTCCAATATCATTAGATTAATATCTAATAAACATACAAGCTATATGTAATACGCTCATAATACACTGACCAGATAGGTAAGATTTTTTATGTTTTCATTGTAAAAGTGATATAAGCTTGTAGTAGGTAATAGTCAAGTACTTTAGAGGCATATAAAATACAATATAAAAGCCTTCCTTTACCTTTCACCCACTCTTTGTCCCATTCCTCAAATTACTTAAATTAATGTTAACAGTTTTGTGCATGTTTGCAGACTTTTAAAAATATAATCTTACTTCTTATTTTACTAAATGTGATTTTACCTTACACATTGTTCTGAAACATTCTTGTATTCACTTAACATTTTTATGGTAGAATATTCCAGGTCAGACTATTCATTCCCGTTAGTGACTGAATGGAATTTCTCATAATAATAATGATAATAATATTAGAAAGCACTTCTGTAATGCTTACTATGTCAGACTCTAAGTGCTTTACATGTTTGAACTCAGTCACTAATGACAGCCCTGAGTTCAGCACCATTTATCATCCCCTTTACAGATGAGAAAACTGAAACATGGAGATAATAAATAGCTT